>NC_141385.1:24646882-25112959 GCF_017979445.1 Akebia trifoliata
CTTAGCTTAGCTCTATTCCTCCTTTCTTGGGTTCGATCCCCTACTTGCCCCACAAGTAAGGTAAAACTAAGATTATTATTAACTCTGGTGAGAAGATCAACGATAGTCTCATCATTCTCGTTTTCTTTTTCACCATTGACAGCAGAACTTAAACTGACTGTAACTTTCTACTCCGATCTCCGATTATCTATTAGTGTATATCGATTGGGGGTAGAACGAAATTTTCTATAAAATGTGACAAAGTCAGCAAGATAGCGGTAAGTCAGATTCTTTTTTGAGTCCATTTACTATCATTTCTGCTAACATTTCTGTTTTGCTTCTTGTAGGTGAACATTTTTTTTTCTTTTTTTTTCTTCTTTTCTTTCAATTTCCTTTAATCTTTAGTTAGGTTTATTTTTCTGTTTTAGAAAAAACTCTTGTATAGGATTTCTTGTAATTTTTATTAATTATCCAAGAAGGCTTGGATTGTAATAGACTAAGGAAGGACGACGGGTGGACAATACCGTCACGGCTCCTTAGGTTCGCACACCAAAATTGGAGTTGGTGGCCTAAGTCGACTCAAATCGTCTTCACCCCGTCTAGCACGGGAGGTAATCCCGAAAAACACCCACGCCTCTCTTTGCTAGTGGGTTACTCCTTGCCTTTGTATGTTATTTTTCCAATTTGCACACACTTGGAATAGTTAATTAGGTAGTAAAGAGCACCCCTCTCCTAGGGATGGCATGATAAGATAAGGATTGGAAGTCATTACCAATTCCTTGCTCTAATTAGGATAATCAATTCACTAGTAATCCAATCAAATTAATTAAAATCAATTAGACTTGACTATAGGGCCACGAGCTCAATAGGAGAAATTTCGCTTCAAGTTGTGCCAATTGCGCTTCTTGATCATTTTTGTATCTAGTAAGATCTTGCCCTTTGAGGGGATAGACTCAGTCTATTCAAGAAAGGAAGGTATTTAAGCGTGCTCTTGCTTATGCATTATGCGCCTCCTCCGATCTGGAGATCCGAATGATTCAAACTTGATTTCATAGAACCGAGTTGGAAGGCTAGTTGCGCTATTTCTACCCAGTTAGGAGCTGTCTAGCTTTAGGCAACCTATCTAGGTCCAGTCTTTTCTTTTCGTGATTGTTTGATCGATTGTGTGATTTGTATGCTTGGTAGACGTTCACAAAATAACGTGTTAGAACCATTTGATCCAGAGATCGAACGTACCATCAGTAGGATACGCAAGACACCATCAGTAGTTATGATGGGTGATCGAGAGCGAACTCTCAATGAGCTCTTCGCTCCAGCTTCCGCATCTCCTCCCACATGCATTGTTTTACCATTGAACAATGCACCTCAGTTTGAAATTAGGGCTGCCACCATCAATATGCTCCCTAAGTTCCACGGTTTAGAGCGTGAACAACCTTACACCCATCTTAATCGATTCTTGACTATATGTCAAACTTTTAGAAATCAGAATCTAGATGAGGAGAGTATCAAGGTTATTCTCTTCCCGTTATCCTTGGAAGACCACGCAGCAGCGTGGTTGAACTCCCTAACACCCAATTCCATATCTACCTGGGATGTTCTATCCAAGAAATTTATGGCCAAATTCTACCCCGTGGCCAAAACTGAGAAAATGAAGGACTCTATTAGAAATTTTAGAGCCCGTCCTGATGATGAATTTTCCCAAACTTGGGAAAGATTCAATGATTTATTGGTCAAATGCCCACACCATGGCATTGACAAAGCACAGTTGGTGCAAAGTTTTTATAGAGGATTAACAATGAATCAACGTACCTTAGTTGAGTCAATGCATAAGGGTCAGTTCATGAACCAGACTCCCAACCAAGCGTATGATTTCCTCGTAGAGTTAGCTGAGAGTGCTCAAAATTGGAGCACTAACCAAGAAGAATTTGATAGAGACGATCCGGTTAGGAAGACAGGCATGTATGAGATGAAGGCAGACCCTGATCTCAAAAATGTCATGTGTAGTCTAGTAAGTGGGATGAATAATCTCACGAAGAAGTTAGATGCCTTTGCCATCTCAGCATCCAAACCTCACCTAGACCCTCGTACAATTTCGCAAGTGACTGTCGAACCGAGTTCTTTGTGTGTCATATGCGACGGCAACGACCATTTGGTCGAATGTTGTCCCACCTTGCCTTAAATCAAAGCTGAACAAGCAAATGCGATTAATGGCTATAGTGCTTTTAGGAGGCCAACTCCAAACTCTTTTAGCCAAATGTATCACCCAGATAATAGGTTCCATCCTAATTTCTCATACAGACAGAATGAACCTATTCAATCTAGTGGTCCGTCAGGTTACAATAGGAGTTTTCCTAGGCAATCTGGTTTCCACAAACCAAGCTATTGTTCCTCAAGTCCCTTATCAACCCCAACAATCTACAGATTGCAGAGCCATCATACCAGATCCAATGACCAATTACCAGCAGCCTACCCAACAACAGTCGTCCTTAGAATCTATGATTGCCGAGTTGATGAGACAGCAACAGCAGTTCATCCAAACTCAACAGCAAACCCATCAAAATCAAACTCAGATTAACCAGGTCACTGCGCAATCCATAGCTAAGATGGAAGTTCAGTTGGGGCAGTTAGCTCTCTCATTGAGTGGGAGAGAGAAAGGTCAATTTCCTAGTCAGACTATCCCTAACCCTAGAGGCCAACCTTTGATTCCAAACGGATCGAAAGGTCAATATGAAGTAGGAAGCCATTCTGGAGCTCCACAAGACTCAGTCCAGCGCCACCGGTATCCACACCTTGCTTCGGGAAAGAAGGTGGACAACAAGGTCCAACCTATTGACACGGGAGAAAAAGTCTTAGAAAAGGACAAAGTTCAAAAAGAAGCCATAGAGTCTCTAACAGAGAAGAAGAAAGATTTGGAAAATCCTCCTATCATTTTACCAATTCCAAAAGCTCCATTTCCCCATCGCCTTAGAGATTCTAAAAAAGGTAAGCAGTTTGAGGGTGTCTTAGAAGTCTTCCAGAATGTACATATCAATATCCCATTCCTAGATGCCATTAAGCAGATACCTTCTTATGCGAAATTCTTAAAGGATTTGACCACAGCTAAAAGGAAAACACCATTTCCTCGGGAAGCTATTATGGCAGCCCAAGCTTCATCACTCATCCAACAAACGATTGCACCAAAATTTAAGGATCCTGGATGTCCGACAATTTCTATTCATATTGGAAATAAAGTGGTCGAAAAATGTCTCTTAGACTTAGGGGCCAGTGTGAACCTTTTACCATATTCGGTTTATAAACAATTAGGTTTGGGGGTTTTGAAACCCACAGATATCACGTTGAGTCTAGCCGATAGGTCTATAAAAATTCCAAAGGGTATAGTTGAGGACGTGATAGTTAAAGTCAAAGATTTCTATTTTCCTGTTGACTTTGTTGTCTTAGACACAGAGCCAGTCATCAATTCGAACAGTCATATTCCTATCATCTTAGGACGTCCATTCTTAGCCACGTCTGACGCAGTCATTCGTTGTAGAAACGGAATTATGACTTTAGCATTTGGGGATATGAAAGTGAAACTGAACGTCTTCCACAATTTCCAAGGAATTGATGTAGATGATGGTATGGAGGAAGTGAACATGATAGATACGCTAGTCAATCAAACGTATCAAGAATTAGGGTACTCTGATCCCCTAACGAAATGTTTGGCTCACTTTGGCCTTGACTTGGACGTAGAAGAGTCTATAAGCGAAGTCAATGCTTTGCTTGAATCCGTTCCACTCTTAGATTCTGTGCGGTGGCACGCAAAAGCTGAAAGTCTTCCTGTACGCACATCCAATCTTGTTCCTTCTCATGTCGAGCCTCCAAAATTGGAACTCAAGTCTCTTCCAGAGACCTTGAGATATGCATTTCTTGGCAAGAATCAAACCTTGCCTGTGATCATTTCCTCTCACCTCAATGAAGTCCAAGAGGGAAAATTGTTAGGAGTATTAAGGGAACATCAAGAAGCTATTGGTTGGAGCATAGCTGACATCAAGGGAATTAGTCCATCTGTGGTGATGCACCACATTCGTTTAGAGGATTTTGCTAAACCTTCCTTAGAACCTCAGAGACGACTAAATCCTATCATGAAAGACGTGGTTCGGATGGAAGTGATGAAATTGCTAGATGCGGGTATTATCTATCCTATCTCTGACAGTCGTTGGGTGAGTCCTATACAAGTAGTTCCTAAGAAATCTGGTATCACTGTGGTAGTGAACCAAGACAATGAATTAATCCTCACTCGAGTCCAAAATGGATGGAGAGTGTGTATTGACTATAGGAAACTCAACTCGATGACTCCTAAGGATCATTTCCCCTTACCTTTCATTGATCAAATGTTAGAGCGTCTGGCAGGACATTCTTACTATTGCTTCTTAGATGGTTATTCCGGGTACAACCAGATACCTGTTGCTCCAATCGATCAAGAGAAAACAACGTTCACCTGTCCCTTTGGAACTTTCGCGTATCGTCGCATGCCTTTTGGATTATGCAATGCACCCGCTACTTTTCAACGGTGCATGATGAGTATATTTTCCGACATGCTAGAAAGATATCTCGAAGTGTTCATGGACGATTTTTCAATTTTCGGACCAAGTTTTGAGGAATGTCTCGATTACTTGACTTTGGTCCTTCAACGTTGCAAAGAGGTCAATCTAGTCCTCAATTGGGAAAAATCCCATTTCATGGTAACATCGGGGATTGTGTTAGGGCACATTGTTTCTTCTAAAGGGATTGAGGTAGATAAGGCAAAGGTAGGTCTAATTGAAAAATTACCACCTCCTAGAATGGTCAAAGAAATTAGGTCATTCCTAGGCCATGCGGGTTTTTATCGTAGATTCATTAAAGATTTCGGGAAAATCTCAAAGCCTTTATGTGAGCTATTGGGAAAGGATGTTCCTTTCGACTTTTCAGAGTCATGTCTTTCTGCGTTCAACAAGCTCAAGTCCGAATTAACCTCGGCACCCATTATTCAACCTCCAAACTGGAGCATTCCATTCGAAGTTATGTGCGACGCTTCAGATTATGCAATAGGCGCTGTTTTGGGTCAGCGAATTGAAAAACAACCTCATGTTATCCAATATGCTAGTAAAACCCTTAACGATGCTCAGCTTAACTACTCTACAACGGAGAAGGAAATGCTAGCAGTGGTCTATGCCGTTGAAAAATTTCGCCCCTACCTTATAGGATCTAAAGTTGTGATCTACACAGACCACGCAGCATTGAAGTACCTTCTATCAAAGAAAGATGCTAAAGCAAGATTAATCCGTTGGATTCTACTTCTACAAGAGTTTGATCTCGAGATCCGAGACAAAAAAGGGGTAGAAAATGTCGTAGCTGATCACTTGTCTAGGATAGTTAACAAGCCATCCGAGGAATCCTTACCCATCTCTGAATCCTTTCCTGATGAGCAACTTATGCAAATCTCTCAAGCCAATGCTCCATGGTATGCGGACATTGTCAACTACCTAGTTACAGGTCAATTCCCAGTCAAAATGACTAGTCAAGAGAAACTTCGTTTTCTGTCAAAAACAAAATGTTATTTCTGGGATGAGCCATACTTATTTAAGTATTGTCCTGATCATATCATTAGACGTTGTATTCCAACCTGTGAGCAAGTCAGTATCCTAGAGTTTTGCCATAATCATGCCTGCGGAGGGCACTTCAGTGGTAAGAAAACCGCCATGAAAATCCTACAATGCGGTTTTTTCTGGCCTAGTATTTTTCGTGATGCCTACGAGTTTAGCAAATCTTGTGATAGATGTCAAAGATTAGGAAAAATCTCTAAGAGAAATGAAATGCCTCAAAATCCTATACTGATCATCGAAATTTTTGACGTATGGGGTATAGACTTCATGGGACCTTTTCCTATCTCCCAGGGTTATCAATACATCCTAGTTGCCGTTGACTATGTGTCAAAATGGGTCGAAGCTGTGGCATGTAGAACTAACGATCACAAGGTTGTGATAAAATTCATCAAAGAGACGATTTTTTCAAGATTTGGTACTCCACGAGCTATCATAAGTAATGGTGGCTCGCATTTTTGCAACAAGATATTTGCTGCGTTGATGAAGAAATACCTCATAACGCATAAGGTTGCCACACCTTACCACCCACAAACAAGTGAGCAAGTAGAGATTTCTAATAGGGAAATAAAGACTATCTTAGAAAAAACAGTCAATCCTTCAAGGAAAGATTGGTCTTTGAGATTGAGTGATTCACTCTGGGCTTATAGGACTGCATTCAAGACACCCATAGGGATGTCTCCTTACAGGTTAGTTTTTGGCAAGGCCTGTCATCTCCCTGTAGAACTAGAACATCGTGCATATTGTAGACACCTCATTTTTGCATCCGCCTGATTAATCAAGTCGTCAACCCGATCGCAAAGGTTCCCAATGATGGATGTCTATTCCAATGCTTTATTTTGTTACCAGATATGTTTCAGAAATCCGGATGAGGTATCTCGAACTGACAAAACCTAGAAACCACGCTACGCTAGGAAAATACGACCCCAGAAACATAGAAATCATCATCTTGCAAACCAAAAAGAAGCTTCACGATAAAAATCACTAAAAATGATTAAATTACCAAAATACCCCTAACCTCAAAACAACCTTAGAGCCTACATTACGCTTAGGAAAATCCGTTCAAACACATAAAACAACAAATCGAAACCAAGTAAACCATTTCGCCAATTTTCACAAAATTTGACAAAATTACGAAAATACCCCTCATAAAGTTCACGATCATTTCATATAAAAACTTCATAAATGACAAAAACCAACATTCCCATTGAATTCCTTACGAAAAACTGATTCCAAAACATCCTGGAACATTGAAAAACGACTTAAAACGTAAAAAATCCTCTCCGAGGGCAAAACGGTAATTTCACAATTTTCATAATTAAAAAATTCGAAATTAATAAATAAAACATTAAATAATTAAAGTGAAATATTAATGAAATTAATTTAAAAAGTTGAACCTAAAAAATCGATTAATTGGACTCTCAGGCAAAATTGTTGAGGGTTCGTGGGATATTTCTTTAAGGACCCCTCCATTTGGGGGTTCAAAGAATTAAAGATATAATAGAAGGGGGTTCTCCAAAAATTAAAAGTAAATCAAGCAAGACTGAAGTCAAGGTATTAAAGCCAATCAAGTGAGACTGAAGTCAAAATTAAAGTCAATCAAGCAAGACTGAAGTCAAGGTACTAATCGAGTCAATCTCATAAGACTAAGGTCAAAACCCTAAATCAAAACCCTAATCTAAAACTAATCAAGTCAATCTCATAAGACTAAGGTCAAAACCCTAAATCCAAACCCTAATCTAAAACTAATCAAGTCAATCTCATAAGACTAAAGTCAAAACCCTAAAACCCTAAAGACTAAGTCAAAACCCTAATTGAAACCCTAAAAGAAACCCTAATCAAACCCTAAATGCTTCTAAAAACTTTATAAATAGGAGCCTCCACACCCTATTTTCGTATCAAATCATAAACCCTAAGAGAAGTAGGTCTAGAAGCTCCCCTAGCCCCCCATAAACCCTAGTTTTGGAGCCCCAACTCCTTAGCTAACATCCCTCCTTCAATTTTAGTCTAGAAAACACCCAAAAGCCTTCTAAAAACATCCCCAAATCCGCAACGAACTTGAAGAGTTCAGATTCAAAAACAAGGAGATACCTTGTCTCGGAGATCCGAAGTCAAATCCGGAAGCAGAACGAAGCAAGGGAGCACGGTACAAGGAGTTCTTTTTGTCAGATCTGAGGGAACCAAGTCCTTGCCATCGGAAAGGTAAATCTTTTATTTTTATTTATTTTCTTATCTAGGTTTTAGCAATGTAATTTACTTGGGAATTTAGTAGAGACCGGCTGTGGCCGGGCGGGGTTGGTGCCTAACACCTTCCAACCCCGTAATTTGATCCCCGAATTCAGTTTTTTTTGGTTTTAGATTAGTTTTTATCCGTTTAGAGTCATTGATCGGTTCCTAGACCGTAATAACTAGGTGGCGACTCCCAAACCTCAAGGGTCAAAAGCGGATCCGCGCACCCCGCGGATCGAGGGCGCTTTCAGTGGCGACTCCACTGGGGACTATTGAGGATCAAACTTGAAAAACCCCAAGTATGGGAGCATTGCCAAGATGACCTAGTTTTTTTTTTATTATTATTTAGTTGGATTTATTTTATTTATTTTTTCTGTTTATTTATTTTTTGTTTTGATTGTAGATGATTTTGGGTATTGCATTTTTTTTTTTTTTTCAATTAAGGATCACTTTTTGATGACCCATAAATAATGAAAGATTCAAATTGATGGAATGATGAAGGTTGGACAGAAATATTAAAACGTTTTTAGAGAATATTCTAGTGAGAATTAAGTCTGAGAGCCTCTTAATAACACATAGATCTCGTCGAGTAGATTAATTTAGAATCTGAGTTCACTCAATTTCGTTATCAGAAGCCTTAGATATCATCGATGCAAGTTCAATCTGTAAATCTGGAATTATTTCTGAATGAAAGTTGGGACAGCAACGTTAAAAATTTTTTACAGAATATTCTAGTGAGAATTAAG
This sequence comes from Akebia trifoliata, assembly GCF_017979445.1. Lineage (NCBI taxonomy): Eukaryota > Viridiplantae > Streptophyta > Magnoliopsida > Ranunculales > Lardizabalaceae > Akebia > Akebia trifoliata. The sequence continues at coordinate 24,655,455 of NC_141385.1, forward strand.
TCTGGGAACCTTTAATAAAACGTAGATCTCATCGAGTAGATTAATTTAGAACTTGAGTTCACTCAATTTCGTTATCAGAAGCCTTAGATATCATCGATGCAAGTTCAATATGTAAATCTGGAATTATTTCTGAATGAAAGTTGGGACAGCAATGTTAAAACTTTTTTACAGAATATTCGAGTGAGAATTAAATCTGGGAACCTTTAATAAAACATAAATCTCATCGAGTAGATTAATTTAGAACTTGAGTTCACTCAATTTCGTTATCGGAAGCCTTAGATATCATCGATGCAAGTTCAATCTGTAAATCTGGAATTTTTTCTGAATGAAAGTTGGGACAGCGACGTTAAAACGTTTTTACAGAACATTCTGGTGAGAACTAAGTCTGGACACCTATTAATAAAATGTAGATCTCATCGAGTAGATTAATTTAGAACTTGAGTTCACTCGATTTCATTATCGAGAGCCTTAGATATCATCGATGCAAGTTCAGATTGTATTTTCCTAATTCACAGAAAATCTGAATTTATCTAATGTTGGCACAATTAATGTTCTTGAGAGTGAGCTCATCTCAACCATTGTCATTCTATCATCAATGTAACACCTATTGGAATCTCGATTTATTTTGGATCACCTAAAAGTGATCATTGATTGGACCTTAAAAATTATAAAAATTTGCCTATTGCGATGATTAGATCTAATTAATTATTATAGGCCCTTATTTATTAATTGATTTGCTAATTGATGAATGCTAAAGATGTGCACGTTTAAAGCTTGAATTAAACCATATGAGTATGTTCCTGATCGATGTTTGCTTGCACTTGTATGATTTAATATCCTCTCTTGATTGGCTTGATTGGGCTCATGGGCCTATTTGTTTGAAAAAGGCCCCGGGCACACCCCACCCTGTTTTGCACACACCACATGCACGTTTACTGTTTTGAGCACTTACACATCCCATTTAGCCAACGTGGCACTAGTGCGTGGCCCGGTCTCTTCGGAGATGCGACGTCATTCATGAAACCCACAACTCCAGTCACGTACCTTAGGGTGTATCAAACTGGGGGCATTAATACCGTCTGATCAGGTGATTCTGAGAGACATATTGATGCACCCATGCTGGGGCGACCTGAGCCTTTGACCTATTGTAAGCCACACAGTCACATGTCCCGATAGCCAACGTAGTACTAGTACGTGGTCGGTCCCCTTGTGGGATGCCAAACCATTTATGAAAGCTACAACTCTTGACTCGTACCCGTAGGTATAAAAGGTAATCTAAGTATATCAATTGCACTTCTTGGTTAAAACCGGTGCCTAAGCAAGATCTTGCCCCGCTGTACCCAACTGTACGAGGGGGATGGACTACGTCTATTCTAGACGAGAGGTATTTAAGTGGGCCCTTGCTCAGCATTGTGCGCCACCTCTCAACTGGAGATCAAACTGGCTATTTTTGGCTTCAGAGAAGTGAATTGAGGTTTTAGATTATCACCTATACGGTATATCAAACCAAGTCACCACGTATCGAAAGGTATATAGGTGTGCTTGGGCAAGGGTGGCCAGATAAAAATGCATCGCACGTAGTAAGCCTAGAGTCTAGAAACCTTCCTCATAGGTCACGACTCGAACTTATCGTGGGTGTTCCCGGGTTGTTTATTGAATGGAGTCCGTTGATTGATGAATGTATGTAAGTGATGTGAATGATGAGATCCGAGTGCATAATTGATCTCAAGGATAAAAATGTTGTTTTTGAAAAGTAAAATGGGTGCACCGATCCAATAAAAAAATCCATTCTTTTACAATAATGACCCAGTCCATCCCGATCCAACAATCATGATGGACCAGGTCATTTAAATCGAAATAGAAATCAAATTTTCAAAGAAGAAAAATAGTTTACAAAGGGAAAGTATTTTCCAGAAAAAATATTTTCCAAAGAAGTGTTTTCCAAAAAAAGTGTTATTCTCTAAAAAATGTTTTCTAAGAAAAAACGTTTTCCAAAAAATATTTTCCAAGAGAAGATACTTTCCAAATAAAAAAATATTTTTCAGAAAAAAAATATTTTTCAGAAGAAAATATTTTCAAAAAAAGAAAAAGAAGGAAAAATAATTTGCAAAAGATCTATTTTTGCATGAAAAGTTTTTATGGACCTTGGAAAACTACCAAAAAATGTTGTAAAAAAATAATCAGATTTGTGAAATAAAAACATTATTTTCCAATATTTTTCAAGAGTGCAACATAATTGTTTTTCTTCTGAATAATCATTGAATGGACGAATTTTTTAATGGATTGGTGCACAAAATTCAATAAAATCTCAGGGTTCATTTAAAATGTTATCAAGGGGGTGACACTGAAATTGGTTAAATTCACCTTCAAAGAGGTTTAAGGGTTATCATTGTGTCTAAGCTCAATCGTCCATCGTCTAGCTAGGGTTGTAAATCCGGTCAGTTAGAGTAAATGTCAATATCAAGTCACAGTCAGAAATGACCTCAAAATTTCTCAATATCATCCAGTTGTTCTTTGAAAATCATAGTGCTTCAATCCTACCGGTTGTAAGCAATGTCTCAGTTCTCATCAAGCCCATTTTGGGTAGTCTTGAGTTTTCATGAGTCATTTGGGTTAACTCGAGTCCTTTTTCTTAGCAAGGTCATGTCCTCCTTAGATTGAGTCTACTCTTTCTTATTGAGTCAAGTTAGTTCGTCGAGTCTATAGAGGTGTTTATCGCCCCTTCTGAATTTGATTGGATAAAGGAAATTTTTGAATACCTCGAGCGCATTAACGAGTTAACTAATAACTGGCTTCAAAGAGAAATTCCTCTAATAAGGAACCCCCTCCTGAGCAAGAAGATAAGAGTCGGGCTCAAGAAAACAAAGGTCATTGACCTCGGAAGAAAAATAAATTCCTAAAGAGATTCAAATAGAAACCATCTTATCTCTAGAGGAACACGAGGGGATAATGAATTTACTCAGAAATTTCAAAAGACTTGTTCGTGTGATCATATGAGGGTATGCTAGGTACAAGCTTGGGTGTTGTTCAACACGAAATAGATACTCGTCTATATCGATGGAATTAAAGAAGATGTTATAAAATGTATCAGCACTATCCTTACTACATCTTGAGTTTCAAATCACATATTATCAGTCGATATGGGGGTACCTTTTGAACTGATCTCTGATAATGGGTCATACTTCAAAACATAAATCATTACTCTATGTTTAAAGTTGAAGATCCAGAAGCACAAATCATCCCCCTACCGTCCTCAGATCAATGGAACGTTTGAAACAGTCAGTAAGAGTCTCAAGACTATCATCAGGAAAAGGTGTCAATCACATCGAGAATGGTCAGAAAAATTATCATTCACGCTATAGACATATAGAACTTCAATTCGATCTTCTACTGGAGCTACTCCCTACTCCTTAGTGTATGGCATGGAAGCAGTCTTGCCAGTTTAAATGGAAATTTAGTCTCTCAGGGTCTTGTTGGAAAATCATTTGTTAGAAACAGATTGGGTTCGTCAGCAGTATGAATAATTAAACTTGATCGAAGAAAACGAGTTAAAGCCCTGTACCATGTGCAAGCTTATCTAAGAAGAGTCACCTGTGCATTTGGTCAAAGCTCATTATTTACAAGTCAAGGATTTAACTATCAGATTTCAAAGAAAATTGAACACTCCTCCTCGACTATAGGAGAAAGTCTGAACCCAATTGGAGAAATCCATTCATTAATGAAATACTGTCTGGAAAAGTTGTCAGACTTCAAGATCATGATGGAAGTGAACTACCAGAGTCAACCAACCTTGACCGGATCAAATGGTACTACATTTAAGGAGGCCATCTTTGGCCGAATCAATTTTCCTACTACCCAGTTCATTATATCCTTTCTCAGCCCTTTGCAGCCTGTTTAAAAAGAGAAAAATTGTGCCTTTTACTTCTTAGCCTGATTACCTAACCCAGGGGAGGGAAAAATTCGAACTATGTTTTAGTCGGATCCCAAAAATTTGGGGTACGTAGGTAACCTGAGAAATTACTTCAGGCCCGACCACATCAAAATAAAATAAAAAAATAAATTCCCCGACAAAGAAAAAATCTAAAAAAAATCAAAAGAAAAAATTGTCAAAGTGGGGAAGAAAATTCAAGGAAAAAGAAAATAATTTAAAAGGAAATGCCACACAAGGGGCATTTGGGTTTTTGAGCCTCAAGATTCCTTTCTTTTTATATCCAGTCCCAAGCCTACCTATAAAAGTCCTCCTAAGTACCGTGCGAGAAGTCAAGGAAGATAGCAAAGCATGATCAGACAGCAAATCCAGAAGTGCAGAGGAGAAAAAGAAGATAAAAAAAAATGATAAAGCCTGCTAAGTTGAAAACCCGAAAAGGGCGACTTAGGCAAAAATTAAGGCAAGCTCGCAAAGTTGAAAATCTGAAAGGACAACTTTGGCAACAATCAGAGCCAAGAAAAAAGAAAAAGCTCGCTAGATTGAAAACCTGAAAAGGCGATCTAGGCAAAAGTTAGAGCAAGCTCGATAGATTGAAAACCTGAAAAGGCGATCTAGGCAAAAGTTAGAGCAATAAAGAAAAATAGAAGAAAATCCCAAGCTGAGAGTGGTTCGAGCTGAAAGATCAGAAGTCTGAATAATCAAGTTCAATACTCAACTTAAACCAGGCATAGATTCAGAAGCCACAAGTATCTTATCTACGATCGATCTGAAAATTCTTACTTCCCTAAGTGAACCAATGGAGAGAAGGGTGAATTCTAGGATGAGTCTCAAAAGGAAATATTTTGTTCTCTTAAGCCTGACTCAAAATCTTCAATAAAATTAATCAAAATTAAAAGTTGGATCTTTATTGCGCTTGTGGTAATCAAATATTTCAAAACTTCATACAAGGGGCATTTTTTCTTTTTCTCTAAATTATGTAATTTCCCTTCTTATACCAGGGGCATTTTTAATGATGTGCCATGTTTATTGTCAAACTAGGGACATTTTGTTTTTGGAGCAATGTTAATCCTAAAAACCTCAAACTTAAGGTTACCCTCTTGATAACAATTCTTCAAAAAACTCTTGAGGTTCAAAAGAAATAAAAATTCAGGTTTTAAATTCATAAAACTTTTGGATAAATCCTTGAGGTTCAAACAAAAGCACTTCGGATCTCACATTTGACTGTGTCCAGAGATCAACTAATATGGTATTCCCAGATCCAATCATTCCTGGATTCGATCATTTCTCTTCCAGATTCAGTATCTTCCAGATTTATTCAATTCACTCTGATCAGTCTTTTCCAAATTCATTCTTTCTTTCCCAAAAGTCCTTCATTCCTTTGCCAATTTTGCTCAGTCGCCGCCAAGGGTTAACTTGGATTTTGGATTTTGCTCAGTACCGCCAAGGGTTATCTTGGATTTAGCTCAGTTTCCGCCAAGGGTTAACTTGGATTTTGCTCAGTTGCCGCCAAGAGTTATCTTGGATTTTGCTCAGTCTCCGCCAAGGGTTATCTTGGATTTTGCTCAGTTGCAGCCAAGGTTATCTTGGATTTTGCTCAGTTGCCGCCAAGGGTTAACTTGGATTTTGCTCAGTTTCCGCCAAGGGTTATCTTGGATTTTGCTCAGTTGCCGCCAAGGGTTATCTTGGATTTTGCTCAGTTGCCGCCAAGGGTTAACTTGGATTTTGCTCAGTTTCCGCCAAGGGTTATCTTGGATTTTGCTCAGTTCCGCCAAGGGTTATCTTGGATTTTGCTCAGTTGCCGCCAAGGGTTATCTTGGATTTTGCTCAGTCTCCGCCAAGGGTTATCTTGGATTTTGCTCAGTTGCCGCCAAGGGTTATCTTGGATTTTGCTCAGTCTCCGCCAAGGGTTATCTTGGATTTTGCTCAGTTGCCGCCAAGGGTTATCTTGGATTTTGCTCAGTCTCCGCCAAGGGTTATCTTGGATTTTGCTCAGTTGCCGCCAAGGGTTATCTTGGATTTTGCTCAGTTACCGCCGAGGGTTTTCTCGGAACTATGCTCAGTTACCGCCGAGGGTTTTCTCGGAATTATGCTCAGATGCCGCCGAGGGCTTTCTCGGAACTATGTTCAGATGCCGCCGAGGGTTTGCTCGAACTATGCTTAGTCAGATATCGCCGAGGGTTTTCTCAGATTATACTTAGATAGTTCATTACTCTTTCACCTCGAGCATTTAGAGTAAAACTCCAAAAAAAAAAATTAGTTCATTACTCTTTCACCCCGAGTATGTAGAGTAGAACTCCAGAAAATTAGTCCATTACTCTTTCACCCCGAGTAGGTAGAGTAGGACTCCCAGAAAAAGTAGTTCATTACTCTTTCACCCCGAGTAGGTAGAGTAGAACTCCCAGAAAATAAGTTCATTACTCTTTCACCTCGAGCATTTAGAGTAGAACTCCAAAAAAAAAAAAATTAGTTCATTACTCTTTCACCCCGAGTAGTATGTAGAGTAGAACTCCAGAAAATTAGTCCATTACTCTTTCACCCCGACGAGTAGGTAGAGTAGGACTCCTAGAAAAAGTAGTTCATTACTCTTTCACCCCGAGTAGGTAGAGTAGAACTCCCAGAAAATAAGTCCATTACTCTTTCACCCCAAGTAGGTAGAGTAGAACTCCCAAAAAATAGTTCATTACTTTTTCACCCTGAGTAGGTAGAGTAGAACTCCCGAAAATAGTTCATTACTCTTTCACCCCGAGTAGGTAGAGTAGAACTCCCGAAAATAGTTCATTACTCTTTCACCCCGAGTAGGTAGAGTAAAACTCCCAGAAAATAAGTCCATTACTCTTTCACCCCGAGTATGTAGAGTAGGACTCCCAGAAAAAATAGTTCATTACTCTTTCACCCTGAGTAGGTAGAGTAAAACTCCCAGAAAAAATAGTTCATTACTCTTTCACCCAGTAGGAGTAGGTAAAGTAGAACTCCCGAAAAAGAATTCATTACTCTTTCACCCCGAGTAGGTAGAGTAGGACTCCTAGAAAAAATAGTTCATTACTCTTTCACCCCGAGTAGGTAGAGTAAAAATTTCCAAAAAAAAAAATTGTTTATTACTCTTTCACCCAGGGTAGGTAAAGTAAGACATTCAATTTTTTTATGCTCAATTTATGCTCAGTTGTGCTTAGTTTATGCTCAGATTTTACTCAGTTTCACACAGTGCACCACACTTGCACACTTGTTCTTTTAGTCAGGGAGAATTCTTTAAAATTCAAGGATCTGACGCCATCAGTGAGAGCTCTCGCTCGAGGACCTGACAACCTTTTAGTTCGGGGAGAGTTTAACCCTCAAGGATCCGAACACCTCGACGAATTGCTAAATGTGTGTCAAAATGAACTGTCACTAGCTTTGGCATTCGGATATCGCACTAATCTACCAAGATAGATTTGCTATCTAGTTTGCTTCAACCCTCTGCCAAAGAGGGGCATCTGTAGACACCCCATTTTTGCATCCGCCTGATTAATCAAGTCGTCAACCCGATCGCAAAGGTTCCCAATGATGGATGTCTATTCCAATGCTTTATTTTGTTACCAGATATGTTTCAGAAATCCGGATGAGGTATCTCGAACTGACAAAACTTAGAAACCACGCTACGCTAGGAAAATACGACCCCAAAAACATAGAAATCATCATCTTGCAAACCAAAAAGAAGCTTCACGATAAAAATCACTAAAAATGATTAAATTACCAAAATACCCCTAACCTCAAAACAACCTTAGAGCCTACATTACGCTTAGGAAAATCCGTTCAAACACATAAAACAACAAATCGAAACCAAGTAAACCACTTCGCCAATTTTCACAAAATTTGACAAAATTACGAAAATACCCCTCATAAAGTTCACGATCATTTCATACAAAAAACTTCATAAATGACAAAAACCAACATTCCCATTGAATTCCTTACGAAAACTAATTTCAAAACATCCTGGAACATTGAAAAACGACCTTAAAACGTAAAAAATCCTCTCCGAGGGCAAAAACGGTAATTTCATAATTTTCATAATTAAAAAATTCGAAATTAATAAATAAAACATTAAATAATTAAAGTGAAACATTAATGAAATTAATTTAAAAAGTTGAACCTAAAAAATCGATTAATTGGACTCTCAGGCAAAATTGTTGAGGGTTCGTGGGATATTTCTTTAAGGACCCCTCCATTTGGGGGTCCAAAGAATTAAAGATATAATAGAGGGGGTTCTCCAAAAATTAAAAGTAAATCAAGCAAGACTGAAGTCAAGGTATTAAAGTCAATCAAGTGAAACTGAAGTCAAAATTAAAGTCAATCAAGCAAGACTGAAGTCAAGGTACTAATCGAGTCAATCTCATAAGACTAAGGTCAAAACCCTAAATCAAAACCCTAATCTAAAACTAATCAAGTCAATCTCATAAGACTAAGGTCAAAACCCTAAATCCAAACCCTAATCTAAAACTAATCAATTCAATCTCATAAGACTAAAGTCAAAACCCTAAAACCCTAAAGACTAAGTCAAAACCCTAATTGAAACCCTAAAAGTAACCCTAATCAAACCCTAATGCTTCTAAAAACTTTATAAATAGGAGCCTCCACACCCTATTTTCGTATCAAAGAAAAAACCCTAGGAAAAGTAGGTGAAGAAGCTTCCATAGCCTCCCCAGAACCCTAATTTTGGAGTCCCAACTCCTTCCCTAACACCCCTACTCCGATTTTAGGCTAAAAAACACCCAAAAACCTCTCAAAAATATCCCAAAAATCCACAACAAATTCGAAACACCCAGATCCAAGAAGGAGATACTTCACCTCGGAGATCAGAAATCAGATCTGGAGATAGAACGAAGTAAGGAATACGGTACAAGGAGCTGTTCTCACCAGATCTGAGGGAATAACACTTTTGCAGATCAAAGGTAAGCTTTTCTATTTTTTTTATATCTAGGTTTGTCATTAGCGATGTAGATTTATTTGGGATAAGTAGAGACCGGCAATGGCTGGGCGGGGTTGGTGCCTAACACCTTCCAACCCCGTAACATGATCCCCGGATTCGGATTTTCTGTAATAGATTAGTTGTTATCCATTTTAGAGTCAGTTTGGTTCCTAGACCACAATAACTAGGTGGCGACTCCCAAACCTCAAGGGTCAAAAGCGGATCCGCGCACCCCGCGGATCGAGGGCGCTTTCACATATTGGGCGATCAAGCGCCTCAACTTTGATTTTGATAAAGTCGGTGAGAAGCGAAAGTTACAACTAGACGAGTTAGAAGAGATTAGAAATGACTCGTATGATTGTGCCAAAAGGTACAAAGAGCGTACCAAATTCTTTCACGATAGGCACATTCTTAGGAGGAATTTCATTCCTAATCAAAGAGTTTTATTGTATGATAATAGACTCCACCTTTTTCCAGGAAAACTTAAGTCTCGATGGACTGGCCCATATATTATCCAAACAGTCTATCCCCATGGTGCTGTTGCAGTCCTTAATCCTAAGGACGGATCCACTTTCAAAGTGAATGGCCAACGTCTCAAACCGTTTCTCGAGTATGTTCCGCAGGAGGAAGTTCTTTTTCTCGATGATCCCGTCTATCAAAATTAACTATGTTTTCGTCTAGCTAAAGACGTTAAACTTAGCGCTTCTGGGAGGCAATTCATGCACTTCAAAGGACATTGTGTTAAATATCAACAGGACTATAAGGTCTTTCTCAGGTGTTATCTAACCCACTTCATTTCATTTTGTCAATTTCAATTTTACCTTTGCATGTATATGTTGAAATATTGAGGACAATATAATGTTTAAGTTTGGGGGTGTATGGGTTGGATTTCTACTTATTATTTTCTTCTTTTATACAAAAAAAAAAAAAAAAAAAATTGAAAAATATTTGGTTGGCAACTTTGTTGTATTTTTCTCAAAGTCTTAGCTTGTATCTTTTAAGCACTTAGTGAAAATATTTAATCAGTCTTTCATTGGAAGCTATGATCTGGAGTCCCCATTTATGTTTCTCTTAGGCAAAAATTAGAGCAAAGTTATCTTTTGGTTTATAGTCACTTCTAATAAGGTTACCAAGAGTCTAGATTTATTAAAAGAGCTTGTTACCTTCTTTCTACCTAGAGTTTAAGGAAAAACTAGGTTTGATGAACTTTGACTTCCTTGTTCAATTGGTTGGTTGATTAGAAGAAAAACAGAACTGGATTGTATACACCTTGTACAGCAACCATTGAATTAGACTGGGTACCTTGAAAATGGCTGCCTACTTTTCTTAGAAAAATAGTGAAGAAGTATAAAAAAAAAAAAAAAAAAAAAAAAAAAATGTTAAAGATCCAAAAGTTATGTAAAGTTTTAGTAGGGTGAAAGCCATCAAGTGTTAAAAATGTGAGTATACTGGAATATCACAGATAAAGCCCCTTAGAGGTATTAAAGTGAATATCCACACTTCTCACTACCCCAGACAGACAGGATGCTAAGTTTAGAATTAAACCCTAAGTTACTCCAGTTATTCTTGAGTAGTTAGAAGGTTGATGAAACTCATTTTGGGAAATCGAATCTCTTAAATTTCTAAGTTAGAATCACTATCGCTCAAAGGTCAATTTAAGTCTAAGTTTTGTCGTAGAGAAATAAGGGTTGGGACTCTATACCAAGCAGTACTTCTAATTGATTGACAAAACCAAAAAAAAAAAAAAAAAAGACTTGTGCTGTTCAATATAAGTTTTGATTTTGACTATTTTTACTTCAAAGTTGTTTTCAAATTTTGTGGGTATATTTTCTGCAAATCCTCACGAGTCAAACTCGTCCATTAGGGGTAACCTAGCGGTTCAAGGGCTTGCTGCATTCGCTAAATGCAGTCGAGGTGCCTGCGAAAGTGGCAGTTTTATTTTCTAGGGACTAGAAAAAGGTAAGTTTGGGGGTGTGATGAGTGTCTCCAAACACTCAATTATACGCACATTTTCTGGATATTTATCTTGATTTTTGTACCTATTTCTCTATATTAAGATAATAATCATGATAAGCCTCAAACCACCACGTTGCATGTTAATTAGGCTTAATTATATATAAATAAATTCATTTACTAGATAAATCTAATTACGTGTGTTTCTTGTGCAGAAAATCAACAATTTGGAATCAAAATCTCAAGGCAAAACCATTTGGGCCCACTTTGGAATGCCCTAACACTTTGGAATGCCCTAATCCTTAACTCATATTCTCATCTTTTGTCTTTTTGTGCAAAGAAAAGTGGAGGCTACTTTTAGACTCTTCTACACACATTTTTCTCTATAATAGAGCCTTCATTTCTAGAGAAAGAGTCCCATCTTGGTTCTCTTATCCAAGACTCCTTTAATCTAAGGCTCTTTGCCTATTCTCTTATTTTATATTTTTCATTTTCTAGTTATTTTCTTTTGGTTAACTAGTCTTGTAAGAAGTAGAAGAAGAAGAAGTTGTAATTTTCTCCATGAAATGAAGAAAAGTTCTTTCATCTCTTATCTTCCCTCTCTTGCAATGACATTAGGCTAAGTTCCCCTCCATTGGAGAGTGGAAAAGCCTAGAGCAAGTTCTTGTGTTATTTCTAATTTTATGCCTTTCTTTTATTTAAAATGCTTATGAATTCTCTTTAAGTTTCTTGCACATTTTATTCTTAATATAGATACTTTATGCTTAGATTAGATCAAGATAAAGTATGCTTAAATTAGATAATTTGTAGTAAGAAGTTCTCAAGAAATTCTACTTTGTTTTTGTTCCTTTATTTCATTTTAATTGCAAAACTTTCCGATCTAAGGAGCTAACACCAAGCCCTTATGATTGAGTTATAAAAAGGCTAGAGACTAGAAATTGCTCATTAACATGTTTTAGGTAGATCCACCTCCAATGGTGTTTTTAATTCATAAGTTTACTTGTTTTTAATTTCATTTACTTTAGTTTATTTTCTAGCAATTTTACATCTTCTTATAAGTTCAAAAATACAAAGAAAAACAGTTTTAGTTTTTAGTTCCTTTTAGTTAATTGAATTTTATCTTCTTAGCTTAGCTCTATTCCTCATTTCTCTTGGGTTCGATCTCCCTACTTGTCCCACAAGTAAGGTAAAACTAAGATTATTATTAACTCCGGTGAGAAGAACAACGATAGTCTCATCATGTACCAATATATTAGGGTCCTCCGCTCTATATACCACAGAATCAACCACCTCCAGTGGTGATCCCGAAGCTAAGAGTACTATCGACGACAAGATGGCCTAACAGATCGAATCTCTCCAAGAGGAAATACGACGGATGAAGAGCACAAATACTTTGGGGAAAACAAGATTTACGGACTTGTACTTTTACCCCAATGCACAACTGTCGGCTAAGCTCAAATGCCTGGAATTTGAGAAATATAACGGTGTTGGGTGTCCTCTGTCTCACCTCAAATTGTATTGTGGGTCAATGTGCCAATATGGCAATGATGATAGGCTGTTGGTACAACTATTCCAAATAAGCCTAATTGGACCGGCCCTCAAATGGTTCTCGGGATTGGACCATACGCTCATCAAAGGTTGGCAAGACTTGGCTGAAATGTTCTGGTACAATTATCGATTCAATACAGATGTGGGTCTAAATCGAAATGATATGGCTAAGATGACTAGAAAGCAAAGGGAGACGGTGAAAGAGTACGCCCAGAGGTGGCGGGAGTCTGCTTCGCAAGTAAGGCCTGTGATGATTGAATAAGAGATGAACACCACATTCATCTCAATACTAGGGCATACCTTTTATACTTATCTAGTTGGATGATGAGTGTCTCCAAACACTCAATTATACGCACATTTTCTGGATATTTATCTTGATTTTTGTACCTATTTCTCTATATTAAGATAATAATCATGATAAGCCTCAAACCACCACGTTGCATGTTAATTAGGCTTAATTATATATAAATAAATTCATTTACTAGATAAATCTAATTACGTGTGTTTCTTGTGCAGAAAATCAACAATTTGGAATCAAAATCTCAAGGCAAAAGCATTTGGGCCCACTTTGGAATGCCCTAACACTTTGGAATGCCCTAATCCTTAACTCATATTCTCCTCTTTTGTCTTTTTGTGCAAAGAAAAGTGGAGGCTACTTTTAGACTCTTCTACACACATTTTTCTCTATAAAATAGAGCCTTCATTTCTAGAGAAAGGGTCCCATCTTGGTTCTCTTATCCAAGACTCCTTTAATCTAAGGCTCTTTGCCTATTCTCTTATTTTTTGTATTTTCATTTTCTAGTTATTTTTTCTTTGGTTAACTAGTCTTGTAAGAAGTAGAAGAAGAAGAAGTTGTAATTTTCTCCATGAAATGAAGAAAAGTTCTTTCATCTCTTGTCTTCCCTCTCTTGCAATGACATTAGGCTAAGTTCCCCTCCATTGGAGAGTGGAAAAGCCTAGAGCAAGTTCTTGTGTTATTTCTAATTTTATGCCTTTCTTTTATTTAAAATGCTTATGAATTCTCTTTAAGTTTCTTGCACATTTTATTCTTAATATAGATACTTTATGCTTAGATTAGATCAAGATAAAGTATGCTTAAATTAGATAATTTGTAGTAAGAAGTTCTCAAGAAATTCTACTTTGTTTTTGTTCCTTTATTTCATTTTAATTGCAAAACTTTCCGATCTAAGGAGCTAACATCAAGCCCTTATGATTGAGTTATAAAAAGGCTAGAGACTAGAAATTGCTCATTAACATGTTTTAGGTAGATCCACCTCCAATGGTGTTTTAATTCATAAGTTTACTTGCTTTTAATTTCATTTACTTTAGTTTATTTTCTAGCAATTTTACATCTTCTTATAAGTTCAAAAATACAAAGAAAAACAGTTTTAATTCCTTTTAGTTAATTTGAATTTTATCTTCTTAGCTTAGCTCTATTCCTCCTTTCTCTTGGGTTCGATCCCCTACTTGCCCCACAAGTAAGGTAAAACTAAGATTATTATTAACTCTGGTGAGAAGAACAACGATAGTCTCATCATTGGACACACTACAAGCACCTTCTCAAATTTAGTTCAAGTAGCAGATCGGGTCGAGGACGGGATCCGAACTGGTCTAATATTCGACTTTACAGCCTTGAGTGCAACAGCGGGGACATCGACACAGAAGAAATTAGTGCCTTTTGTCAAAAAGAAAGAGGAAACCCAAGTCAATAATGTGCAACTCAGCCAACCTCTCTTTATTAAGGCACCAGCTCAGCAGGCACCGGCACCCCAAATCTCTTGGACGCCAGTACCTCGGGCCGCTTAGACTCCAATACCTCAGAATCCCTTCCAGACAGTTCCTCCACAAGCACAGTCAGCACCACAATATGGGTAGAATCAACAAACCAGGCCCAATAGGACAAACAGGGTATTCACCAAGTTGTCCATGAAACTATCAGAATTACTTTCGATCTTACTTAGGGGAGAATACCTCACAAAACACCACCGAATCCAGAGGTTGCGTAAGGGCCATGATACAATCCCAATTTGTTTTATGAATTTCACATGGGTGCTCTAGGGCACTCTACAAATCAATGTTGGCAACTCAAACATCAGGTACAAAATTTGATCTATAAGAAGGCTCTCATCCTGGATGGACCTGCTGTAGACACCCCATTTTTGCATCCTCCTGATTAATCAACTCGTCAATTTGATTGCAATGATTCCCAATGATGGATGTGTATTTCATTGCTTTATTTTGTTACCAGATGTGTTTCAGAAATCCGGATGAGGTATCTTAAACTAACAAAACCTTAGAAACCATGCTACGCTAGGAAAATACGACCCCAAAAACATAGAAATCATCATCTTGCAGACCAAAAAGAAGCTTCACGATAGAAATCACTAAAAATTGACCAAATTACCAAAATACCCATAACCTCAAAACAACCTTAGAGGCTACGTTGCGCTTAGGAAAACTCTCTCGAACACATAAAATAACAAATCGAAACCAAATAAATCATTTCACAAATTTTAACAGAATTTGACAAAATTACGAAAATGCCCCTCATAAAGTTCACAACCATTTCACACAAAAAATTTCATAAATGACACAAACTAATATTTCCATTGAATTTCTTACGAAAAATTGATTCTAAAACATCCTAAAACATTAAAAACCGACTTAAAACGTGAAAAGTCCTCTCCGGGGGCAAAACAGTAATTTCACAATTTTCATAATTAAAAAATTCGAAATTAATAAATAAAATATTAAATAATTAAAGTGAAATATTAATGAAATTAATTTAAAATTTTGAATCAAAGAAATCGATAAATCGAGCTCTCAAGCAAAATTGTTGAGGGTTCGTAAGATATCTCTTTAAGGACCCCTCCATTTGGGGGTCCAAAGAATTAAAGAAATAATGGAAGGGGGTTCTCCAAAAATTAAATCAAGCAAGACTGAAGTCAAGGTATTAAAGTCAATTAAGTGAGACTGAAGTCAAAATTAAAGTTAATTAAGCAAGACTGAAGTCAAGATATTAAAAGTCTATCAATTAAGACTGAAGTAAAAATATTAAAAGTCAATCAAATAAGACCAAAAGTCATAATAGAACTCTAATTAAATAATAACTCTATCTAATAGAGTTCTAACTTAAAACAATTCTACCTAAAATAATTTTAATTAAAAACACAATTCTACCTAAAAGAAGTCTAACTAAAACACAACTCTAATTAAACACTAACTCTATCCAAATCAACCCCTAAAAACATCTATAAATAGAGGTGCTCATCCCTATTTTCGTATCAAATCATAAACCCTATGAGAAGTAGGTCTAGAAGCTCCCCTAGCCCCCATAAACCCTAGTTTTGGAGCCCCAACTCCTTACCTAACATCCCCCCTTCAATTTTAGTCTAGAAAACACCTAAAATCCCTCCAAAAACATCCCTAAATCCGTAACAAACTTGAAGAGTTCAGATTTAGAAACAAGAGATACCTTGATCTAGGAGATCCGAAGTCAAATCCGGAGACAGAACGAAGCAAGGGAGTACAGTACAAGGAGCTCTTTTTGTCAGATCTGAGGGGACAAAATCCTTGCTATCGGAAAGGTATGAAATTTTTTATTTTTATTTTTATCTAGGTTTTTAACAATGTGATATATTTGGAAAGTTAGTAGAGACCGGCTTTGGCCGGGCGGGGTTGGTGCCTAACACCTTCCAACCCCGTAACGTGATCCCCGGACTCTTTTTCTCGTTCGTAGATTAGTTTGCCTTTTTTAGAGTCAGTTTGGTTCCTAGACCACAATAACTAGGTGGCGACTCCCAAACCTCTAGGGTCAAAAGCGGATCCGCGCACCCCGCGGATCGAGGGCGCTTTCAGTGGCGACTCCACTGGGGACTATTGAGGATCAAATTTGAAAAACCCCAAGTATGGGACCATTGCCAAGATGACCTAGTTTTTTTTTATTTAGTTGGATTTATTTTATTTATTTTTTCTCTTTATTTATTTTTTTATCTTGATTGTAGATGATTTTGGGTATTGCATTTTTTTTCCAATTAAGGATCACTTTTTGATGACTCCTAAATAATGAAAGATTCAAATTAACCTATGAAAATGATGGAATGATGGAGGTTGGACAGAAATATTAAAACGTTTTTAGAGAATATTCTAGCGAGAATTAAGTCTGGGAGCCTTTAATAAAATATAGATCTCGTCGAGTAGATTAATTTAGAATCTGAGTTCACTCAATTTCGTTATCGGAAGCCTTAGATATCATCGATGCAAGTTCAATCTGTAAATCTGGAATTATTTCTGAATAAAAGTTGGGACAGCAACGTTAAAACTTTTTTATAGAATATTCTAGTGAGAATTAAGTTTGGGAACCTCTTAATAAAACGTATATCTCGTCGGGTAGATTAATTTAGAATCTGAGTTCACTCAATTTCGTTATCGGAAGCCTTAGATATCATCGATGCAAGTTCAATCTGTAAATTTGGAATTATTTCTGAATGAAAGTTGGGACAGCAACATTAAAACTTTTTTACAGAATATTCTAGTGAGAATTAAGTCTGGGAATCTTTTAATAAAATGTAGATCTCGTCGAGTAGATTAATTTAGAATCTGAGTTCACTCAATTTCGTTATCGGAAGCCTTAGATATCATCGATGCAAGTTCAATCTGTAAATCTGGAATTATTTCTGAATGAAAGTTGGGACAGCAACGTTAAAACTTTTTTACAGAACATTCTGGTGAGAATTAAGTCTAGGCACCTATTAATACAATGTAGATCTCATCGAGTAGATTAATTTAGAACTTAAGTTCACTCGATTTCGTTATCGGGAGCCTTAGATATCATCGATGTAAGTTCAGATTGTATTTTCCTAATTTACAGAAAATCTGAATTTATCTAATGTTGGCACAATTATTGTTCTTGAGAGTGAGCTCATCTCAACCATTGTCATTCTATCATCAATGTAACACCTATTGGAATCTCGATTTATTTTGGATCACCCAAAAGTGATCATTGATTGGACCTTAAAAATTATAAAAATTATGTCTATTGCAATGTTTGTTTGATCATTATCATATGCCATATTTATTGATTAATTTACCATGATCTTGCTTGAAATACATGATTGATGTTGATCGTAATGTTAATGTGCTTATGTGATGGGAATAATGTGATCTTAATTGAATATTCATATGATTTGAATGATTTTGGTTTTGATTAAATGTATGATTGGTTTGATTGGATCCATGGGCCCATTTGTTTGAAAAAGGTCCCGGGCACACCCCACCCTGTTTTGCACATACCACATGCACGTTTACTGTTGTACTCACTTACACGTCCCATTTAGCCAACGTGGCACTAGTGCGTGGCCCGGTCTCTTCGGAGATGCGACGTTATTCATGAAATCCACAACTCCAGTCACGTACCTTAGGGTATATCAAACTGGGGGCATCAATACCATCTGATCAGGTGATTCTGAGAAGTATGTTGATGCACCCAGGCTGGAGCGACCTGAGCCTTTGACCTATTGTAAGCCACACAGTCACATGTCCCGATTGCCAACGTAGTACTAGTACGTGGTCGGTCCCCTCGTGGGATGCCAAACCATTTATGAAAGCTACAACTCTTGACTCGTACCCGTAGGTATAAAAGATAGTCTAAGTATATCAATTGTACTTCTTGGTCAAAACCGGTGCCTAAGCAAGATCTTGCCCCGCTATACCCTACTGTACGAGGGGATAGACTACGTCTATTCTAGACGAGAGGTATTTAAGTGGGCCCTTACTCAGCATTGTGCGCCACCTCTCAACTGGAGATCGAACTGGCTGTTTTTGGCTTCAGAGAAGTGAATTGAGGTTTTAGATTATCACCTATACGGTATATCAAACCAAGTCACCACGTATCGAAAGGTATATAGGTGTGCTTGGGCAAGGGTGGCTAGATAAAAATGCATTGCACGTAGTAAACCTAGAGTCTAGAAGCCTTCCTATAGGTCACGACCCGAATTGACTATGGGTGTTCCTAGGTTGCTATATTCAATCCAACCAACAGGTAGGTGGGTAGATCGATCCAGAATAATCAAAAAAACCCGCAATATTGGTCCTACCCAATCGGTGAAATGTACTGATTAATTTGAACCACTTAAACCAGTTGACCCAATGGACAAATGGATCAAACTGATCAATACCAAATCAGTTGGACTAATTGGTTTCACTTTTAAAGATCCAGACCACTTTGTATAGAAAGATTCGATCTTAGGATCAAATTAATTTGTCTGATCAAAGGTTCAATCCCAATCAGGGGTAGACCCACATCTAACCTTTCTCACTTTCTTGGTCACTATAGACTTATGGTGCATTTGGATTCAATTTTCCGTCAGACTTGGGCTATTTTATGTTAAAACTTTAATCATGTGGTTAAGAGTCAAATCTTTAGAGTCAATGGTTAACCTTGGTTTACTTCCAATCGGGTGATAATTGGTCCCAAATGTTTTAAACCCTCATCTGTGTTATTTTGGATCCGTCAAAAGAGTTATCTAGTCAAAGTACCAGTGTTAAGTCCAAGTAGTCCATCCACCCAGAAGGACCTTCTCTCTTTGTAGATAATTGTCCCTGAGTTTTCTTTGAGTTTCAATCCAGTTTTTGTCAGTCTTTAAATCCAGTAGTCGAGTTTGTCAATCAATGTTTTTCAATTCCAATAAAATATAGAAGCTTCTGATTATCATACGTGTAATAATGATTTGAGCATAATATCTAACATGAGAAATGACTTAAAGCTCACTAACCAAATTTGATAAATATTGGAATTAAAGAGTACACTCAAGAAGTGCAAATTGGTGATACATTATCCTCAAGAGAACATGAGAGAATAGTAAACTTACTTGAGAAATTCAACAATATTTCTTGCATGATCTCATAAGGATATATGGATGAATTACACAAAAACATAGATCAAGTCAAGAGTGATTTCAAAGTCAAAGATTATCGGTCAAAGATGATATAGCTGAAAGCATCAACAAAGATGCTATGACTTACAAGTGGATCTACCATGTTTCTCACTCAAAAGAAAGAAGAGTTCTCATTCGCAAAAGAATATAAGATTTTTTTTGAAGTTTGGAAAATGTTGAACAAGTCAACGTCAAATACAAGGAAGTCAATCACACTCAACTTTGTAAAAAAAGACTGAAGATTATTCATTCTCAGAAGAAGATTGAAGACTCATTTTCAAAAGAAGACCTTACTCGATAGAGCAATCAAGACATTGAGTTTCTAAAACCTTGACCAAATCGACTAGTATTTCACAAAAGGAGGCCTTCATTGGTCGAACCATTTTCCTGTCTTACCAAGAAAAAGACAACCTTCTTTAGCCCCTCGCAGCCTTGAAAAATAAAATCAATAGCCTCTTCTTTCTCAACCACGCCAACCAACCTTGGGAGGGAATCTAGGTATGAACTACGTTTTGACCTGATCCCAAAAGGAAAAAAAGAAATATTTGGGGTACGTAGGCAACCTGAGAAGTTACTTCAGGCCCGGTCATTAAAAGAAAAATGTATTCTCTTAAGGAAAGTGTCATCCAAAAGAAAAATCTACTATTGAAATGTTCAAAAGAAAAGAATGCCAAACTAAGGGCATTAGACAAAAGAATCAAAAGAATTGATAAAAAGAAAAGAATGCCAAACTAGGGGCATTTAGAAAAAAAAAATCAAAATAATTGATAGAAAAGAGAGAATATCAAACTAGGGGCATCTTGGGAAGTTGAGCCTTATATCTTTTCTTTCTAAACCATATCCTAAGCCCACCTATTAAGTCCTCCTGAAGGCTAATTGACTCGGTTAAGGTGCAGGGAACTGAGAAGTTGTCGAGTTGGTTATACAAGATCATCAAGAAAAAAAAGAGAAGTCCGCTAAGTCGAAAACCTGAAAAGGCGGCTTAGGCAAAATTTAGGGCATAACCATAAAAAAGAAAGTCTGCTAGGTTGAAAACCTGAAAAGGCGACCTAGGCAAAAATCAAGACATCATCAGAAAAAGAAAAACAAAGCCCGCTAGATTGAAAACCTAAAGAGACGATCTAGGCAAAAATTAGGGCATCATCAAATGGGAAGAAAGGTCCCGTCAAGAAGAAAAATTCAGAAGGAAGCTTGTGCAGAAACTGCAGAACCATTCAAGCCACGATATTTGTCTTTTAGCCAAGAGCTCACATCCGACAAAGACAATATTGAAGTCGAAAAAAATCAGAAGTCATCTTGAACATTGTAGGTTCTTCAAAAGTATGTTTACTTGTTCAAGTGTTCGCTAATGGAAGATGTAGAATCATCAACCACTTTGAAGAGGAAGATCTTTTATTCTAATATTTATCAAGATTTTTTAAATCCAGCTTAAGCATTTTTCAAAAGAAATTCGAAAGAAAATGATCAATTCTTTATTGCACATATGATAATCTTAAGAGTCTTAAATTTAAGAGAATGTCAGTTCTTCTATCTATCATACATCAGAGTCCATATTTTTCAAGCGTAATCCATTCCATCAGTCTCGTAGTCAAGTCCCAGTTAAAGCCAACCTTGAAACTAGGGGCATTTTTGAAGGTCATTTAATTCCAAAGTTTTTTTTCTTAATCACATGATAAAAAGAAAATCATACAAAAGTTTAAAAGTCCGGCGAAGCCCAATGATAATTATGAATCTAGATACATGATAAGCCAATAAAGGCCTGGTCTTTCAAACTTTGAGCTCGATTTTGAATCATAGAATGAATTAATAGGATTGTTTAAGTTCCTATAAATCTAAGCTCGAGAAATGTGGCTTAGTAAGTTCGAGTCTGAGAAGCGAAATTCCAACTTTTTGAATCATAGAATGAATGGGTTTTTTGAAGTGCCTACAAACCTAAGTTCGAGTCCGAGAAACGAGACTCTAACTTGTTGAATCATAGAATGAATAGGCTTTTTGAAGTGCCTACAAACCCAAGTTCGAGTCCGAGAAACGAGACTCCAACTTTTTGAATCATAGAATGAATAGGCTTTTTGAAATGCCTACAAACCTAAGTTCGAGTCCGAGAAACGAGACTCCAACTTTTTGAATCATAGAATGAATAGGCATTTTGAAGTGCCTATAAACCTAAGTTCGAGTCCAAGAAACGAGACTCCAACTTTTTGAATCATAGAATGAATAGGCTTTTTGAAGTGCCTATAAATCTAAGTTCGAGTCCGAGAAATGAGATTCAAACTTTTTGAATCATAGAATGAATAGGCTTTTTGAAGTGCCTATAAACCTAAGTTCGAGTCCGAGAAACGAGACTCCAATTTTTTGAATCATAGAATGAATAGGCTTTTTGAAGTGCCTATAAACCTAAGTTCGAGTCCGAGAAACGAGACTCCAATTTTTTTGAATAATAGAATGAATAGGCTTTTTGAAATGCCTACAAACCTAAGTTCGAGTCTGAGAAACGAGACTCCAACTTTTTGAATAATATATAGGCTTTTTGAAGTGCCTATAAACCTAAGTTTTAGTCCGAGAAACGAGACTCCAACGTTTTGAATCATAGGCTTTTTGAAGTGCCTATTAACCTTAGTTCGAGTCCGAGAAACGAGACTCCAATTTTAATAGGATTGTTTAAGTTCCTATAAACCTTAGCCAGAGTCCGAGAAATGAGACTCCAGCTTTGTTTGAAATCATATTGAATTAATAGGGTTGTTTAAGTTCCTTAGCCTGAGAAGCTTGGCTACAATAAGCTCCAGTCCGATAAGTGAGACTCAAACTTTTTCGAACTCTAAAAAAGAATTTCAAATAGGATTTAACAAAGTTCCTACAATGTTATGACTCCGATTACCACGTTGTTAAATCTTGCCATTTTTGAATCATTATGGTCAGTGAGAGAAGATCTCTAGGACCTGACACATTTTTACTCAGTAAGCATCACACCATTGCACACACGTGCACTTTTACATTAGTCAGGGAGAATTTTCTAAAATTCGAGGATCTGACACTGTCAGTGAGAGCTCACACTCAAGGACCTGACAACCTTTTAATTCGGGGAGAGCTTTACCCTCAAGGATCCGAACGCCCCGACGAATTGCTAAATCAGGCTACAAAATGAACTGTCATTAGCTTTAGCATTCAGATATCGCACTATCTACCAAAATAGATTTGCTATCTAGTTTGCTTCAACCCTCTGCCAAAGAGGGGCATCTGTAGACACCCCATTTTTGCATCCGCCTGATTAATCAACTCGTCAATCCGATTGCAATGATTCCCAATGATGGATGTGTATTTCATTGCTTTATTTTGTTACCAGATGTGTTTCAGAAATCCGGATGAGGTATCTTAAACTAACAAAACCTTAGAAACCATGTTACGCTAGGAAAATACGACCCCAAAAACATAGAAATCATCATCTTGCAGACCAAAAAGAAGCTTCACGATAGAAATCACTAAAAATTGATCAAATTACCAAAATACCCATAACCTCAAAACAACCTTAGAGACTACGTTGCGCTTAGGAAAACTCTCTCGAACACATAAAATAACAAATCGAAACCAAATAAATCATTTCACCAATTTTAACAGAATTTGACAAAATTACGAAAATGCCCCTCATAAAGTTCACAACCATTTCACACAAAAAATTTCATAAATGACACAAACTAATATTTCCATTGAATTTCTTACGAAAAATTGATTCTAAAACATCCTAAAACATTAAAAACCGACTTAAAACGTGAAAAGTCCTCTCCGGGGGCAAAACAGTAATTTCACAATTTTCATAATTAAAAAATTCGAAATTAATAAATAAAGTATTAAATAATTAAAGTGAAATATTAATGAAATTAATTTAAAATTTTGAATTAAAGAAATCGATAAATCGAGCTCTCAAGCAAAATTGTTGAGGGTTCGTGAGATATCTCTTTAAGGACCCCTCCATTTGGGGGTCCAAAGAATTAAAGAAATAATGGAAGGGGGTTCTCCAAAAATTAAATCAAGCAAGACTGAAGTCAAGGTATTAAAGTCAATTAAGTGAGACTGAAGTCAAAATTAAAGTTAATTAAGCAAGACTGAAGTCAAGATATTAAAAGTCAATCAATTAAGACTGAAGTCAAAACATTAAAAGTCAATCAAATAAGACCAAAAGTCATAATAGAACTCTAATTAAATAATAACTCTATCTAATAGAGTTCTAACTTAAAAACAATTCTACCTAAAACAATTTTAATTAAAACACAATTCTACCTAAAATAAGTCTAACTAAAACACAACTCTAATTAAATACTAACTCTATCCAAATCAACCCCTAAAAACATCTATAAATAGAGGTGCTCATACCCTATTTTCGTATCAAATCATAAACTCTATGAGAAGTAGGTCTAGAAGCTCCCCTAGCCCCCCATAAACCCTAGTTTTGGAGCCCCAACTCCTTACCTAACATCCCCCCTTCAATTTTAGTCTAGAAAACACCTAAAATCCCTCCAAAAACATCCCTAAATCCGTAACAAATTTGAAGAGTTCAGATTTAGAAACAAGAAGATACCTTGATCTAGGAGATCCGAAGTCAAATCCGGAGACAGAACGAAGCAAGGGAGTACAGTACAAGGAGCTCTTTTTGTCAGATCTGAGGGGACAAAATCCTTGCTATCGGAAAGGTATGAAATTTTTTATTTTTATTTTTATCTAGGTTTTTAACAATGTGATATATTTGGAAAGTTAGTAGAGACCGGCTTTGGCCGGGCGGGGTTGGTGCCTAACACCTTCCAACCCCGTAACGTGATCCCCGGACTCTTTTTCTCTTTCGTAGATTAGTTTGCCTTTTTTAGAGTCAGTTTGGTTCCTAGACCACAATAACTAGGTGGCGACTCCCAAACCTCAAGGGTCAAAAGCAGATCCGCGCACCCCGCGGATCGAGGGCGCTTTCACCTACCAACCCACCCCAGCAATAGAACATCAACCAAAACCCCCTACCAACTTACAATGGAGGGGGAAGTGGGCACAGAGTAAATGTTATTCTTGAAGAACTTGATTTCGATCCATCAGTGTTGATAACGCCTGTCAGATCAAAGGTTAGAGTCTATTTAACCCAGGATCAAAAGCACCAACAGTCAGCACTGTCAACCAATACACTACAAACCCTTATCAAAATATACGATCGCCACTCAGATTGGCTAACCTCACCATCCACCCTATTCCTCAAATCCCCAATGCTGCTATCCGACCACCTCTCATCATACCTTACACATCACCAAGTCATGAAAATACAACTCGACCCCCCCTCTATATACCATACATCCCGTCCTCATGTCCACCACTCGTCATCCCATACAACCCAATAATCCCTCAAATAGCTCATCTCCTCACCACGACTTCCAAAACACAACCACCACCCTTAATCCTTAACGTAAAACCTGATCCATCCCCAATAACCATACGCTCACCTAAACCATTCTCCTATAGCTCCAATAAAACAGTTCCTTGGAGCTACGAGACCACCATCACCACAACTACAGGGGTCAAAACCATGAAGAAAGCAATGGTGGCTGATATTGGCCATATGACAAAGGCAGGGAGGTGCCAAAAATTCCCAGTAAAAGGGGTAAGCATCAGGGAAGAGGTAAAAGAAACAACGAAGGAAACAGAGGAAGAAGATGCAAAGAAAAGGAAAGAAAAAGGAAAAGGCAAGGTGGACGAAGGTGATAAGACAGAAGAGAAAGTGACAGACAAAGAGGCGACAAACTTCATTAAGCAAGCAAGTAAGCTAAGTAAGAAGAGTGTTTGAAAGTAAAAAAAGAGGGGAGAGTGAGACGTAGGGAATTAAAAGGGAGAGGTTGGAAAGTTTAATATCACCTTGGTCTTCTTCTTTTCTTCATCCTTCTTCTTCTTCATCTTTCTGATTTGTTCTTATAGGTATTTTTAGAGAGGTTTTGAAAAAATGGGAAGGCTTAGAGAGGTTTGGGAGTGTTTGGACAGAAATTTAGATCACTTGAACTCCTTCTCATCTTTTCGACTTGGATGGGGATCCTATTTATAGGATTTTAGGAAATCCTTGGGGATAAACTTGTCCTTAATCATGGGGTTCCCAATATTTTCAACAAAACCTCTAAAGAAAACTCAAATTACCTTTCCTCTCCTTGGACTTGATGGTATTTTACTCACATATAGTTCTTACTAATCATGATAATTAAGATGATAGGATTGTAAAAGGTCATAGTTTCTAGAGAATTCTTTAAGGATGGTAAAAAATCCTTGGTCATTAGCTTTGGGTCAAATCTTAGATAACTAGGCTAGAGGGCATGTAAATATGGATTAGGATTTTAGATATTAAGGTCATCAAGCCCAACTAATTCTCTAACAACCTAGGGTTAAGAATGTCTTTGATCATAAGTTACAGGAAATTCTATGGGTTGAGCAAAATTATCAAAATCTCTTGAACTTGGTTTAATTACATGGACCCTTTTAAGATTGAGGTCAGACTTGAAAGACATGAGGGTAATCTACTTTGATTTAGTTCTAACAAGATGACGTTAAGGTAGTAATTACACTTATGTGGAAATCAATTTGACCAAGAGTCTTTGTTAGAAGAATATGAAAATTACAAGAAGACCATGATAATGGATTTATTGAAGACTTAAAGGATGGGCAAAAGAGTAAAATGAAAGGACTTTCTTGGGGGAAAATTTATTAAGAAGTAGGTTAAAGATATTTATCTCTAACCAAATTCAAATACAAATGGGTTTTGTAACATAATTAGCCTTGGGTGACCTAAGGTATGAACAAAAATTATACCTAGCCATGGGTCATCCCCATACTAGGCAAAATTTATACATTTTTTCCTCATAAATGGCCTTCAGGCCTTGTGGTTGCTCGAAAATGAGGTTTTTGAAGCCTCCTGAAATTGTCTTAGGTCAAACCCCTTATCAGAAGGTTTTTTGTGTTCTCGAGCTAGACCTAGGCAAAAATGGAGTGTCTAGAGGTCAAATACTAGGACAGGGGATAAAAATCAAGCAAAGACTATGGAATTAAGTCTAACCCAAATTATAAACTATTTTGAGGTTTTAGTATCACCAAAAAAAAAATACAAGTTGTTGAAAAATAAACTGATAGAGAGTAAAATAAGGTTAAATTATGGAGGGAAATATCATTGGAAAGGGATCCACCTAAAGGAAACCATTAAGCCAAAATTTAGTTCCTAACTTTTTTGTTAACTTAATCATCAAGGCTTGGTGTTTGCTCCTTAGAATAGAAGATTTTGCAAGATAAAATCAAGTTTAAAGAACACTTAGATAGAATTCCTTCATTCTCTAATATGTGAATTTCTTACTACCAAATATTTAGATTAAACATGTTACATCTTGATCTAATCTAAGCATGAAACATCTAGGTTAAGTATAAAAGGTGTAAGAGTTCATCTCTTGCTTTAATCTATAGGAGTGGACAAGCCTTGAAGAGAACTTATGAACATTAAAGGAAATTAAAAGGTAAAGAAACTAAGTACGTTAAAGTAATTTTGCTCTAGATTTTTCCACTTTCTAGTGGAGTAGAGAAGGCCTAAGATCATGATAAGAAAATAAGAAGTGAACAAAAAGGGTTTTGTATTCATTGAAGACAAAAAGTTACAAAATTTCTTTTCCCTTACAAATTTACAGAACTTTAATGGAAAACCTTCTCTAAAGGTGGGAGATAAAAGAGAAAAGGCCAATGACCTTAAGTTAAAGGAAGAAAGACCT
Source organism: Akebia trifoliata (assembly GCF_017979445.1). Taxonomy (NCBI): domain Eukaryota; kingdom Viridiplantae; phylum Streptophyta; class Magnoliopsida; order Ranunculales; family Lardizabalaceae; genus Akebia; species Akebia trifoliata. Next base: position 24,682,518 of record NC_141385.1, read on the forward strand.
TTTTCTCATTGAGGAAGGACTTTATTTATAAAAATATGAGGTTTTACAAGCATCCATTTCGAGCCCTCATCGCATTTTCAGATAAAAGCAAGTATGGAAACTCCCAAAATATTATGGCGATTCATATTAATACTACCGTCGCGCGATGATGTCAGCACTTTTGGAGCTGAGTTTTGATTGGGTTGCTCCATTGGTCCTCTTGGTTGTAATGCAAAATTGCTTTATTGATTTTGAGGTTTTCTTTGATGATTTGATCTTTGACTTACATAGTGAACACATGCATAATCAAAGTTTTGACAAATACAAATATTTCATGTAAATAAACCTATTTAACATGGTTGAAAATGCAACGTGATAATTTGAGGCTTAACATGATTATTTACTTACTATAGTAAAATAAGGATATAAATCAAACAATTATTTGAGAAATGTGTGGATAAATCAATGGTTTGAGACACTGATCACTAGTACTACTCAATATTGCAACGCTTCATAGTCTCGCACTCACTCAAAGCAATACTCATGTATGTACCTATGCTGAAAACATTCCAATGTTCTCTTCGTGACTTATCTATGTACCTACCAATTGCACTGACAACATGTGATATGTTGGGTCTTGCTCATACTATTCAAGTATAAGAAAACCTACCGCTTTGGTATAAGTCAACCCAAGCATGTTGATTGCACTTAAGTGGACCCATTGACCTCAATTACAAAGGAGTCCAAATAGCCTTACTTAGTAAGGAGTACACCATTACTAAAAGTCCTTGGACTCACCTAGTGACATCAAAAAATGATCTGATGCGTCAACTTTGCAAAGGAAAAAATTTTATGAACTTAAAAAAAAAATTATTTTTGGCTGTTGAAATTCAATTTTAAAATTTCGAGTTAGGTGGAAGTTCGGTAGTCATCAATTTTCAAAACCTTGGATCAAGCCCAAAAAGAATTGTGTTTTGAAAGTAAAATTCTGGATTTAAACTTTTCAATGAAATTTAGAGGGCTGTGAGGCAGGATTGTTAATGTGGGAAATGTTTCTCATTAAAAATCCATGACTCCAGCCCAATCTAGAGAGATCTTAACAGACCATCAGTGGATGATCTAAGATCTAGTCATGTGTACACTATTAAGACTTCTCTCTCAGAGTCGGTCTTTTTCTTGTTATTTTATATGCTAGAAAGAACAAGGTTCTTAAATGGGGTCCACATGTGGATTGTGGACGCATACATGAATGTGAGCATGTGTCGTTCAGTTTAAAATACTTTTTGGCTTGGACGTAATGCATGTGGAACCAACACCAGTTGCCTGGCCATGTGGAGATGAAGACGCTTTAGTGGATCCCGAGAAGAATGAAATCAGATGAAAGATTTTTATAGGCTTATCACACATGACATGATTCTGTGTAGTAACAATATATGGTTTTAAAACTCCAATAATCTACTTGAATGTCGACCGAGTTCAGTCAACTTAAAAGTGTATGCCTTGACTTTAATGGGTAAAATACATGTTTTTATATCTTTCATCGAGATACAAGAAAAGATATCTATGATTATTTGTGCACTGCCACATCATTGCAATGTTGTGCGCATTATCGAACGAAGTAAGTTCAGCATTTTCCTATAGGAATTCACACAACTAATCAATTTGCAAATTCAATAGTTGTAGTTCGCCTAATTTTTCCTTGATAATATTTCAAATTGGGATAATATATAAAAACACCTTTTTTGAGAATTTTTTTAGTTTATGCCTCTCAATCTTTGTGAATACATTAAAAAAGATAATAAGAAAAAAAAAAGAAAAAAGAATAGAAAAAAAAAAAAGTATTTTTGAGATATTTGTTGATTTATAGCCCTCAATATTCATATATATATTGGGGCGGTTCAAGGGCCATATGTAAAACAATGGTTTTTCAAAATATGGGTTAGAGGTTTTGGATTGAGCTGATTTTTTGCGAGGATGGTCGCTATGATGAGAAGATCATCCTCACCAAAAATTAGCTCAATCTGAAACTTATAAATCCATTAAAAGTGATTTATAAATTACTGATAAAAATTAACAAAAAATCGTCGGTCCACATTCTAAATCCTTTTAATGGGGTTAGAAGTTTTAGATTGGATTTTTTTTTTTAGATGATCTTCCCATCATAGCGATCATTCTCACAAAAAATCAGCTCAATCCGAAACTTCTAACCCATATTTTGAAATTTTATTAATGTTACATTGTTTTTACATATGTCCCTTGATCCTAACCCTATATATATATATATAAGATAAGTATATATTTAGAATATTGGCAAATTTAGCAAAACATAGCCCAAAAATCAAGTAATTCCCAAAGTGGTGCACTTAATTCAGAAAATGGCAATGTATCATTTTTGGACATCCCAGTTTTTTTAACAAATCAGTAAAAAATGAACAAGCTTTTGATAAAAATTTTTTTTATCGAAAGTACACTTTTCTCTCTCTTTTTTTCCTTTACTAATTTAATATAAAAATACAGTGTCAACAGGGTCTTGTGGACAGTATTAAAATAATATTCTAATACAATGTCGACAATATCAACATGTTCTTGTCCACACTGCTTAAAATAATATTCTGACTTGAAAAAGATAGCTTTGGTAAGAAAAATGATCAAAATACTGTTCATTTTAGTTTTACTGATTTAATAAAAAAGCTTAATTTTGAAAACGGTAATTTCCCATTTAAAAAAATAGTTTTAATAATGATTCGTTTCGGGAATTAATCGAATTTTGTGCTTTGTTTTGAAAATTTTCTCTTAAATATTTTTTTGTTAAACTCCTAAACATTAGGATTAATATTATAGTTGTATTTGTAACTTGCATGGTTGAATTATACATGTGAACAAATGATTTGAACTATCGAAAAGATTAATAAAACATAAGAGAAACAAGAAACTGAGTTTTCTCTGCCTGCCCATTAGATCTGATATGAACCCAATCCCAATGAAAACCCTAATATTTAGATTAGAAACTACTGTGATGGCTCCAACTCCAAGAGAGATTGAAGTGAAGCTTAATTGAGAAATGATTGTGAAGGCTACCCAACCGTTTAGAACTTTAGATGTCAAAGCATGAGATTTTAATTTTATTTAGAACACGGGCATAAAACTACTTGGTGGACAGACCTCCACTTATAGGTATCCCCTCCACTAAAGGTGTGAAGTATGAACCACACCAAAACCATGAAAATAATAGAAGAGAGATACTCTCTCTGGATTTCTATTTTAGGTTTATGATTTCATATGAGCCTAATTATAATTGTAGACAACTGAAATTCTTTGAATGAGTGTTCTAATGTTTGGTATTGTTGATTAGTTACTTGAACCAAATCTTTGTAATGTTTGAACGTGTTTTAATCTTTAGCTGGGCTGTGATAAAGAATTTATGATATTTGGGTGTAAAAATTAAAAGCTGTGGGGCAAATAACAACTCACTTAGTTTCCCAAATAAAGGTCCTTATCAACCATGAATGTGACCTGCGCCTATAAATCAGAAAAAAACGAGAGTGGGATAGATTTAAAAAAAAAAACTCTCCAATTATTTTTAAAAATCAATAATTTTCAAAAGTTAAGCTATTAATTGAAAAAATCCTCGATTTTCATAATAATCAGTATTTTTTTCAACTGGCTGACAATTTTTTTTCATCAGACCCCCTTGCGGCAAAATTTTCCATCTTTCGCAAGAGTTTGATGAAGCTATCATACATATTTCAACGTGTAAGCATGATTTTAAAACTCATTTTGACATCTCGTCTTGTCCCTGAACGAGACTGAGTCACCTTGGATGAGTTTTCAGATATGTTTGAGTCGTCTCGTTCAACAATGAGAAAAATGAACCATAACTTTAAATCTCACCTGATACTTTTTACTTTTCTATCTGTCTTGTTGGTGGATGATGCCGAGATGAGTCTTCTCGGTCCCGGACGAGATTTAAAACCATGCATGTAAGGTTACATAGATTTCCTAACACAATCTATATTCACAATAATGACATAAAACAATTTTTGCCTATCACATTTTGTTTAATATTTGGTTAGCAATAAGAATGTACTTGTCATGAAGAAACAAAATTCTATGAGGATCTGATGAACAAATCAACAATAATTTTATAATGGAAATCAAATCATCTTGTCAACCAATGCATTAATTTAAACAATCCAGACCAGTTCATATGTGGCATGTGATCGGGAGGGTACAGATTAAACTATTCCACATAGTTTATGACTTATGGATTCCCATCTTCTCTTTAGTGGGGGAAAGGGACTAATAAAAAAAAAAAATTTAAGAATCAGATTAGAATACCCAAATGAGTTCCTGTAGGGGCGATTTCTTGTTATCTCTTACAAGTCAGCTCCTTCTATTCTTCTCCGATTGCTCCCTCCGAACTGCAAGGGTGATACTGGTGTGGTACCTGCCAAAAAATTTCCGATGATAAAGTTAGTTTTGTATTTAATCAGCAATGGACTCTCTGAGCTTTCAAACACCCCCCTTCTGAGTCTCTCCCTCTATTTATAGCTATTTCCGATAGACCTTTTCGAATAAGGAATCTCCTCGAGATCCTTGATCTTTAGGGATCTCCAGTGGGGATTCCTTACCTTTAGGAGAGGATACTGAGAAGGGAAAGATTCTCTCAACCTCCATTATTCATTTCCTTGATTCTTGAGATCTTCCCTCAAATCTTGGGATCTGAGTTGATTCAGAGACCACTTACAAATCTACCTTACTCAGTTTATATACTGGGCAGAGCTGACATTCGAGCTCTGCCCTTTAGACAAGTTGGGTTCCCTAGGTACCACTTAGAAGGAAATCAATTAGTTATGGCTTTCTACTAGTCTAGGATCTGGAAATGTGTAGGCTCTAAATTCCTTACTGAATTAACCATCTACAACTACCCCCTCTCGAGATGATGCTAATCCCCAGTCGTTGTCTCAAGAAATGAGATTCAAACATCATTAAATGTGAATCAAACCATATCTTACCATCATTGCTTCACTTCCCTTCAAATCCCCTCATAATTATAAACTATAGTTTCGTCTTTCAAACAGTGCAATCAATTGGACTTTGCCCTCTTTTGATCTAACATATATCCCAATTAATTGTTCCTTTTTATTCACAGTTTTCTATTATAAATACAAGAGTTTTAGGGATTCGAAGGCCCTTTTCTAACTTCATCTTCTTCCTTTTGCTACTCTCTAACCTGAAGTTCTAATGGTCCGAACTGGGAATGACCTTACTTGGTAACCAGGATGGGAACAAAAGAAACATATTATCTATTAACCATGTTAGGGTAGGACTTTCCTAGGCCATGGAATACTTGTAACCTCAAAATATATTATCTCTAAAACTAGGTTTTGATTCAGCTCCTCATATTATGTAGTTCAACATTTCTAGTAGTGTAGACCTAGTAGCTATTGTGTAGTTCAACTTTATGTGGGTTAGGATCCTAAGTGACCTTTGTTGTCTTAATTGAAAATGCAACCCTAGTAGCTATTGTGTAGTTCAACATTATGTGGCTTAGGATCCCGAGTGACTTTTGTTGTCTTTGGGGACAGTGCAACCCTAGTAGCAATTGTGCAGTTCGGTCTTTTGTGGATAAAGGGTCCCAAGTAACCTTTATTGTCTTGAGTGGCAATATAGTCCTAATGGCTATTATGTAATTTATCCTTATTTGGTTGAGGGTCCTGAGTTACCTTTGTTATCCTTAGTAGTAGTGTAGCCCTAGTAGCTATTATGTAGTTCCGCCTTATGTAGCTCAAGGTCCTGAGGAACCTTTGTTGTCATAAGAGGAAGTATAACTCTAGTTATTATTATGTAGCTCAGTCTTCTCTAGCACAAAGTATCAAATGACCTTTGTTGTCTTGAGTGGCAATGCAGCCTTAGTGGCTAAAATTGCCTAGCCCCTTTTTAAAGTAAAAAAATTTGTAGAAGTTTGGGAGATTTTAAGAGGGAGTCACCACCTAGTTTTAGGTCTAAGAACCATAAAATTGACTCCAAATGGACTTGGGCCAGTCTACAACTAAGAGAACATGGTAGGGGACCAAGTTACGGGTTTTGAAAGGTGTTATGGGTCTCAAAACATTGATTTATCTGCATATTTCCTAAATATTTATTTAGTTTCCATCCTTATTTAACTACATTAAGTAAATAATAATGTTAACCCTTAAAATATCACGTTGCATGTTCTACAATGTTAATTAAGCATATTTTACATGAAATAATTGTATTTGTCCAAAATTGGATAACATGCATCTTCACTTCTTGATTTTCAATTCCAACTAGGAGGACCAATAAAGTAATCTAGTTAAAACCCAACCCAAAATGTGTTGATTTCACTACGCGACGGTGAGTCATCACCACGTAGTGGTAGAATAAAAATGGATAGCCTTAATTTTTCGATAGTTTGCTCCACAAGTAATCTTACCCGCAATGTTGATGGCGGTTCAAATTGGATCATTTTAGAACCTAAAATATCTATAAATAAAACCTTTTCCTGATAAGGAAATGGGTCCCTTTCCTTCAACCTAAGGCCCTTATCCTTTCTTCTTGTATTTTCTATTTTTAGCTTAGTTTCCATTAAAGTTACGTAAATTTTTGGAAGAGAAAATAGTATAATCTTTGGTAATCAATGATCAGTGGTGTTTTCTTATTCCATTCTTCTTGTCTCATTCTCATGACCTTAGGCTAACTGTCCCTTCCATTGGAGAGTGAAGAAGCCTAAAGCAAACTTGAATTCTGTTGTAATTTAGTTTTTATTTTTCTTACCTTGATTTTATGTTCACAAAAGTTCATTTCAAGGCATGTACAACTCATATGGATTAAGGATAAAGTGGACTCCTACACCTTTTATTCTAGATTTGATGAAACATGCTTAAATAAGTTCATGATGCTTCATGCATATTCAAATACTTGGTGGTAGGAGTTTCAAACATGAGTAAGTAAAGGAGCTCTACCTTAGGTTCTTTAAATACAAGTTTCCACTGTTAAACATTCTAATCCAAGGAGCTAACACCAAGCCCTTAGGTTTTATTTAAAAAAAGAATTGGAATTAGATTAGGTTGGATTAAATTCCTTTATGTGAATCCCTCTTTAATGGTTTTTTTCTCTATTTCTTAGCTTAAATTCATTTATATTAGTTTAATTTCCAACAACATTTGATTTTCTTTTGTTGACCCTAAAACCTCAAATAGTTTATAGTTTTGGTTTGATTCAATTTCATATTATTGGCACAATCTACCCCCTTTCCTTGTGTTTGATCCTCATTTTCCTCCCAAGTTTGGTTATAAATTTTAAATTCTTTCTATATACATTAGAATTTTGTTGTCGCTGCTAGATAAAGGTGTAGTAGTTTTGATTTTGAGTAATTTTTTTCTTTCTTTTTCTTTTTTTTCTTTTAATTTTTGTCGATCGAAAGAAAGTTCAAAAAAATTCCATTATAATCATTGAACCAATAGGATGTTACTATAAAAAATTTGTTACCAAACTACTAACGTCCTCATACGACGATGAGTCATTATGGCGTTGTGGTGAAATTAGGGATTTTAGTCTGTTGGTCTTTACAACAACTTTCTGGTGATCCCTGAATTGTAGGAATAGCCTCTATTTTTATTTTTATTTCTCTATTTTTCCAATTTTTGATCTTCTACTTCTTTTTGTAGGTTGGAGAATCTTTGAAGGAAAAAGTTAAAAGAATTATCCAAGACTCCATGAGTACATCTAAATTTTTTATTTTCTTTCCTTTTATTTTTTTAGATATGCTTAATTTTCTTTAATATAGACTCTTTTTGTATTAGGTCCTTTGTACATTCTTTAGGTTTTTAATTATCTAAGAAGCCTTGGATTATAATAAACTAGGGAAGGATAATGGTTGGACGATACCGTTAGGCTCCTTAAGTTCACACACCAAATATGGAGTTGGTAGCCTAAGTCAACTTAACTCGGCTTCCCATGTCTAGTATGAGAGGTAATTTCACAATACCCATACCTCATTTGTTATTGGGTAATTCTTTGCCTTTGTTTTCTATTTTCTAATTTTCACACCTTGGATATTTCATTTTAAATAGTAAAGAGCACCTCTATTTTAAGGTTGACCCAATAACATAGGATTGGAAGGCATTACCAATTCCTTGCTCTAAACTAGGACAATTAACTCACTACTCACCCAAACAAATTAATAATATTTGACTATAGGGCCCACAAGTTTGATAGGAGAAATCCATCTCAAGTTGTGTCAATTGCGTTTGTTGATCATTTTTTGTGTCAAGAACGATTTTGCCCTTTAAGGGGATAGACTATTCTATTCAATAAAGGGAAGTGATTTAAGAGTGCCTTGTCTTATACTTTGTACGCCACCTCCGATCTAGAGATTTGACTGGCCGATCTTCATTTTATATAACTGAGTCAAAAGGTTAGTTGCACTATTTCTACCCAATTAGGAGCTATCTAGAGTTAGGCACCCTATCTAGGTCTAGTATTTTTCTTTTTATTGTTTGAATTGACTATGTATTTTTAAGTGCTTGATACATGAGAATAAAATCTCTCAATGCATAACGGTTGGGAATATTTCATGTCAAATATATTGAGTGAGGTGAATAGTCTAAAAGAGAAGATAAATGTTCTCCAAAATCCAGTGAATTATGACTCATTCCATAGGTCTGACTATGACATAGGAGTAGATAGAGGAACACATTCCTTTTTTATCTTGTGTGATAGCTATGATCATTTAGCTGACTATTGCCCAAATGTATCTATCATGAAAAATAGGCATTCCCAAACCTTCCATGAATACAATCATTGTTGGATGCCAACACCACTTAGTCAAACTTACCACACATATAATTAGTTTCCTTCAGGGACCATACCTAAATATAATGAGTTTACCCAAGAGAGTTATTTTGGAAACCACGTGAATTTCCATATTCACAATACATTAATGTTTCCTTAAAAATCCTAGTCACCCTTTCAACTATTTACCAAATCCTCAGCCATCCATCGCATTAAAGTCCATGATGATATAGTTGCTAAATCAACAACAACAATTGCTTCTCCAATAAGAAAAAATAACTTCTCAAGCCCTAATCCATATGGAAAGTTAATTAAGTCACCTAATGCTATCTTAGAAAAAAGAAAATTAAAATATGAAGAGATATCAATCGTAGAAAATACACCATTCTTCTAGGATATATTTAGTGACCAAATTCAAATCCATGAAGAACTCCATAAGTATTCATTTATGAATGATGACTTACTACCCCTTGAAGCACAAATAGACATCAATCAAGTTATAGACCCAACCATAAAGAAGATGGAAATACAACTAAGGAAACAAATTGTCTCTTTATAAAAATAAGAGAGTAATCTTTTTCCCCAAAAACAAAAAACAATCTCAGCAAGTCAATTTTTGGATCAACCTCTCAATGGAGAAGGAATTCATTCCTAGTTGAAAATAAATCCACTCTCAAAAGATAATCTTGTCCTAAAGGAAACAATGAATAATTTTGATCCACTAAATACACCAATCCTAAGAGTTTGATCAGCACAAAAAGTGGAATGAATCTAAAAATCTTTAAGACAAATCAAAGTTTGTGTCCCCTCCAACAAATAATTCCGTAAAATTGTAAGGAGTTCATCGGTCCTAAAAACTTCATCATCATAGGGAGCATGGTAGTTGAACAATTTCTCAAATAGGTAAATCTTTAACACAAAGAGACATAAGTAAGATGTTGGGTGTATTGTGACATAATTTTCAAGCCATTCAAATAATTGAAATATTTTTGAGGAATATCTAGGATGGAAAATCAATTGTGGTGTCCGTGAAATTTGAAGATAGGAAAATTCCTATAGATCACCATTTCTCATTAGTCTTGTTGAAGATGTAAAAGTTAATGTTGAATGGAGGCAATCCATGTAATTTGAGTTGAAACCTTCAACTCCAATAAATCTAGTTGAAGATGTAAAAGTGAGCACTACTAGGAGGCAACCTACATTTTGTTTTTTATCATTATTTTCATCTTATCGTTATTGTACACAATCTAGGTTGAAACTATTAGTGTGTATTTTTACGTAGACTAAGAACCATTCACCCAGATTATGAACACAATTCCTTTCGATGGTGGGACTATCATTGTTCTTCCCACCAAAGTTAATATTAATCTTACTTTTACCTTACTTATAGGACAAGTAGGGGATCGAACCCAAGAGAAAGAGGGAGTAGAGTTAAGCTAAAATGATAAAATTCAAATTAACTAAAAGGAATTAAAATTATTTTTCTTTGTATTTTTGAACTTATCAAGAAGATTTAAAGTTGCTAGAAAATTAATCAAAGTAAATGAAGTTAAAAGCAAGTAAACTTATGAAATTAAAGGACCATTGGAAGTGGATCTACCTAAAACATGTTGATGAGCAATTCCTAATCTCTAGCCTTTTTATAACTTAATAATAAGGGCCTGGTGTTAGATCCTTAGACCAGAAAGTTTAGCAAATGAAATCAAATAAGAGAACATAAACAAAGTAGAATTCCTTGAACTTCCTACTACCAATTATCTAGTTTAAGTATACTTTATATTGATCTAATCTAAGTATAAAGTATTTATATTCAGAATAAAAGGTGCAAGAAATCTTAAAGAGAACTTATGAGCATTTTAGATAAAAGAAATGTATGAAACTAGAAACAATATAAGAACTTGCTCTAAGCTTTTCCACTCTCCAATGGATGGGAGTTTAGCTTAATGTTATTCCAAGAGATGGAAGATAAGAAATGAAAGAATTTTTCTTCATTTTATGGAGAAACTTATAAATTCTTCTTCTACTTCTTACAAGACTATTTAACGAAAAAGAAAATAAACTAAAAGATAAAACTGTAAAAATATAAGAGAAGAGGCTAAGAGCCTTAGATTAAAGAAGTCTTGGATGAGAGAGCCAATAGGGAGGATTTCTCTAGAGATTGAAGCTCTATTTATAGAGAAAAATGTACGTAGAAGAGTTTAAAAGTAGCCTCCACTTTTTTTTACACAAAATGACAAAAGATGAGAACATGAGTTAAGGATTAGGACATTCCAAAGTGGGCCCAAATGCTTTTGTCTTGAGATTTTGATTCCAAAATATTGATTTTCTACACAAGAAAAATACGTAATTAAATTTATCTAGTAAATGAATTTATTTATGTATAATTAAGTCTAATTAACATGCAACATGATGTTTCGAGGTTTATCATGATTATTACCTTAATACGAAAAAATTGGGACAAAAATCAAGATAAATGTCTGGGAAATGTGCGTATAATTTAGTGTTTCGAGATACTCATCACACCCCCAAACTTACATTTTTCTAGTCCCTAGAAAATAAAATTACTACTTTGGCAGGCACCTCGATTGCATTTAGCGAATGCAATAAACCCTTGAACCCCTAAGTTACCCCTAGTGGATGAGTTTGACTCGTGAGGGTTTGCCGAGAATATACTCACAAAATTTCAACACTTTACAAAAATATCAAAAATCAAAATCAAAGTATGTAAGGTGAACATAATGATATTTTACAAATCAGCCAAAGGTCATTTACGTTTGAACAAAGTTCTAAATTTTTATTTCTCATTTTAGAAAATTTCAAAGATAACTTGAGTGCTTGTGTGATTTTCTGATTTTTTTCTTTTTAAAAGTAATATTTTTTTTAGGAACAAGATTTCACCTCCTAATTGTTAGGAATAGTTTGTTTTACCTAAGTTCTAACTCGAAACTAAGCAACTTGTCTGGGATTGTGAGAAGTGTGGATGTTCATTTTAATACCTCTAAGAGACTTTATTTATGGTATTCTAGTTTACTCACGTTTTTATCATTGACAACTTTCACCCTACTAGACTCTTTTCATTTTTGTACTTTTTCAGTTCTAACCTTTTTGCTTTACTTTAGTTTTTTTCACAACTTTCTACTTTTTATTTTTTCAATTTTTTCATATTTCATCATTTTCTGGTGTTCTTTTTACAAAAAGTAGGTAACCCTTTTCAAAGTACCCAGTCTAATCCTATGGTTATTTTCCAAGTCATATTAACCCCAGTTCTATTTTTGTTCTAACTAGCCAACTAAAGAACAAGGAAGTCATAGTTCACTATACTAGATTTCCCCTAACACTTTAGAAAAAGAAGAGGGTCAATTCTTGTTCCATAAAATCTTATTTTCCAAATACTCAATCAAAAGTAAATTTTTCAAAGTAATTTTTTCATGATTTTCTTAATGAGGAACAAAAAAAAAACTTATGATCAAAAGTTAGGACATGAACCTTATAGTTGAAATTCATATGTAAAAAGTACATACAAAGATTTTGAAGAAAATATTTCAGAAGTGATAAATAGTTTTGATTTTTTTTTCTGAAAGCATGAAACTAAACTAAAATAAAACATGAAACTAAACTAGAATACAATTGTGAACTAACCTAATACCCCCAAACCAAAATGAAATATTATCCTCAATATACACGCAATAAGGAAAGAGAGAAAAATATTAGATCACACCTGAAATGGATTGGGTATTAATGTGCAAAATCTTGTTACAACTAATCTAAAAAGATTGAAAATTATAACAATTATAATTTTTGAAATAGTTTTACATAAATAAAATACTACCTAAGAATTAAGAAACAACTTAAAAACGTCCTAATCTAAGAATGATACCCATCCTAATCTGAATTCGAACTTTCAGTGACCTGTGTCTTTTTCTAATATATATAAGCCAACATCTATCTCTGTTACTCAATCAACAATTGCTGACCAGTCTGTAGTCCTAGTAGTGCTGATTGATTAGTTTGGTTAAGAATTATCTTGAAGAGGAAGAGAATAAGAAAGATATTAAGGTAAGAGTTTTTTTTTTTTTTGAGAAAATTTGTTTCCAAACTATACTACTTATTAAAACAAAAGCACATGGATTACCTCCAAAGTAGTGCTAAGTTTAACATCTTCAATTGGACCTATCAAAAGGTCTGAATCCTAGGTATTTTCCTAGGGTTTAATTTTAAGTACACGGCGATCGACTTCCCACCCCAAATGATAAGCAGATAGATTTTTACCATTGTTAGGACGTAGAAATGATTTTTTTAAATGATTAACATTCCTCATTTATCCTTAGTTTTTGGTCACCTTTACAAAATAATTATCAACCATTGTATTTTCTAAGAGAATAGAAGTTATAAGATAGATAGAATCTTTACAATCTTGTGAAAGAATATGCTAGATGGGGTACGAGGTTAGATCAGTAGTGGTCAAAATTGGTGTAACTAACAAATTAGAGTTCATCCTTAGTTCTTCTTGAACAATAATTTTCTCTTATGGTGAATCAATTTCCTTAGTCAAATTTGTACAATTGGTTAGCTCATTGGGAATTTGAAACATTGGTTGGCTCTTGGAGGTTATCTCATTTAAAAATTGACCATTATTTTTTTTCTAAGGACACAATAAGTTGACCTAGGTTGACTTCCATCATTGTTTTGGTTGGAATTGTAATATCATTGGTTTGAATTTTAACTTCAATTGAGATGGGATTATCAATTATTGATGGACAATCATTGAAATATTCAAAAGAGTAAAATTGGTCACTAAGTTTATTTTGAAAGAATGGTGGATTGTTTGGAATGGAGATATCCTCATTTTCGAATTTATCAAAATTTCCTTCTTCTAAAGATAATCCTAGGTGACTCAATTGAGTTTCTATGCTGGCTAAGGCTTGACTTATGTCCTGTTGTTGTTAATGGAGCTGTTGTTGTTGGATGATCTGTTGTTGTAAATTTAACAACTCAGTCATCAAGGACTTTAATGATGAAGTTGGAGGAGAGGACAAAAATGAGTCATTGAATATTGACTCTGGCTCTACAGCTCTATATTCGGAGAAATGTTGAAAATCATAGGATTGTTAGGGAATTATGGTTGGATTCATCATCAGGGTGTCATGCATATAAAAATTCTCATAGTTACCAAAATGACTATCCTGAGTGAACTCGTTTTGATTAGGTATGGTTAGTCGAACGAACTAGGTGTAGGCATCTAATAAGAATTTTGAGAATGATGCATATTGGCCTACATAGCACGAAGCATGGGTATACTTGGACAACGCTCAAGAGAATGACCGTAGTTATCACATAGAATACATAGGATCCACGATTCTCTCATAAACTTCATGACGTAGTAAAATTTGCTCTAGGTTCTATATCTATACACTATTGATTTGCACATAAAAGAGGGAGGAATTCACATGGGATATTGGGTTCTTACGACTAGATAGCTCTTAACTATTTCAAAGTGGTAACCTTAGCCTCCAATCCAAATATCTAAAATTGCAAATAGCCAGTTTAATCCCCAGTTGAGAGGTGGCGCACGATGCTAAGTAAAGGTACTCTTATATCATCTTTTGTCTAAAATAGACATCGTCTATCCCCCTAGTACACGAGGTATAGTGGGGCAGAATTACGCTTAGGCACTATTTTTGACCAAGAAGTGCAATTGGTGCAACTTAGATTAGCTTTACCTATTGAGCTCGATGGGTCCTAAAGTCAAGTCTAACCAATTTTAATTAATTTGATTGGATGACTAGTGAGTTGATTATCCTAATTAAAGTAAGGAATTGTTAATGACTTCCAATCCTTATCTTATCATGCCATCCCTAGGAGAGAGATGCTATTTACTACTTAATTAACTATTCCAAGTGTGTGTAAATTGTAAAAATAACACACAAAAACAAGGAGTAACCCACTAGCATAGAGAGGCGTGGGTGTTTCGAGATTACCTCTCGTGCTAGATGGGGTGAAGATGGTTTGAGTCGACTTAGGCCATCAATTCCAAATTTGGTGTGCAAACCTAAAGAGTCGTGACGGTATTGTCCACCTATCGTCCTTCCTTAGTCTATTACAATCCAAACCTTCTTGGATAATTAAAAAAAATTACAAGGAATCCTATACAAGAGTTTCTAAAACAGAAAAATAAATCTAACTAAAGATTAAAGGAAATTGAAAGAAAAGAATAAAAAAAATATTCACTTACAAGGAGCAAAATAAAAATATTAGCAGAAATGATAGCAAATGGACTCAAAAATAGATTCTGACTTATCAAAATCTTGCTGACTTTGTCACATTTTATAGAAAATTTCATTCTACCCCAAATTGATATAATATAATAGTTAATCAGAGATTGGAGCAGAAAGTTACTATCAATTTAAGTTATGTTGTCTAGAGTGAAAAAAAATGGGAATGACTTTTTTTTCAATTTTCTTTTCTTCTTTCTTCTCTCTTAAACCCTCAAGAACACTATAACATACATAAAGAAATCAAAATAAAATAAATAAATAAAATAAAAATGAAATAAATAAATTTTAAATCAAAACTTACCACTACTACCTTTACCTTTCCCCTTTCCCGGCAACAACGCCAAAATTCTAATGGGACTATCACTGTTCTTCTCACCGAAGTTAATATTAATCTTACTTTTACCTTACTTGTAAGGCAAATAGGGGATCGAGCCCAGGAGAAAGGGGGAGTAGAGTTAAGCTTAGAGGATAAAATTTGAATTAATCAAAAGGAATTAAAACTATTTTTCTTTGTATTTTTGAACTTATTAAGAAGATTTAAAGTTGCCAGAAAATTAATCAAAGTAAATCAAGTTAAAAGCAAGTAAACTTATGAAATTAAAGTACCATTGGAGGCAGATCTACCTAAAACATGTTGATGTGCAATTCCTAATCTCTAGCCTTTTTATAACTCAATCGTAAGGGCTTGGTGTTAGCTCCTTAGATCAAAAAATTTAGCAAATAAAATCTAATGAGAGAACATAAATAAAGTAGAATTCCTTGAACTTATTACTACCAATTATCTAGTTTAAACATATTTTATATTGATCTAATCTAAGCATAAAGTATTTATATTAAGAATAAAATATGCAAGAAATTTTAAAAGAGAACTCATGAGCATTTTAAATAAAAGAAAGGTATGAAACTAGAAATAACACAAGAACTTGCTCTAGGCTTTTCCACTCTCCAATGGAGGGGAACTTAGCCTAATGTCATTACAAAAGAGGGAAGATAAGAAATGAAATAACTTTTCTTCATTTCATAGAGAAACTTATAAATTCTTCTTTTTCTACTTTTTACAAGACTATTTAGCCAAAAAGAAAATAAACTAGAAGATAAAACTACAAAAATATAAAAGAAGAGGTTAAGAACTTTATATTAAATGAGTCTTGAATAAGATAACCAAAAGGGAGAATTTCTCTAGAGATTGAAGCTTTATTTATGAAGAAAAATGTGTGTAGAAAAGTCCAAAAGTAGCCTTCACTTTTCTTTGTACAAAAAGATAAAAGATGAGAACATGAGTTAAGGATTAGGGCATTCCAAAGTGGGTTTAAATACTTTTGCCTTAAGATTTTGATTCCAAAATGTTGATTTTCTGCACAAGAAACACACATAATTAGATTTATTTATGTATAAATAAACCTAATTAGCAAGTAACATAATATTTCGAGGTTTATCATGATTATTACCTTAATACGGAGTAATAGGGACAAAAATCAAGATAAATGTCTGAGAAATGTGTGTATAATTTAGTGTTTTGAGACACTCATCATTCAATCTCATACAATATGATCTCAATCAACACTACAACAATGGTGAGTGATGTGTTATCTCATTTCAAGAGACATTATGTTGGTAACAATAGGACTGTAGGATCTTTTTCAGGTGTGATCCAACGCACTTCATTTTCTTTTCTCAATTCTTATTCTATTTTTCATGTGTATCCTTCTTGCTAAAATATTGAGGATAATATTAATGTTTTTGTTTAGGTGTGTTGGGTTAGATTTTCACATTTTTTCTTTTCTATTTCAAAAATCATAAAATTTTGAAAAAATTTCATGAAAAATATTATAACAGCTTTGCTGGATTATTTTAAAAATCTTAGCTTGTATCTTTAAGTTCTTGGTTAAAAAAAATTTAAATCAATCTTTGGTTGAAAGCTTTAATCTAAAGTCCCCATTAATGTTTTTCTTAAGAAATATTATAACAAAGTTTCCTTAAGTTTTGAGTTGCTCCTGAAAAATTATCAAGAATCTAGGTTGAATTGAGTGAGCTTTTTTACCTTCTTCCCACTTTGAGTATAAAAAAAAACTGGGTTTGATGAACTTTGACTTCCTTATTCATTTGGTAGGCTAATTAGAAGAAAAATAGAATTAGGTTGAATATGTCTAAAGAAACAATCATTTAATTTGATTGGGTACCTTGAAAATGGCTACTTTTTTTCTTTAAAATTGTGAAAAAGTAAAAGAATAAAAAAAATGCAAGAAAAGAAAAAGATCCTTCAAAGTGAGAATAAAGAAAAAAAAAGATAGATTCAAAAAAGTTTAGTGTTTGAAGTTTTAGTAGGGTGAAAGCTATCAAGTGTAAAATTGTAAGTACATGATAATATCACAGATAAAGCCCATTGAGGTATTAAAGTTAACATCCACACCTCTCACTACCTCAAACAAGATCTTAAATTTAGAAATAAACTCTAAGTTGATTCAACTATTTCTAGTAAGATTGAAGGTTAGAGCTCACTATAAGAAATCAAATCTCTAAAGTTTCTAAGTTAGAAATACAATTTCTTAAAGGTCAATTTAAGTCTAAGTTTGTTCATAGAGAAATAAGAGTTGGGACTCTATGCCAATGTTACATCCAAATGGTTGACAAAAAATTTATGATCCACTAAGAGTTGTGTTTTTCAATATAAGTTTAGATTTTAATAATTTTACTTCAAATTTGTTTTTCATTTTTGTGGGTACATTCTCTACAAACCCTAGTGAGTCAAACTCATCCACTAGGGGTAATCTAGAGGTTTAAGGACTTGTTGTATTCGCTAAATGCATTCTAATAGCCTGTAAAAGTGGCAATTTCTTTTCTAGGGACTAGACAAAAGTAAATTTAGGGTGTGATCAATATCTCAAAATATCGATTTATTCGCACATTTCCCAAGCATGTATTTAGATTTTCATTCATATTTTACTATATTAAGTAAATAATCATGTTAAGCCTTGAAATATCATGTTGCATGTTCTATCTATTAATTCTATATTTTGTCAATTATTAGACATATGTTGAGTATCGGATCGATTTACCATTGAAAACTAATGAAGACTCCGGTAAAGTTACTCAACCACACGTGCCTTGACAAAAACCTCTAATGTGTGTACACGAAGCCCAAGAGGTAATGAGACAACCCAAGTCCTTTTCCCAACATATAGATGACTGATAGTTCGACCTGTAGTGATTAGGAAAACTCATTCTTTGACTCATTCTCTCATCAGATTTTTCGAGAATAAAAAATAATCATAGGGGGAATATTAAAGATTTGACCACCCTAAACCCATTTTTTATGCTTTATAGGTAGCATTATATAGGTAATATCTAGCATACCTTCGAACCATTTTGGCACTGACCTTCCCCAAAGCTCGATTTCACCTAAAAAGATAAAAATGTATTTTGGTCATTTTACCCATTTATCTTATGATCTAACCCTTGGTAGTAATTTGGGGATGTTCTACACAGTAAGATCTATCATTTCTCTGAATGGCATGCAAAACAGACTTACCGTTTGAAAGATATGGCCAAAATACCCCCCAATGGCATTTCTATAATTTACACAATAGCACTGTTCATGGAACATGATAGGACTGGCAACAACTGCCATTTAGACTCGGTAGGAGACTTTTAAAACTTGATCCTACCATTATAACATTGGAACTTCATAAATGACTTAAAAAGTATTTTTTGGCTCATTTCTTTCATGGTTCTTCCCCTAGAGAAAGCCCACACCTCATTTCCATTTTCCCATGCCTTCTCTAAGCTTGAATAGGCTTTAAAATTAGTTGAACAACCTTCAACCCAAACCTCTTCAATGATAAACCTCTTCATCTAACAACATCCTTGCTTGTTCACACATTAGTGAATCCAAAGAAGCGGGAAGCATCTCTTTGAAGCAAGGAGTCAAGATGAAGATATCTCTTTTAAGGACATGAAGAACTCAAAGCAACATTATGGTAAATCGATCCATTGAATCTAATCCTTGTGAGTAATTATTTTGTTAGATTTCTTTTCTTTAACAAAAAGGAGTTTCTTGGTTTCACCCCAAACCAAGGTTTTGAGAAGAGTTGAGGACTCTACTCAAGAGAATAAGATTTTAAGTTTTCCAAAGAACAAAACTTAGAGTTTGAATTAGGTAGTACCTCATTTGAACAAATCGATTTGGAGATTCTACCGATAGAAAAATTTCATTTCGAGAGAAAGTCATTCTCTCGATCTTAAGGTTTAGAATTTGTCCTAAGCTTAAAAATTTTGTGTAAGGTTTCGAAGTGAACCATAAACCTCCATTTTGATAGTGGAACTCAAGACCCAAGAGTAGGGTACTTAGTAGTGGATGTAGGTAAGTTGTCGAGCCACTATAAACTTTTTGTCCTTTTAACAATTATGCATTATGCCTAAATCTACATGAATGCTATGACATACGTATTAAATGTTTGATAAAATGCCTACCATATGATTGTATGATGTATGCTTTAACTTTAAAGGATTTAATCTTGTGCATCTCTATATTGTATCAATTTCAGTATAATCGAGACACTTGTAACTTCGTGGGGCGATTTTAGGACTAAATTTTTAATTATCCTAGTCACCCCCCTCTAGGTTTAGACACAGTACAAAGCCCATAATTTCAATTGGTATCAGAGTGGGTTACTCTTGATAGGCTCAGCATCCTAGAGTTGATCCCAAGACTTTGAACCATGTCTAAGTCTGACAATGATCATCCTCTAAACTTCTATCTATCCATCAACTCTATTATGCATATTGGTAAATTAGGATGATGATTTTCATAAATTCCCTTGAGTTGTGATTTTTTAAACTTAGTAGTGGAAGAGTATGAGCCACCCAAATAATTAAAAACCACTAGTTGTCATAATATGAGAATACTAAATTCTATACACAGTGGCATTGTCTCAAATGAACTTAAACATATTAACACATATTTGTCAGTTAAGCAAGCTTGGCTTCCTTAGAAACTTACATTGTCAAAACTTCAAACTTTAAATGTTAACAAATTATTTTGAGAACATTAGGATAGATTAAAAGAATTTATTCTAAGAACTTTATGCAAAACTTAGAGATTGTTGTATTTTCATGTTCTTCCTAGGATAGCTTGTTCCGAAAGGAAGAATTTACGCGAAAATTCTTAGGTCGCTTCCAAAGAGGTTTGCTTCCATTGCGATCTCGAATGAAGTTTCGAGATGTGAAAACCATGAGTGTTAAAGAACTCATTGGATTGCTCACCATGGTTGAGTTCTATCTCGAAAGTACTCCCTAAAAGGGGTAAACGTGGTCCTAATTCTCTTCTTCAAAGTTATCCTCTAAATAGGTAAATTCTATGTCATCTCTTTCCTTGTCGCATAGTAAAACTATCCTTGAAGAAAATAGTGAGAATGACCTAGATGTGGAGGACATGATTTTGATGGTGATAAATTTTATCTATATGAAGAGAGGATCACATAACTTCAGTAAAATAAGCTATCTTGATGATGAAAAGCAATCCATTAGTAAATCTCCATATATGTCAAAGGATGCTACTAAATGCTATCACTGGGGAGGCATTGGCCATTTTACCATAATTTGTTTCTCGTAGCTTAGAACAATTGACTTCCAAATATTTATGTTCAATGGAACAACTGGCTACACAAGCTATGTGGGTTGACTCATATGAACCAGAGGGTGTTAAACAAGCATTTTCAAATTTTGAAGAACGTAACACCTCAGGATCCATATGGTATCCACCACGATCTCCATCCCTTTTGTGGATGAAGTTGAGGATGAAAAGATATCGATAAATCAATGTTCTCCTCAAGAAGCCTCCTCTTCTGATGATAAGAATAAGGAAGGCATACAAGATATCTTGGAGCTCTAATCTACCTTCGATGAGTGTCTATTGCACTCATTAAGAAACATGACCTAGAAAAGGCAAAAAATGCTAGATTAATGGAGTTTTGAAGACTAAGTGGTTGTAGTTAAATGCCCCTTAGGGATTGAGTTAGAAAATTTGATAATTAAACTTGAAACATCCCTTCAAAGAGAGTTTAGTACACAAGCATTATTGGATAATGATACAATTGAGTTGATCACTAAATCTCAACAATTGAGAACTCAACTAGTTATGGCAAACTCATCTGTATCTCATCAAAATACTAAATTAGTAAATCTCTAGGATGAGAGTAGAATAATAACATCTTCGAGTTAGAGTCATACAATACTAGACTTGAGCGTAACTATACCTACGATAGTGAGAAATTTGAAAAGATCTTGGTATAAGAAAATCTTTTGGGGATCAGGGAAGTCTAAGCTATGATTGGTATAATTCTATATCGCCTCCCATGCCCACAATGCTTGTTTCTGGAGACTTATCAAACTCCAAGAAAATAATTACTTCTGGAGTACTTCAGATCCCAAGAAAGACTCCAAGAAGGTCACCATTTTCGAAGATTTTTCTTGTCAAAGAAACACTCCAAAAATGTAATCACCTACAACTTCTGTAGAGAAATCGATCACATTAAATTTGAACACAAGACCATTCACTCTAGAACCACCCTAATCTATATTGGTAAATCTTTAGTTGTAAATTTTTTTTATAGGGGATAGGAAAGGCTTCTTTATAGAAAATCGAACCATTTGTTAAGAAATAGGAGTCTTCCAAGTCCAATGAAGTGAGGAATTCTTCACCTCCTATAGTGGACTATTTTATGAAGGATTTATGTAATTTGGTTCGTCTTAAATCTGAAAGTCCGAAAGTCTTTCAAATCTTGTGGAAGTAATCAAGGTACAGGAAGGAATTCGAAGATGATATCATATTCAAGATCACCTAAGAAAAGTAAGTCCCCCACTTAAAACTCACCAAGGAATGAGAAATTTGAGCTTTATAGTTAAATCGATTATCCACCTATAAATAATATTTTATCCCGAAAATCAATTTTAAATTGAAAAGTTAAATCTAGGGATAACCAGTACCTCATGATTTACACCTTTCCTAAGGTGAGAAATTTCACGCAATGGTAATTGGATAGCGGTCACTCCAAACATAAGACCAGTGACCAAACCCAATTTAGTTACTTGGTAGAGTTTAATGGAGGCTTTATCATCTTTGGTGATAGTTGTATTGTTAAGATTATTGGGTGTGGAACGGTTAGTGGATCGAGGATGCCCAAGGTTGAAATTGTCCTCTGTGCAGATGTGTTGAAATATAACCTCCTCAACATTTCTCAAATGTGCGACAGAGAATAATCAGTGAGTTTCAACTGTTAAGTGTGTGAGATCTCAAATATTGATGAAAAATTAATTATAAAAGGTCTCCGCACATCCGATGATTGTTATGTTATTAAAGACACCGAAAAAATCACTATTTGTGTGTGAGCAATATGGTTCAAGTTGATGAGGTCCAGTTGTGGCTTCAACATCTTAACCATGTTCACTACAAGAACCTATCTCAACATGCTTCAAAAAACATTAGTTAGAGGGTTGTGCAAGCTGGGCAATAAAGCTATAAATGTCTATAGGAAGTGTCATATTGGTAAACAAGTTTGTAGTACCCACAAAAAGATAAGTGCTCTACCTAGCTCAAATCCTCTAGTAGTACTTCACATAGATTTTGTGGATCCCACAAAAGTTAAAATTCTAAGAGGTAGGAGATATTTTCTAGTAGTAGTTGATGATCACTCCAACTCTATTGGATTGCGTTCTTAAATGATAAATTAGATACATTTGATGGATTCAAGAACGTCGTTAAGCAACTTCAAATAGAAATAGAGCCCGCTGTTGGACAGATCTAAAGTGATCATGGTGGAGAGTTTGATAATAGTCAGTCCACTTTACTCTGTGATAATTACATGTTCTGACAAAAAAAATTAGCTCTAAAGATCCCTTAGCATTACGGAGTTGCTGAGAGGATCAACTCTTTTCTGTAAGAAATGGCTCAGTATGCTTCATAGTAAGATTTTTGAGCCAAGGTTGTAAACACTACCTAATACCTTATTCCTTTGTATATCTTAGAGTAGGTTTGGTCAACAACCAATGAAATGTGAACAGTTTTTCCTCCCAGTGTAAATTTTTTCAAGGCCTTTAACAATAACTGATATACTCTTTAGAGACCATGAAAACCTGAGAAAGGTTGACTTGAGAAATGGCAAAGTTATATGTTGATATATTCATAGTTGTTTTTATTGAGTCACCGATCAGAGAACCTACTCCATTCAATAGTTCATCAATTTGTGGTTAACGATCAACCAATGGAGGACATTGGTTCTACTAATTCGACGACAAATGTTGAGGAAGTATTTCCTATCTTTTCCTCATCGTTGTCTCTGTGTCTCATGCCAAAACTTTACTATTATTGGAGACATTCACTCTTGAGTCCAAAAACTCACAAGTTGATCCAAATTGGTAATTTTGTGTGAGGAGTAGGTGTTATTCTTCCAAAATTATGCTTTATTATCTGAACAAGTTTCTATAGGTAAATTTGGGATCGTAGACCCATATTTGTTCTAAAATAGGCTCATCCGAGGAATGAAAAGATATTTTTTTCCTTGACATAAAACTTGATTTGAGTTTGAGACTCTCGAATATGTGTAGTTTATTGGTATATCTAAGGTTCAGGCCTCATTTCCGAGAATTTCTTATTTTAAGAAATATTCACATTGTTGGAGTCAGTGTGGCCACGTTGTCTAGAAATCCATTTAATTTCAAGAACATGTTATTTATTGGTAAATTTAGATACATGTATCTTCACACTGTTTTTAAAATATGACCAATTAAGAATGATGGAGCCTCATTGCTTCTAATCAACCATTGCCCAAGTAAACATACACATGTTGGACAATCTTCGACTCTCAATTTTTGTACCAACCTTGTAAATCTCGAGTAAAAATTATTTTTGTGCATTTATTGGTATATTCGAAGATTTCAAGCTTTTTTGCTCCAGGTCAAAAATTGACTAGATACTTGTGAACACCTTTGAAACTCCATTGGGGTGTGCTCCATGTGAGCCCCCAGTTGGAGATTTTGGCTAAGTGCTCGGGAATACTCCTTGAAATCCTAATTTCCATATTTTGGCCCACTATGGGCACATTCGAGTCTCTTTGACTCATTTTGAGGCTTACTAGTTACATTCGAGGTTTTGATCTCTTTGTTAAACACATGCTTCCAGGCTATATTAGTAAGAAAATTCACCATTGCTTGAATCTTCTAAAACTTATGGAAACTGGTACATTTGGGTTCCTAAATCCACCACAAGTTAGTTTCGCACCATTGTCACTTTCATTGGCCAAATTTTTCATCTTTTAAATTTTTAAACAAATCTCATCGTGGCATATTTTGGTAAAACTTTTCTAGCCTTATTGAGAGAGATTGGAGGGTCTTCCATAGCAGCATTTTCTGCATGTAAACACCATGAGGAACCCAAAAAAATTTACAACAAAATTTTTATGATTTTTTTCTCTCTACGGTAAGTTGTGTCTAGGCACGACAAGACACGGTAGGATCGACAACTTCCATAAAAGGGTGATTTTCCCCTTTCTCACTTCACTTTTCCTTGCACTCTTTGCTCTTCTCTTTTCCTTACTTTTTCCCTTTGTTTTCTATCCCCCATTAGGTCTCTCTCTCTTTCTCTCTAAATCTCCTTCATTTCTTTCTTCTCCATCATCTTTTTCACACCATGTCCCTCATGTGGGTAAAAACGCCCTCGATCCGCGGGTGCGGATCCACTTTTTGTTTTTGGGTTTTAGGAGTCACCACCTAATTTATGGTCTAGGAACCAAAAATTGACTCTAAACGGATAAACAGTACTGAA
This sequence comes from Akebia trifoliata, assembly GCF_017979445.1. Classification (NCBI taxonomy): domain Eukaryota; kingdom Viridiplantae; phylum Streptophyta; class Magnoliopsida; order Ranunculales; family Lardizabalaceae; genus Akebia; species Akebia trifoliata. Next base: position 24,707,406 of record NC_141385.1, read on the forward strand.
TCACTCAAAAAAGAACTTATGGGTCCGAGGATTACATTACGGGATTGGAAAGTGTTAGGCACCAATCCCGTCTAGTGAACGTCGGTCTCTATTTTTTCCAAAAATTTACATTGCAAGAAAATACGACCTAAAAATTAAAATAAAAAATTACCTTCTTTACTTAAGTAATCGCGACGATCGACTCCCTCAGAAATTGATGGAGAACGTTCTTATATGAATTTTCTCGCTTTTGTCTCCATTGCTCGATCTACTTCTGATCTTCGAAATGAGATTTTTTCTCCTAGATCTAAATATTTTCTAACTTTTTAGGACGTTTTAAGAATTTCTAAGTATTTTTTAGGTGAAAAAATAGGGTTTTGGTGTTAGGTATGGACTTCAGACTTCAGATTTAAGGTTTTGGATAGTCTTGGTTTTGGGTCCAAATTTAGGTGGTGGAAGCTCCTTTCATAAAAAGCATTTGGTAAATTAGGATTTGGGATTACGTCACCTAAAGAGAACATTAAGTTGTTTCAACTAAGATTTAATTAGGTTTTATTTGAATTTTAAATTTTGAATTTTGACTTACATAGAATGAGGATTTTTTAAGTTTTTGGAGAACCTCCTAATGGAAGGTTCTTTATTAAATTTATTTTTAATTCTTCGGGACCCCCGGTAGTGGGTTCTTTATTAAATATCATATTATCCCCACTTAAATAAATGGGTCACCATATAAAATTTGACCTGTGGGCTTGAGTAATTGATTTTATTTGTTTAAAATTTTAATTCAATTTATTACGATTTCATTTTACGTTAATTAATGTTTTAATTATTAGTTTCAAAATTTTAAATTTTACGATTGAAAAATTATTATTTTGTCCTCAAGGAGGACTTTCATATTAAGAAGTATTTTTTCAATATTTTGGATTGTTTTTAAATCAAAATTTTGTAAGGATTTTAATGAGAATATTGGTTTTTGTCACTTATGGATTCTCGACTGAAATGATTGTGGACCTTATGAGGGTGTTTTCATAATTTTATTGAATTTTGTGAAAATTAGTAAAACAGTTTATTTGATTTTAATTTGTTATTTTATGTGTTTGAAAGGATTTTCTAAGCGTAATGTAGGCTTTAGGGATGTTTTGATGTTAGAGGTATTTTGATAATTTGATCATTTTTTAGTAATTTTTCTCTTAAAATTTCTTTTCACCTTAAAATGATGATTTCTATGTTTTGGGTCATATTTTCCTATTGTAGAGTAATTTTTAAAGTTTGCTTATTTGAAATATCTCATTCGAATTTTGGAAACACATATATTAACAACAAAAAACAATAGAATATTCATCCATCATTGGGAACCATCGCAACCGGGTTGATGAGTTGATTAATCAAGCACGTACCAAAATTGAGTATCTACAGATGCCCCTCTTTGGTAGAAGGTAGAAGCAAACTACATAGCAAATCTACTTTGGTAGATAGTGCGATATCTGAATACCAAAGCTAGTGACAATTCCTTTTGCAACCTAATTCAGTAATTCATTGGGACGTTCGGATATTTACGGGTAACACTCTCCCCGAACCAAAAGTTTTCAAGTCCTCGAGCGCGAACTCTCATTGAAGGCGTCAAATCCTTGAATTTTAGAAAATTCTCCCTGACTAATGCAAATGTAATAAATGTGCACGTGTGTGCAATGGTGTGATGCCTACAGAGTATTCTATCGAATTATTGAGAATAAACTGTCATTGATTAAAAAAGTGTTAAGTCCTAGAGATCTTTTCTCACTGACAATAATGATTCAAATTCAAGTGCACTTATATAATGAAAACAATCGTCTGATATGAAACTACGGAAAGGTTGATTGATGAAGTAATTGGAGTCATAGCATTATTGGCATGACGTGATGTATGAACTTTATTAAATTATACTTAAAATTCTTTTTTAGAGTTCAAAAAGTTTGAGTCTTGTTTCTCGGACTTGTACTTATTAGAACCACGCTTCTGAGTTGATGTTGGAGGAACTTATTAAAATCCTTATTCAAAAGTTAAAGTCTTGTTTCTCAGACTTGAACTTACTGAAACTACACTTCTCGAGCTTAAGTTTGTAGGAACTTATTAGAATCCTACTTCAAAAAGTTAGAGTCTCATTTCTCGGACTCGAACTTATTGGAGTCACATTTTTCGGGCATGGGTTTGTAGGAACTTATTAGAATCATACTTCAACTCATAAAGTTGGAGTCTCATTTCTTAGACTCGAACTTATTAGAGCCATACTTCTTGGGCTTGGGTTTGTAGGAACTTATTAAATCCTACCTGAACTCATATTTTATAATTCAAAAAGTTCGAGTCTCATTTCTTGGACTCGAACTTATTGGAGTCATGCTTCTTGGACTTGGATTTGCAGGAACTTATTAGAATCCTACTTCAAAAAATTTGGAGTCTCATTTCTCAGACTCGAACTTATTAGAGCCACACTTCTTAGACTTGGGTTTATAGGAGCTTATTAGAATCCTACTTCAAAAAGGTTGGAGTCATGTTCCTCGGACTCAAACTTACTGGAACCACGCTTCTCGAGCAAGGATTTGCAAGAACTTATTAAAATCCTACTTGAACTCATTATTCTATGATTCAAAAGGTTGGAGTTTCACTTATCGGACTCGAACTTACTAAAGCCACGTTTCTCAAGTTTGGGTTCGTAAGAACTTATTGGAGCCACGCTTCTCGGACTTGGATTTGTAGGAACTTATTAAAAGCCCACTTTAACTCATATTCTATGATTCAAAAATTTGGAGTCTCATTTCTCGGACTTCATTTAGTTAGAGCCTGGTATTGTCGGACTCAAAGATTGAGAAATCAGGCCTTTATTGGCTTATCATGCATCTGGATTTATAATAGTATTGGGTTCCACCAGACTTTTAGACTTTCAAGTAAGATTTTTGTATTATATGATTAAGAACGAAACTTTGAAATCACAATGACTTTCAAAAAGGCCCCTAGTTTAAAGGTTGGCTTTTAACTGGAACTTGACTACGAAATTAATGGAATAGATAGTTCTTGGAAAGCATCGACGAAAAACTATGAACTTGGATAAGTGACTAATAGAAGAATCGACCTTCCTTTAAATTTTCAAGACTCTTTAGATTATCATATATGAAATAGGGAATATGATCATTTTCTTTTAAATTTCTTTTGAGCAATGCTTGAACTGGACTTAAAATCTTGATAATTATTGGAATAAAATATCTCTCTCTTCAAAGTGGTTGATGGTTCTACATTTTTCTTTAACGAACACTTAGACAAGTAAACATACTCTTAAAAATCTAACATGCTTAAGATGATTTTTGAGTTTCATCGACTTCAACATTATCTTTGTCGAATGTGTGCTCTTGCCTAAAATATGAATGTTGTGGTTTGAATAATTTTTTATACTTTTTAATAAACTTCCTTTTGAATTTTTCTTCTTAATGGGATTTTTCATTTCCCTTTTTGTAGTGCCATGATTTTTCTTAGGTTGCTTTTCAACTTTTCAACCTAGCGAGTTTTGCTTTTCTTTTTCTGAAGATGCTTAAATTTTTTACTAAGTTGCTTTTTTAGGTTTTCAACTAGTAGGCATTTTTTTATGTTTATGCCTTAACTTTTGCCTAAGTTGTCCTTTTGGATTTTCAACTTAGCAGACTTCTATTTTTTTCTTGATGATATTGAATATTCAACTCAACAACTTCTTTTTGAATTTTTCTTTTCAATGGGATTTTTTCCTTTTTTTGGTGTCCTAATTTTTGCCTAGGTTGCCTTTTCAGGATTTCAACCTATTGGGTTTTACTTTTTCTTTTCCGAGGATGTCTTAATTTTTGCCTAGGTCACCTTTTTAGGTTTACAACCTAGTAGGCATTTTGCTTTTATGGTTATGCCCTAACTTTCACCTAAGTCACCCTTTCAGGTTTTCAACTTAGAGGGTTTCTTTTTTTCTTGATAATCTTGAATATTCAACTCAACAACTTCTTGGTTTCCTGCACTTTAACTAAGTCAATTAACATTCAAGAGGACTTAATAGATGGGCTTAGGACTTGGTTTAGAAAGAAAAAGTTTAAGGCTCGATTTTTCAAAATGCCCCTAGTCTGATATTCTCTCTCTTCTATCAATTTGATTCTTTTTTTTAAAGAATGCCCATAGTTTGGCATTCTTTTCTTGTCTATAAATTCTTTTGATTCTTTTTTTTAATACCCCTAGTTTGTATTTTTTTCTATCAATTCTTTTGATTCTCTTTTTCTAATGCCCCTGGTTTGACATTTTCTTTTGAACCTTTTAATAGGGGATTTTTCTTTCGAATGACATTTTTTCTTAAGAGAATACATTTTTTTATATGTGATTGGGCTTGAAGTAACTTCTCAGGTTGCTTACGTACCCCAAATCTTTCTTTTCTCTTTTAGAGTCATGTCAAAACGTAGTTTATACAAAGGCTTCCCTTCCGAGGTTGGTTGGTGTAGTTTAGAAAGAAAAGGTTATTGATTTTTTTAGAGGCTACGAGGGGTTAAAAAAGTTTATCTTTTTATTGGTAAGATATGAAAATTATTTGATCAAAGAATGCCCCTTGGTGAAATGCTACTTGATTTGGTCAAAGTTTTAGGAACTTGATGTTTTGATTGCTCTTTCGAATAGGATTTCTTTTAGAATTGGTGGCCTTCAATCATCTTCCGCGAAATTACATATGATTGAGTTCTTTATATTTGACTGTTCAACTTTTCTAGAACTTTAAAAAAAATATCATATTCTTTTGCGTACGAGAACTTTTCTCTCTTGAGTGAAAAGCATGGTAGATCTTTTTTGTGGGTCTTAACATTTTTGTCTATGGTTTCAACTACATCATCCTTGATCGATAATTTTTTACTTTAATTTTATGTCTTGATCTATTCTGGTGCAATCTATTTTGATGAAAGGGAACATGGTGCTTATAACTGTCATATTCTCATAGGATCCATACGAGAACATTGATGAATTTCTTGAGACACTTTTCTCATGTTCTTCTGATTATAGTGTAAAACCAATTTGTACTTCTTGAGTATACTCTTTAATTCCAATTTTTTCAATTTTGATTAGTGAGTTCTGAGTCATTCTTCATGTTTGATATTATACTCAAATCATTATTACACGTATGATAATCAGAAGCTTCTTTATTTTATTGGAATTAAAAAACATAGACTGACAAACTTCACTAAAACTTGAAAATTAAAGAAAGACAAACGTAAGCAAAATGACCAACTAAATTTAAAGAATAACGAAAACTGAACTGAAACTAAAAGAAAACTCAGGGACGCTTATCTACAAAGAGGGAAAGTCATTTTGGGTGGATGGGCATAATATTTGGTGCAAGCGTAGACTACTTGGACTTGACATTGATACTTTTGCTTGATGACTCTTTTGACAGAGCCAAAGTGGCATAAACGAAGATTTAGAACATCTATGAGCAATTATTACTTGATTGGAAGTAAATCAAGATTTCCCATTAATTCTGAAGGTTTGACTCTTAACCACATGATTAAAATTTTGATATAAATTAATCCAAGTCTGGTGGGAAATATCGAATCCAAATGCATTATAAGTCTATAGGGACCAAGAAGGTGAAAAAGGTTAGTCACCAATCTGCCCCTGATTGGGATTGAACCTTTGATAAAGAAAATTAATTTGACCCTACGATCAAATCTTTTTGGTGGGAAATGGTCTAAGTCTTTGAAAGTAAAACCAGTTGGTCAATTGGTTTGGTGTTTATCAGTTTGATCCATTTGTCGATTGGACTAATTGGTTTAATTGGTTCAAATTGATAGGTACATTTCACAAATTGGATTGGATTGTTATTGCGGATTTAATTTGAATTGTCTGGACCGATCCACTCATTTACCTGTTGGTTGGATTAAATATAACAACCCGGGAAGACCCATAGTTAGTTCGAGTCATGATCTATAGGAAGGATCTTAGACCCTAGGTTTATTACATGCAATGCAATTTATCTGGTCACCTTTGCCCAAGTGTACCTATATACCACTCGAGCTTACTCAATTAGACGGTACGTAGTGACTTGGTTTGATATGCCATATAGGTACGAGTCTCGGGTTGTAGCTTTTGTAAATGATTTAGCATCCCACAAGAGGATCGACTACGTACTAGTACTACGTTGGCAATCGAGACATGTGACTTTGTGTCTTACAATAGGACAAAGACTCAAGTTGTTCTAGCGTGAGTGCATCGATATACCTTTCAGAGTCACCTGAGTGAACAGTACTGATGCGCCAATTTTATGTACCATAGAGGTACATGACTGAAGTTTTAGTTTTCACGAATGATGTCACATCTCACGAGGAGACTGGACCACGCACTAATGCCACGTTGGCTATAAGGGACATGCAAGCATGCACTGCAACATATTTTAAATGTACTATTGGTGTGTGCAAAATAGGGTGGGGTGTGCCCGGGGCATTTTTCATATGAATAGGCCTGTGGGTAAGATTAAACCAACAACATATGGATATGACATAAACCTTGATATAAAATCCATAGCATTGAAATTCAGATTAAGGCATGCACTTAAAAAATATATATTGAATATGGCATATCAAATGGATAATCAATTAATATACCACAAAAAATAATCAATTAGATCCAACATTAGAATAGGAACAAAAAGCCTTTTTTATTATTTTTTTTACATAAACAAAATAAAAAAACTCTATTTTTATTTTTATTAAAAGAAAATTAATTTTTGTTTTACCAAGCAAAACAATATATATATACATACATATATTTTTGTTTAAAAATATAACTAATTATTTAAAGAAACCTAAAAACACTACCCAATAAAAAAAAATTTACTACCACACCAAAATTAAAAAAAGAAATTAATTTTTAGTTTTTTATGTGTGTATATATATTTGTTTAAAAACTACTACTAATTATTTAAAGAAACCTAAAAACACTACCCAATAAAAATTTAAAAAAATTCTTCTGCCAATCCAAAATTAAAAAAAGAAAATCTTATTTTAATTCTTTTATATGTATATATATATATACATATATTTTTGTTTAAAAACTACTACTAATTATTTAAAGAAACGTAAAAACACTACCCAATAAAAAAAGAAAAATTCTACTGCCACACCAAAATAACTAAAAAAGAAAATGTCTACAAAAAAGCAACCAAACAATTTACAACTATACCGAAAAATTAAGTTAAATTAAATAAATAAATAAAATAAAATAAAAAGAAAAAAAAAAGAAAATTAAGCTAATTTTGCAATGCACCAAGATTTGGGTTTTTACAAGTTTGATCCTCAAACTATCCCTAACGGAGTTGCCACTAAAAGTGCCCTCGATCCCTGGGTGTGGATCTACTTTTTGTTTTTGGGTTTTGGGAGGCGCCACCTAGTTTTTTGGTCTATGAACTAAAAATTGACTCTAAACAGATTAATAATACTGAATCATGCAAAAAAGAATTTACGGGTACCGGGATCACGTTACAGGATTGGAAGGTATTAGACACCAATCCCCCTCGACGAAAGTCGGTCTCTACTTTTTTCAAAAAATTTGCATTACAAGAAAAATGGCCTAAAAATAAAAATAAAAAATTACCTTCTTTACCTAGGTGATTGTGACAGTTGATTCCCTTAGAAATTGACAGAGAACGTTCCTTATGTGAATCTTCTCGCTTTTGTCTCCATCGCTCGATCTGATCCGATCTCTAAGATGTGATTTTCTTCTCCTATATCTATATATTTTCTAGCTTTTCGAGGTGTATTAAGAATTTTTGGGTGTTTTTAGGTGAAAAATAGGGTTTAAGTGTTAGGTATGGACTTGGGGTTTCAGATTTAGAATTTTGAAAAGTCTTGGGAGAGTTTTTGGCCTCTCTTTCAGAGGATTTTTCTTAACCTCCGAATTTAGATAGTGAAGGCTCCTTTTTAAAGAGCTTTTGAGAGATTAGGATTTGAGATTAGGGTTTAGGATTATGTCACATAGAGATAAGATTAAGTTGTTTCAATTAGATTTTATTTGAATTTTGAATTTTAAATTTTTGACATACGTAGAATGAGGATTTTTTATGTTTTTGGAGGACCCCCCAATGAAGGGTTCTTTATTAAATATCATGTGGGCCCCACTTAACTAAATAAGCCACTACTTAAAATTTGACCCGTAAGCTTGATTAATTGATTTTATTTGTTGAAAAATATTAATTCAATTTATTAAAATATCACTTTACGTTAATTTATATTTTAATTATTAGTTTTAAAATTTTAAATTTTAGGATTGAAAAATTACCATTTTCCCCTCAAAGAGGACTTTTGCATTGAGAGGTTTTTTTTTTTATATTTTTGAATGTTTTGAAATCAATTTTTCGTAAGAATTTTAATGAGAATATTGGTTTTTATCATTTATGGGTTTTCAACGTGAAATATTTTGGACTCTATGAGGGCATTTTGTAATTTTGTCGAATTTTGTGCAAATTTGCAAAACAGTTTATTTGATTTTAATTTATTGTTTTATGTGTTCGAAAGGATTTTTCTAAACATAATGTAGGCTCTAGGGATGTTTTGATGTTAGGGGTAATTTAGTAATTTGATCATTTTTTAGTGATTTTTCTCGTAAAACTTCTTTTTATCTAAAAATGATGATTTCTATGTTTTGGTTCATATTTTCCTAGCGTAGCGTGGTTTCTAAAGTTTGCTAGTTTGAAATATCTTATTCGAAATTTGAAAACACATCTAGTAACAACAAAAAAACATTGGAATATTCATCCATCATTGGGAACCGTCACAATTGGGTTGACAAATTGATTAATTAGGTGAATGCCAAAATGGGGTATTTACAGTGGGTTCTACTTGTCATTTTTCCCATCATCGTAGTGGTCATTTTGATGGCCAAAAGAGACACCTATCCGCTTCCTCGGCGCTTGTCAAATGCCAAGAAAACCAATCACGTGGCTTCCTCTTCTCATTACTCTCTGTCACCACCCTCATCTTCACAATCCCTTGAAGATGATTCAAAATTGGAATAAGACCTACCACCGGAGCATGCAAATTATATTTCTCATTATGTCATCTCCAAGAAACGTCGCATCATATGTGAACATAACGTTCAAGAATCTATTGCTCTCAACTATGGCGTGTTTGATATGCTTAATAGGATGGGATGGGTCGAGTTGATCAACTTCGAAGGTGACACCTACCAAATGCACGTGATGAACTTCTACGCCAATGTAATAGAATCTACGAAAAATCATTCGTTCATATAGTCACTGCATTCCATCTTCGATCTCCCCTTCGTACTGTGGTTACTCCCCACACCATTGGCCACATTTTAGGAATTCCAGTCACCAGTGAGCCTATACCTATGCCGAACCCCGACTACTCCATTCGCCATGATCAACTTCAACAAGTGCTTAGTGGTCTCAGCAATCGGCTACGTTAGTTTACTAATGATGTCCTTCGCGCAGAAAAGTCTACGTACTCCATTGCGAATCCTTTACCAAATTCTTTTACACAACCTCTATCTTCGTGCTGGCAACTTCACTGAATTGGCCTCCAACTAATATGACATCTTATACTGTGTGGCTTCAGGTATACCTGTATGCTTAACCATGTTTATCCTTCAGTATATTGTTGGTACACTCCAACCCTACTCTAAGCGAAGTTTTGGTCTTGGTCATCTTATTCCATGCCTCACCCTTGAATGTCAACTCTATGTCGGTCTCCCTAGTATGATTCTAGCTAAAACCTTTGGCGATGCCAACCTAGCCAAGTTGCTCAAAACAACTCCTGAGAACCCTTCATCTCCACCTCTTTCAAATGCAAAGCCCCGGCCTCGCCATGATACTTTGGGACCTCCACTTGACGACTTTGGATAGGAATTTGACATAAAGGCTCGTTTGTCTGGTATTGAACACCAACAATAGCATCGCATGCTCCAGAACCAACAGCGGATGGAACGTAATTTTGAGTCCCGCATGAAGAAGATCCAGTGCTACCTTCGACACCTCATCCAGTTGTGCAGACCCATGGCTCCTTCCCCCGATGCAAGTCCTACTACCTCGAGTGACTTGGGAGACATCTAGGTCACCCCAATGATGTTAGAGTTTAGGCTTAGTGTGTTTTGAGTAGTAGTAGGTTTATCTGTCTGTTTGAGTTCTGTTCATGTAACCTTGACTCATATTTTGTAATCTAGACAGTTATATATGTGCTCAATAGTAAAATATGTTGTTTATGTTTCGTGTACTTATGATCGATTATTTGCATATCTTCTATTTTGCATATGTATGCATGTTCTGACACGGTTCTATTTAGTTATATAATTCTTGTGTTATTTATCATGCCATGCCCATACTTACTAGTTATACAATATTTTGCATGTTTATGATTGCTTCCATCATGCATTTCACTCTAATAGTCATATTAATTACGTGCATGTATCTAATCCATGTACTATATATATCTTGCATCGACATTGGGTTGATTACGTCCTTTTTCAAATACTAACAAAAAGGGGGAAAATGTTGTTACACCCGTGTATACTATCTCAATTGACTTTTACAGGTAAAACATTCAGGGGGAGTAGTACCAAAGGGGGAGCATCATAGTTAAAATCTTAGGTTTTTATTTTTAAATACTTTTGTAAGATTCTAATTGGGTGTAAGTCGTGTTGGTAATTCTGAAAATGTTTCCCAGTCTTTTTGGTCTAGTTTAGGGTTTCGTCTCGTAATTGACAAAAGGGAAGATTGTTACCATTGAAGACTCTGTCAATTACGAGTATTGGATCGATTTAACATTGAAGACTCCGTCAAAGCTGCTCAACCACATGTGCCTCAACAAAAACCTCCAATGTATGTACATGAAGCCCGAAAGGTAATGAGACTACCTAAGACCTTTTTCCAACATATAGATGAGTGATAGGTCGACCCGTAGTGATTAGGAAAACTAGTTCTTTGACCCGTTCTCTCATCAGATTTTTTGATAATCGAAAATAGTCACAGAGGGGACATTAGAGATTTGACTACCCTAAACCCATTTTTGTCCTTGGTGCTTTATAGGTGGCATTATATAGGTAATATCTAGTACATCTTCGAATCGTTTTGGCACCGACTTTCCCAGAAGCTTGATTTGACCCAAAAAGGTAAACAGGGTATTTTGATTATTTCACCCATTTATTCCATGATCCAACCCTTGGTAGTAATTTGGGGATGTTCTACACAGTAAGATCTATCATCTCCCTGAACGGCATGAAAACAAACTTACCATTTGAAAGATAGGGCCAAAATACCCCCTAATGGCATTTCTATAATTTATAAAATAGTATTGTTCATCGAACACGATAGTACCAGCATCAACTGCCATTTAGACCCGGTAGGAGACTTTTAAAACCCGGTCCTACCATTATAGCTGTTGGAGTTTCGAAAATGACTTTAAGAAGGGTTTTTTTACTCATTTCTCTCATGGTTCTTCCCCTAGAGAAAATTTACACCTCATTTCCATTTTCTCATGTTTTCTTTAAGCTTGAATAGGCTTTACACTTAGTTGAATAATTTTCAACCCAAGCCTCTTCAATAGTGAATTTCTTCATCTAACAACTTCCTTGCTCGTGCACACATTGGTGAATCCAAAGAAGCTTGAAGCATCTATTTGCAGCAAGGAGTACATCCAGATGAATGTCTCTCTCAAAGACATGTAGAACTCAAAGAAACATCATGGTAGATTGATCCATTGAGTTTAGTCCTTTTGAGTATTTCTTTTATTAGATTTCTTTTTATTTAACAAAAAGGAGTTTCTTATGAGTATTGTATGATATATGTTTTAACTTAAAAGAATTTAATCTTATGCATCTCTATGTTGTATTAATTTTAGTATAATCGAGGCACTCATAACTTTGTAGGGTGATTTTAGGACTAAATTTTTAATTATCCTATTCACCCCCCCTCTAAGTTTAGACACAATACAAAGTCCGTAATTTCACTATCATGTTAATTGCGCATATTTACATGAAATAATTGCATTTGTTCAAAATATGATTATGTGTGTGTTCACTAAGTAGGTCAAACATCAAATCATCAAAGATGAATCCGAAATCAAAAAATCTATTTTGCATTACCACCAGGACTAATGGAGCAATATAGTCAAAATCTAGTGCAATAAGTGTTGATATCACTGTGTAATGGTGGAATTTAAATTGATCACCCTAATTTGTTAAGAGTTTGCTTCTCACATGATCTTATCGTTAATGTTGATGGCAGTTCAAATTGGATCCTTCTAGAATCTCGAATATCTATAAATAAACCCTTCCTTAATAAGAAAAATTCCCATTTTACTTTAACTTAAGGCCCTTTCCCTTTTCTCTTATAATTTTCATTTTTAGCTTAGTGTACATTAAGGTTTAGTAATTTTTTAGAAGAAAAAATAGTATAATCTTTGGTCATCGATAAATAAAGGTGTTCTTTTTATTTCTTTCTTCTTGTGTCCTTTCCATGATCTTATGCAAACTCTCCCCTCCATTGGTGAGTGGGAAAGTCTTGAGAAAGCTTAAATTCTACTTTAATTTTTTTTTCATTTTTCCTATCTTGCTTTATGTTCATGAGTTCACTTCAATGTTGGTCCAACTTCTATGAATTAGGGCTAAAGTGAACTCCTACCACTTTTATACAATATTTGAGGAAACATGTTTAGATAAGTACAAGATGCTTCATGCACATTTAGATACTTGGTGGTAAGAGCTTAAAACATGAGTGAATGAAAGAACTTTACATTACTTTCTTTAAATTCAAGTTTCATTGTTAAACCTTTCCCAAGAAGTTAACACCAAGCCCTTATGATTAAGTTAAAAAGAGAATAGGAACTATATTAGGTTGGACTAACTTGTTTTAGGTGTATCCCTTTCTAATAGTGTTTTTCCATATTTCTTAACTTAAATTCATTTTTCTTAGTTTAATTTCTAACGACATTTGATTTTCTTTTGGTAACCCTAAAACCTCAAAATAGTTTATAGTTTTGGTTTGATTCCATTTCACATTCTTAGTACGATTTTACCCTTATTCCTAGTGTTTGACCCTCAATTGCCTCCTAAGTTTGGTTATAAATTTTAAATTATTTCTTTACGCATCATCCTAAGTGGCAATGCAGTTGTATTGGCTATTGTGTACTTCAAACTTATGTGTTTTAGGGTCCTAAGTGAACTTTGCTATCATGAGTAGCAGTGTGACCTTAGTGGCTATTGTGTACTTTAGCCTTATGTGGCTCAAGGTCCTGTGTAACCTTTGTTGTCCTGAGTAGCAATGTAGCTCTATTGGCTATTCTATAATTCAATTTTATGTGGCTCAAAGTCTCAAGTGACCTTTGTTGTCCTGAGTGGCAATGTAGCTCTATTGGCTATTCTGTAATTCAATTTGATGTGGCTCAATGTCTCAAGTGACCTTTGTTGCTCTGAGTGATAATATAGCCCTAGTGGCTGAAAGTCCCTAGATACTTTTTAAAGTAAAAAACTTATAGAAGTTTGGGAGATTTTAATGGATTAAGGGAGTACCCACCTAGTTTTAGGTTTAAGAACCATAAAATTGACTCCAAATGGACTTGGGGTTGTAGGATAATTTTGTCCCCCCCCCCTCATTTGGTGTCTGAAATAAACACAAAGTTGGTCAAACTTAGGAACAAAAGCAATAAAAAGGATGATCAGAGGATTAATCATCAAAGAAAAATGAAAGGGACAAGAAATCCAAAACAAGTTGGTTTCCTACTGATAATGAATGGCCATTCGCTATCTTAAGTAAACAACCATTCGCTTAGATAGCAAATGGTTGTTTGCTTAAAACACAGCAATGTTATTTGATGATTTTTTTTTTATATTTTGCTAGAATTTTTGTAACAAAACCACCATATACTTTATAAATAGGGAGGTCGTGAATAGTGTTGGGGGCCCTTTTTTAGCCTCTTGGAGATTTTTTTTAGTTTTTCTGTTGTTGGAAAAAAGTAGAAAACTCTATCAAAATCTATAAAAATCTCAAGAAACTTGATTGTATCTTTTTTACTAATTATCTATCATTCCCACTTTCAATTTAAATTTATTTAATTTTATAGCCATAGCTTAGTACATAATTTAATGGGCTTCAAGCCATGAAAACTCTTTATATCTCCTTTCTTTTCTTTTTTACAAAAAAATTCCATGGGAGTAAAACCATCCTACCATTTAAGAAGTGGATCTTAATCCACCATCCTAGTGGTAGGAAGAAGGGAAAAAATAGTCAAGAAATTTCTCCCTTCCTGATCCTTCTTTTCTTATACTCCTAAAAATATGTGTATAATGGTGATAATGGTGTTGTTTTGGACTGGTTGGATGAGAGAAAGTAATACCCCACAATTAAGAGTACTAAATTTGAACTCAATTAAGTTAAGGCCCAAGAACACCTCATTATCACTACTATTTTGGACACTTGAGATGACTATGGAAAGAGGGAAAAAAATTGGGATCAAAGGAGGAAGAACATAATGGTGCTTCCATTGGTTCTTTTGGTAGTGGTTTTACCTCCATTGGGTTGTTTTTTTTTTATTCTTTTCTATTTTTTGGCTTGATTTCCACTATTTTAAAACATTTTTCCTTATCTTATAAATCTTAATTTCTTGTACTTCATGCTTTTTGAATTTCTTTCATGAATAATCCATGGTTTTTTGTCATTTTTTTTTCTACTTTTTTTTTTCTTATTGGTGGTTCTATTCTCAAAAAAATGATTGGGGGGACTGCTAGAGATCTTATTGTAATAGAATTGTGTTACAAGAGAATGCCCATTCGCTTTCATAGTGAATGGTCATTCGTTATTTTAAGCGAATGATTATTCGCTTTGTACTTCCAGCATCATTTCCCTCTATTTTTTAAATTTTCTTTCTTTTTCCTAATAATTTTTTTCCTATTTTTTTTCCTTTTTGTAGGCTTGAGGATGAGTAATACCCTACATTTTCCTCTGGGAAACTAATATCACTTTTATTATATTATTCCTCGATTATGTATTGTTGTTTCTTGCGTAACATTGGTTTGATGGACATTATGTGATATTACTTTTTTTTCTCGGAAAGGTATTATGTTGTCAAAAAATTTCATCCCTATCTCGTTACACACTTGCACACACCCATTTTCTTTACTGAAAGTTGATAAGGTTGTACCTGAGTTTTTTCATAACTTGTTGGTTTATCCTTTTTGGTGCCTATTCTTTTGCTTGTTTTTTTTCCTTTTCAATTATGTTTCATTCCTTAACTATCATGTTTTTTACACTAACACAAACTCATTTTTCTTCACCAAAAATGGATAAGATTTTACCAGAGGTTTTTCATAACTCGTCAATTTGTCCTTTTCGGTACACATTTCTTCTTTCTTTTTCCTATGCTATATTTTCCATGTCAATATTCACTATGCTCCTTATTTTTATGATTATCTACTTCCTTCTTTAGTGCTTACTTTTTGCTTGTTTCGAGTATTTTGGTTTTTGAAATAGACATTATTTTCTTTCTTTTTTATTCTAACTTCACAATTATTTTTCAAAACCAAAAGATACAACCTTTTATTTAAAATGCACTTTTAGAAGCAAACATTATCCTAAGCCAATCCCAACGGTACAATGCGAATGCCAAAATTCATGATTGTTTGCTTGAATTAACTAGTCTAATGGTGGATGAAGATGCACGTCCTATTACTCAAGCACCTAACGACATGGATACCATTAGGGAACTTTGTTATGATTATGTGAGAGAAGAATGAAATACATACGAGGCATAAATATGTGATAGTATCTCTGTTTTTAAAGTCCTAGTAGGGGAACTTGTTAAACCAATTCGAGAAGATCGATTGGTGGAAGTGAATGAGGCATTGAAATCTTAGATAGCTCAACTTAAATAGGCATATGATAGGAAAAGCTAAGAGAAGGGATAAAGTAACATGACTAATAAGGCTGATAAAGAATATGGACAGCATGAAGTAACAAGAATCTTTGAAAACCCCCTAGATGAATAGTTCCAAAGGAAATGGGTCTTGAATAACATGGTCGATGTTAGGAATGCCATGCACTCAATGATAGTTCTGGTTTGGAGGTCCACTACCACAAGCCTTTGATCTTTAGATATTCTATGTTATTTTTTTCTAGCCTCAACAACAGAAAGGGCAAAAGAATCTGTAAAGAAAAGAAAAGTAAGAGTTATAAGCAGAATAAGTCACAGACAGACTAAAAGAATGAAACACAGCCAGAGGCCTAAAGTTAACCTTACCCTAAAAAGTCTGAGGAACTCTAAATCCCTCATGAAGAACAGTAGGGGAAAACTCCCAGTTACCAGAGATAAACAGGGGATCGTCGTACCACCATTTGTCAGCACTAAGGAGAGAAGGAGCTAGTGCCATCGATGCACTCTTGGAGGACAGTGAGTAGTACCTCGGACGTTGGGGGATGGCTTTTAGAGTGTATTAAGAAGGACGTTATTGGGGATTATGACCATCTTCTCCACAATCTCCACCAAATAGTAGAAGTTCCTAGATATTTGGCCTGGAGCCTGGTTTATCTTACTCAACACCACCTTAAGAAAGGGAGAGAGAGGGAAACTAAGGCCAGTCTTAATTTGGTAGGCATAGACTAAGATTTTTCCTTGATGGCATTCTATAGGGTTATTGGGGTCATCACTTACCCAAAGAGACACAGAGTCAGGGATGTAAAATTTTCTCCAAAGTTGGGTGGCATTAGCAGCCATTAAGAAAATAAGTGTACGGAAAAGAGAAAACAGGAAAAAAAGATCAGCTCAACTTGAAAGCTATAAGAGTAACAGTGAAACAAAAGAAAAAAGACAGAATTTTTCGCAGAATGCAAAGAGACGAAATCACAAAATTATAACACAATAAGAAGGAAATTGAGTACTAAGTATCTATTTATAAGAAAGGATAAAGAAGTGCATACGCCTGAGAGAACAACCTAAATTTAACCTAAAGTGTCCTAGCTTGGGGGTACTACAAATGATAAAGAGACACGTGGATGAACACAAATGAAAAGCGAGTCATCATAACCGTCAGAGGTGATTTAAAATGACATTACATTGAATGCGCCGATTCATAAAGAGTTGAAATAATTACGGAAAATCAAGAAGGCAATAAGAAAATAGATACGTATCTCAAGAATTAAGTGGTACCATGAAAAAATCAACATGCTGACGCTATCCTTTAGTAGGGTAGGTCAAAATAGAGATTTTCCTAGTCTGGCTAGAAGGACAATATAGCACTTAATGAGACCTAGTCTATCAAGTAGACAGACCTAGTCATAGAGTAACCATAACCCTAATACGCGCACGTCAATCCCAGAGATCTCAAAGGATATCTCTCCAATATAGTACAACCAATCAAATAGATCCTCATTCGGTAAGTAAATCTAGAGAATTAAGGAATTTCCCCGGATTGTCACTCGAAGAGGGGGAAACACTTATTTGCAACTAGGATCCATAAATAGCACAGTAAGTACTAGTAAAAGGATCTTTTTTGGCGAATTGGAGATCTAACTAGTTTTTTAGACTATTTTCCTACTTCTCTAACTTGAACGTCGAAGTGATTTTGGTAAGTACCTTGCTGACACGAGGAAAAAGGTGATTGGAGTGACTTCAAATCAGTAAGGTAGAGTTTATCAGCACCGTCTATTGAATTCTGACTGTACAGCTGATAGTAGAACTCTTGAGAGATCTATTAGGGAGGACTACAGAAGTCTATATTAATGATCTGTTGGTGAAGAGTAAAAAGAAGGAAGATGACATTTCTGATCTAGAAGAGGTTTTTTCACAAGTGAGGAAAGTTAAGATGAAGCTCAACTAAGAGAAGTACACTTTTGTGTTGACATCGATAAAGTTCTTGGACTACCTGGTTACAAAAAGAAGTATAGAAGCCAACCTAGACCAGATCAGAGCATTACTAGAGATATCTTCCCCAAAAACATATAAACAAGTTCAGAAGTTAGTAGGAAGAGTAGTAACTCTTCACAGATTCATTTCTAGATCTTCAGATAAATGTAGGCCTTTATACCAATTATTGAGGAAGAACACCAAGTTCGAATGGACAAAGGAGTATGAGTAAGCCTTCAAAGAGTTGAAAAAATATCTAGACATGTCAATTATACTCTCCAAACCAGAAGTTGGAAAGGAACTTAGGCTGTACATAGCGATTTCTAAGTACACGCTTAATTCAGTTCTAGTCAAGGCTGACTCAACAGTAGAACAGCTCATTTACTTCTTGAGCAAAACCTTCACTGATATAGAAATACACTATTCCAGAATCGAGAAGATTGGATTAGCTTTATTTACACGACTTTGCATTTGAGACCGTATTTCCAGGCACACTGAGTACAGGTCATCATAGAGTACCATTCGAATTTTATCTTAAGAATAATGGAGAGATCGAGTAGAATGGAAAAGTGGGTTGTACAGTTAGTGAAGTTTGGACTTGAATATAAGCCTAGAGTTTCGCTAAAAGGCCAAGTAGTAGCATATTTCTTGGCAGACTTTCTAGTGAAGGAAAAATAAGATATGTTGGTAGAAGAGCTTGAACATGCTGAAGAAGGGTAAGAAGCGAGCAACCATCCAGGGTGGAGAGTCTACATGGATGGGTCTTCAAACTTGGAAGGATCAGGAATATAAGTGGTACTGATCACTCTAATGGTTCTAGGATAGAAAAGACAGTCAAACTGGGATTCAGAGCATCGAATAATAAAGCGGAATATGAGGCAATGCTACTCAACCTCAATTCATTAGTAGGACTAGGGGTAACTAAGGCTACGGTCTATAGTAATGCACAATTAGTTGTTAATCATGTCAACAGGACATTTGAAACACTAGATCCTAAGTTGCAGCTTTATCTGGAAAAAATTAAGTCTGCCATAGTTCGAGCTAGGGAAGTCAAAATAGAACACATACCAAGGACAGACAACAGACATGCAGATGCCCTAGCTTTCATAGCCTCAATGCTGGTAGGACAAGACTTGAGAGAATTTCTATTAGGCTACGTGGAAAGACCTGTGATAAACGAGCCAGGGTTGGTCAATGTAATAGTTACAATAAGAGATCATGGGTAGATGAGCCCAATTTTTTCCTTCCTACAGTTAAAAGTATTACTCGACAATCCAAAATAGGCAAGATGCATAAAGAGTAGGATAGAAAGATACACTATCCTAGATGGAAAACTGTACAAGACATCAATAGGAGGACCACTTCTACATTATCTAATGCCAGAAGAGGCAAAGGACGTGTTGGGCTAGATCCACAAAAGAGATTCAGAGAATCATTCAGGGGCAAGGTCTTTGACCCACAAAATACTCTCCCAAAGGTAATTCTGGCCATATTTGAAAAAGATGCAGCTCTACACGTCAAGCATTGCGACAATTACTAAAGATATGGGAGAATAATCTGACAGCCAACAGTGTTGCTCAATTCCCTCATCAGCCCTTGGCCATTTGCACAATGAAAAATTGATTTAGTAGGCCCGTTGCCCAGGGCACCAAGTAATCTAACTTTTTTACTGGTAGCGATAGATTACTTTACCAAATAGGCAAAAACAATCCCTCTAGCCAGAATACACCAGTAGAAGTTCAGAAGTTCATATGAAAAAACATAATCTACCAATTTGGCATGCCACTCACAATAGTCTCGGTCAATGCGAGACAATTTTTAGGAGAGCAGATTAAAGAATTTTGTAAAAAACATGGGATAACACAATTATTATCCATGCCACTGTATCCACAAGGCAACAAACAAGCTGAAGAAACGAACAAAGTGTTAATAGACATACTAAAAAAGACTGGGAGAAACAGTACTGATAAGGCTAGAGAATTATCATTAGAAACTACAAAGTTATTTTAATAAGATAATCCACCACAGGCAGTTCAAAGAAGGAAACCTAGTACTCTAAATAGTATTCCAAAATACAGAATAGCAGAACAGTGAAAAACTGGGTCCTAATTGGGAAGGTCCATACAATGTAACAAGAGTAGGCCAGAAAGAAATCTATTTACAATGATCGGTCGAAAGTTGCCTAAATCGTGGAATACATATAACTTGAAAAGATACTATCAATAAAGAATATTTTCTGAATGTTAGTAGCCTGCGCGAGGATATAACACTAAAGTTTGATCCCACTAGGATCCAGGCCAACGTGGGTCTTCTCTGCCTTAATTGGTAGAGTAAGAAGCTGGTCGAGGCCCTACTCTAACGAAAGTAATATAGCACTAAAGTTGGATTTCACATGGATCTGGGCCTACGTGAGTCTTCTCTTCCTTAATTAGTAAACTAAGAAGTTGGTCAAGACCTTACTTTGATGAGAGTACTATAGTACTAAAGATGGATCACACTTAGATTTGGGCCTATGTGGTCTTCTCTGCCTTAATTGGTAAAGTAAAAAATTGGTCGGCACCCAACTCTGACATGAGTAACATAGCACTAAAAATGGATCCCACCTGGGTTTGGGCCTACGTGGGTCTTATTTGCCTTAGTTGGCAGGGCAAGAAGTTCGTCAGGCTCCTCCTCTATCACAAGTTTAAAAGTACTACAAATGGATCTCTTCTGGATCCGGGCCTACGTGGGTTTTATATGCCTTAATTAGCAGGGTAAGAAGCTGGTTGGGACCCTACTCTATCATGAATACAATAGTACTAAAGATGGACCCCACCTAGGTTTGGGCCTACGTAGGTCTTCTCTGCCTTAATTGGCAGAATAAAAAGTATGTCGGGGCCCTACTTTGGCACGAGTAATATAGCATTTTGCTGAACACTTCCAAGAGTTTGTTCCTCGCAACTCTCCTCTATTTTAATAAATAGAGCGAAGAGTTAGACGACCATGCTTTGTCCTGAGTGACAGAATACAGAGATTTGTTAAGCTGAATAGTAGATCCTCGGAGCCCGCCTTTACTTATAGTAAAGAGAAGAATGCTGAACGACTGTAGTTTGCCTTAGAAGTACTAGAAAATTTCCTTTTTAAGAATAGAGACGAGTATTATGCAATTAGGCCTTGTAGGTATCAAGCCATACAACACTAATTTAAAGCCTTCTTGAAGGACAGTAACTCAAAAGTACCTCCCCAAGTACATAATTACTTATAAGAAGGTTTCACCTAAGTAAAACTTACTTAAGGTAGAACCTGGGAAAAGAGGTAGCAAGTCATAAAGCGTGTGCAGTGCAAACATTGCAAAAAATCAAAAGTTTGTATTTAAGACAAAACACAGTTGAATGCATAGAACAGAAGTGCAAATAAAGCATAAAGTTTAAGAACAAAAGTTGAACGTGCAGCATAGAAGCGTAAGTAAAACATTTTGTTAAAGATCAAGTTAACTTTAAAAAGCAGACTAGCAGATTGTGTATAAAGCGTAAGTAGTATGAAGAAGTAAAGTTTTTATTAAACATAGAACAGTAGTTGATGTGAAAAATAATTTTCTAATTAATTTCAAGAGAGAGTATAAGAGAAATCTCAAAGATGGGATAAGACAAAAATAGTAGCAAAAGCAGAATATAGCTGAAACCAAGGAATAGATCTAAATTCAACAACAGGTGACTGGTTGGAAGAAGAATCAATAATAGGATTTGGAGGGTCGACCGCCTCTTCTTGATCGACATCGATAATGGGGACAAGAGGCGGGTCTGGAGGTAGGTCACTAGCCTGAGTAGGTGAACCAATCGTTTTGGCTTGATATAAATCTATAGTATGTTTAGCTTCCATAAGCTTACTAGGGACTCAGTCCAAGATAGCTATAGAGTTCCTCTCCTCATCTAGTTGGAAAGGTAGGGCTCGCCTATAGTCTCTAGACCAACTGAAAATCTCCTTGGTAGGATGACCAGTGAGACCTTCATCATCCTTGTCTTCTTCTTCCTCCTCCCCTTCATACTGAAGTCGAGCAGCATCAAACCTTCGTGATAGGCCTTAGTAGAAGCTTCCTCTACCAACCGAGAGTATTAGGCCTACAATTACCCCAGCAGTCTCCTGGTCTCAGATTCATATTCTTTGGCCTGAGCTGCTATAGCCGACTCAATACCAGTTCAAAGAGAGCTTATCTCGAGTTTTTACTGTTGTACCTTTTCTTGGAGATCCACCAAATCTGCGTCTCTTATCTGTACTCTCTCCTAGTAGTTGGCTAGTTCCAATTGGAGAACAACCTAGATCTTTACCAACTTCTTATTGGTGGCCTCCAAATTTAAGTTTGCCTTGGAAAATTGGGCCAAGTTAGTTTTCATCTCCTCTTTAACCTCCTAAAAAAATTGGCTAGAGAAGGCCAGCTCAGCTTAGAGCAGAGTGATTTTTTCTTCATGCTCCATAGTCAGAGCAGCCGTCTAATCCTCAGCTTCACGTCATTTCAGGAAGATAAGGTTCCATAGACGTTGGCCTATGAGAAGAATAAAGCAATTAAGTGAATAAAGCCTGAAAAAAAAAGTAGAGTAAGAAGAGTACAGAATTACCTGATAGAGGCCATGAACAAACCGACCAAAACCTAGGTTAGCATTGGCCTAATTTGCAACATCCCAATCCTTGGGAAAAATATAATGAGAGAGTAGAGAGGCAACAATAATAGGGTTCTTCACCCCGCAGCTCATGTTGGAAACATGGTTGAAGTAGTACTGAAAAGCATTGTACTCATTTCAATCCTAGTAGAAGGCCTCACGACTACTTTAAGAGAATGCAACTTCCTCTAGATGAGTATTGACGTGATTGGGACCCTCTTACTCAAACTCCTCTAGAAGGGAAGGACTCCTCAAACTTTCATGACCAGCCTGCACCTCTTGCACGGTTGAAGGTCAGGGACAGGGCTGTGCTCCCTAATGGTGTCCGAACTCTGTATTACATGTGCCTGAATCTCCTCAGGAAGCTTAGTAGTAGCAACAATAACAACAACAACAGAAACAAAAGCAGAGGTAGAAATAGGAGTAGCCCACTCTTCAAGCACTAAGGCCAGCAAGCCTACTTCTCTAGTGAGGGTAGAGTCACGAGGGATTAGATTCTTCTTCTTCTTCTTATCCTGGTTAGAAGGTAGAGTGGCCCTGATGGTAGGAAGGAGAGAGAAAGGATACTCTGAGAGGTCAATGTTCATGGTTTCGGAGGACCCTAAGCGAATTGGAGGTAAAGGAAAATCGAAAATAGAAATAAAGGAAGCCTAATCAACGAAAGCTCATCATTCAGATGACCGAGGCAAAACAAGATGGGAAGGATATATCTGATCTCCCTCCACCACCCCTTCAATAGGACTGGTTTGGAGGTCTACTACCGCTAACCTCATATCTTTGGGTGCTCGGTGTTGCTCTTTATTGACCTCAATAGTGGAAAGGGAAGAAGAATCTATGGAGAGAAAGGAAAGCAAAGTTAAAATCAAATTGACTTGCAAACAAAAACGAAGAGTGAGACACAGTCAAGTTTCTAAAAATTAGTCTTACCCTGGAAGGTCTGAGGGACTTTAAATCCCTCAAGAGGAATGTTAAGGGTGAACTCCCAGTTACCTGAGACAATCAGGGTGTCCTTGTACCACCCTTTGTCAGTACTGGGAGGAGACGAAGCTAGTGCTACTGCTAGACTCTTGGAGGACAACGAGTAATACCCAGGGTGTTGGGTAATAGTTTTCCAATTATACTTTGAAAGGAAGTCATTTGGGGTTATGCCCATCTTTTCCACTATCTCAACCAAATGATAGAAGTTGCTAGACATTTTCCCTAGGGTCCGATTTATTTTACTCAACACCTCCCTGAGATTAAAACTCTAAAAATGGAATAAATCTTTAAAAAATCTAGAAATTAATTTTTTTATTTGTATTGATTTTTTCTATTTTAAAATAAATTAATTTTCAAATAAATATTTAAAAACTAAAAACGTCATTACTTAAGTACCGATTTTAATAAATAAATTCTATTAAAAATTAAAAATTAAAAAATCCAACGAGAATCCAATTTTAAACTTAAGTTAACTGAAATCTTAGAAAATCTAGAAATTGATTCTTATCAAATATATATATATATATATATATAAGAATATACTAAATTTAAAACTCTGAAAATCGAATAAATCTTTAAAAAAATATAAAAATTTTTTTTTTTATTTGTTTTGATTTTTTCTATTTTAAAATAAATATTTAAAAACTAAAATCATTACCGATTTTAATAAATAAATTCTATTAGAAATTAAAAATTAAAAAATTCAACATGAATCCAATTTTAAAGTTTATTTAACTGAAATCTTAGAAAATCTGGAAATTGATTCTTGTCAAATATATATATATATATCTATATAGAAATATACTAAAATTAAAACTCTAAAAATCGAATAAACCTTTAAAACATATAGAAATTAATGTTTTATTTTATTTGTATTGATTTTTTCTATTTTCAAATAAATTAATTTTTTAATAATTATTATTAACAAATCTATTTTTTATTTCAATTCAAGCAGATATGTCTTTCTAAAAGGAGATTAAAGAGATGAGGGGATTGTAGAAGAAGGATATGGAGAAGGTAAAGAGAAAGAAGGGGGGTGTATCCTTTAACCCTACCTTAAAACTTTAAAATCTTATTTTCTTTTTCCTCCTTCTTCTTCCTCAAGTCCTTCTTGAGTCCTTAGTAAATTATGAGAATATAATTTTTTTAGAGTATATGAGAATATGAAAGTAGTAGAAGAAGATAGTTGAGAGAAGATTTTTCTTAATTTTACATTAGCCTCTTGTGAGTTGAGAATGATAGGGGGTTTTATGAGATTTGGAATGTATTTTTAAGGATAAAATGGGATTAATTGATGAGAATGAGTAAAATGGTTAGGGGTTTGAGAGAGGGGTATATGTAAATTGAAAGGGATGGAAAGGCATTTAGGAAATGGGGTTAAATGGGTTATTTGTAACCCAAATGGGTTGGATCTTTCAAACCATATGGGTTGAATATTAGAAGGAATGAAATTAATGATGTATAGCTGAGAGAAAGGGGATGTAAGATGGTAGTTGAGTGTTTGGTGAATTGAGGGAATGGGATTTTAATTAAAAAAATAGCTTGTGTAAGAGGGTAATTAATTAGGTTTTTGGGAGGGTAAGAGAGATGGTGACAAGTGTCAAGATGTGTGGAGATTAGAAGTTTAGATAAGTTGACGAGAGAGAAGCAGTGTTTGATTTGAGATGAGGGGTGTTGGTTTGATGAAGGTAGGTTAGGGAGAGGTATAGGTTGGAGGTGTTTTATTTAATAGAATGAAGGTTTATAGGGAATAATGAGGGTAGGTTAGGGGAAAGGTGGAGGTTGTAAGTGTTTGATTTGACAGAATGAAGGTTTATAAAGAATGATGAGAGTAGGTTAGGGGGAGGTGTAGGTTGTAAGTGTTTGATTTAAGAGAATGGAGGTTTGTAGGAAATGATGAGGGTAGGTTAGAGGAAGGTGTAGGTTGTAAATATTTGATTTGAGATAATAGAAGTTTATTGAGAACGATGAATGGTCCCTCGTAGTTTGGTCAAAACTTTCTTCTGGCTTCCTCTTGGATTGGCAGAATCTTCTTCAAAATGAAGTCTCCTGGCAGGAGATCTCTAGGTTTGACTTTCTTGTAATAAGCACGTGCGATTCACCATTGATAGATTTTTTCGTGGTAAATAGTTACAAGGCGTTTCTCTTCAATCAGATTTAGTTAATCAAATCGAGCTTGAATCCACTCTGTTTCATCTAACTTGCTTCTTTTAAGATTCGGAGGGAGGAAATCTCAACCTCGACGGGTAAGACTACTTCCATTTCATATACCAATGAGTACGGAGTTGCCCTAGTTAAGGTTCGGAACGAAGTCCGATAGGCGTGGAAAGTAAAAAGCAACATGTTGTGCCAATCCTTATAGGTGACCGCCATCTTCTCAATGATTCTCTTGATGTTCTTGTTGGCAGCCTCTATTGCTCCATTCATTTGAGATCTATAAGGTATAGAGTTGTGATGAGTGATCTGGAAGTCTTCACACATCTTGATCATGTCCTTATTCTTGAAGTTCTTGGCATTGTCAGTTACTATTCCGCTAGGAAGCCCATACCGGCAGATGATGTTATTCTTGACAAACTTCAAGACGTTGTTTTTGGTGACATTGGCATAAGACGCTGCTTCTACCCATTTGATAATGTTGTCGATAACAACGAGGATGAAGCGATGCCCGTTTGCAACTTTCGACGAGATTTGCTCGATGACGTCCATCCCCTAGAGTGAGAAGGGCCAAGGGGTGGTCATGTTATGTAATTCCGAAGGTGGAGCGTTGATCTTATTGGCATAGATCTGGTAGAGATGACATTTACTTACGTGCTGATAGCAATCGCTTTCCATTGTTGTCAAGTAATATCACATTCTCATGATCTTCTTGGTAAGCATGTGACCATTCATGTGAGGTCCGCAGACTTCACCATGTACAGTCTCGATCAATCGTTTAGCCTCTGCTTCTGTAACGCAATGGAGAAGAACCTTGTGATGTGATTTTTTTAACAAAGTTTTGTTACTTAGGAAGAATTGACCTGCTAATCTCTGGATGGTCCTTCGTTCATTTACCATTATATCTGACAGGATGGTTCGATTTTATAAGTATGTCTTGATGTCTGAATACCATAATTTCACCTCAAGCTCTGCTATATCCATTGGTAAACAATAGGTTGGTTCATCTTGAACGCCAATATCGATAGGATCGATAATTAAATCTTCTGAGATACTGATCATAGAAGCAAGCGTAGCTAGCGCATCTGCAAACTGATTTTTGGCTCATGGCATGTAAATAAATGGGATCCTAGTGAAGTTCGAGCTCAACTCTTCAAGGTATTCATGATAAGGGACTAAGCTTTGTTCTCGAGTCTTCCATTCTCCGGTTATCTGATAGACCACTAGACTTGAATCTCCGAATACATCGATTTTGTCCATTCCAAGTTGATTGCTACTTTTAACCCTGCGATACATGCTTCATACTTTGCCTCGTTATTGGAACATTGGAATGTGAATCGAATGGCAATCAAAACATGAAACCCATCTGGTTTGATCAAAACTGCTCCTATTCCATTTTTTTTCTTATTCACATCTCCGTCGAAATACATCTTCCAACCTTGTTTTTCATCGCTATCTTCAACTTCGGTTAATAGGATGGCTTCATCTAGGAAATTTGTCTTTAATAGCTCGTAGTCAAGTAAAAGAAGCTCGACTAAGTGGTCGACAATGGCTTGCCCCTTGATGACTTTTTGAGTGACATAAGTGATGTGAAACTCAGATAATACTAATTACCACTTTCTAGTATGACCTGTTAATGCTGGCTTCTCGAAGAGATGCTTGAGAGGGTTCATTTGAGCGATAAGCATAGTTGAATAGTTGAGGAGGTAGTGGCGTAATCGTTGAGATGCCCAAACTAGTACACAACAAGTTTTCTCGAATGTCGAGTACTTTGCCTCATAATCAGTAAACTTTTTGCTGAGATAGTAGATAGCTTGCTCTTTTTGACCCGACTCGTCATGTTACCCCAGTACACAGCCCATAGATATTTCTTGCATCGAGATATACATTAGTAAGAATCGCCTAAGTGTAGAAGGAACCAAGACTAGAGGATTGAGTAAATATTTCTTTATCTTGTCGAAAGCTTCCTGACAGTCCTCGTTCTATGCTTTTGGTACATCTTTTTTGAGCAGCTTGAAGACTGATTCGCAGATAGGCGGGAGTTGCGCAATGAATCTGGTGATATTCTGTATTCTTCCCAAAAAGGCTCTGACATCTTTTTCTGAAACAAGTGCCTTCATCTCGAGGATATATTTAGTCTTTGTCGGATTTATCTCAATGCCTCTTCTACTGACGATAAAGCCTAATAATTTGCCTGACGATGTCCCAAAGATGTATTTTACCAGGTTGAGCCTCAGATTGTACTTTCTTAGTCTATCAAATAATTTCCTCAAGTTTATCAGATGGTCTTTTTCTAAGCTAGACTTAGCGATCATGTCATCTACATAAACTTCCATCTCTTTATGGATCATATCGTGGAATAATGCCGTCATTGCATGTTGATAAGTTGCCCCGACATTCTTGAGCCCGATGGCATAACATTGTAATGAAAAGTACCTCAGGGTGTGATGAATATTGTCTTCTCCTAATCTTCTTCTGCCATTTTTATCTGATTGTAACCGGAGAAACTATCCATGAATGAGAACATGACATGCCCCGTTGTGCTATCAACTAGAGTATCGATATGAGGTAGTGAAAAATCATCCTTAGGGTTGATTTTTTTCAAATCCCGATAGTCAACACACATTCGCATTTTTCCATCCTTCTTCGATACCAGAACGACATTAACTAGCCATTCAAGATATGTGGAGACTGTGAGAAATCTTATTCGGAACTATTTCATTACTTCATCTTTAACCTTGAGTGTATACTCTAACTTGAGTCTTCTCAACTTCTTCTTGATCGGTTTGCTCCCCGAAGCGATTGGCAGTTTGTGAACAATGAGATCTATGTCTAAGCCAGGCATATCTCTATAGGATTAGGCGAAGATGTCTTGGTAGTCACAAAGCAGTTCGATCATTTCTTTTTTCTGTTGAGGTATTAACAAGGCTCTAATTTTTAGAACACGTGGGTCATTTTTCGTGTCGAGATTAACCGAGTCTGTATCCTCAATATTTGATTGAACACCTTTTTCATGTCGTTCTAGAATGTTTTTAATTTCTTTAAAAGGGTATTCGACTTCGTCCTCCGACTCTTCTTCGATTCTCATGAGGTCGAAGTCAAGTTCAAGATCAAAGTCATACTCATCCCTTTCATATTCTGTTCTTTCCAAAAGTTCATTCGATTGAAACAAATCCCTTAAATTCTGATAAAACTCTTTTTTTGATTTTTGAAAACTTTCTATTTTTTGAGATTTTGAAAGTTTTTGGATTTTTTTGATTTTTGAAGAATTTGTGATTTTTTTGGTTTTTGAGTGTTATTTTCTGGACATCTAAAATAAGAAAAGCAATCATGAATTAGTAAAGATAGGGAGCCCTCAAAACAGCCTTTACCCAAGGACGAGGACTCGTTATGATCCTCGGGCAAATTGATTTTGCCTAGTGACATTTTTTTTAGGCTATGGAAACCTCAAGGGTAATAGGGAATTCCTCCCAATTGTTCAAAGGCTCCCCTTTCTTTAGGGGTTAGATGAGGTGAGAAAGTGGTTGTTCTGATGGTCCGGAGATGACCATCACTTTCGACTGACAGTTGTCAGAACCAGGCTTAGACTCTCCAAAGTTGGGTGGAATGACGACTGATGCCCAATCGATGCTTATTAGAAATGGTGAATTATTTTATTTGCTAATGGCAACTTTCGCTTTCACGAGCTTTCTTGTTGTCTCTTTTGAATTCTTGTCGAAATCCCCATTGAATAGAATATCAACGTCGTCCATGAAGGAGGGTTCGAACTCAACAATTGAGTCTTTCTGCACATATATTTGTTTGAGACTTACAGTTCCTAGCTTACTTATTGGTTTTGGTTACTATTTAGATAAGTTGTCAGGTCTAGCTTGCGACCTTGGGAAATTAACACTGATATGAGGAACTTTACTTAGGTTATAAACGTTTGGCTCTCAGTTCTATCGTCTTGCTAACCGAAGTTCCCTTTCTTGTCATTCATGTCAGCAATATATTTCTTTGTGGGTCTGAAATTGAGCCCAAAGTAAGGAGTGTGTTTGCTTGCAATGATTGGAGTGGTTTTGCTTTTTTCTCCCAATCCTAAATCCTACTTAGGTCGGTAGCCAACTTTTTTCATTATCCGTCCAATCATCAGGTTTGTTTTCGACAACTCTACTTTCACTTTTTTTTTTCTTTTTTCGGCTTGGTTGACTATAGTGAATTGGTAAGAGTGGTACATTACTTTGTCTTTAGTCATTTCCACATCTATAAAGGGCACATCTGGAGTTCAGTCAGTTGGGATCAAATTCTCTGCTAGAACTGATATCATATTTTGTCCCATTATGAACTTGACCCTCTGGTGTAGAGAAAACGGTACTGCCCCCTCAATGTGAATCTATGGCCTCCCTAACAGAAGATTGAACGTTGTTGGTATGTTCATGACCTCAAAGGTGACTTTGAAAGTATAAGGGCCAACAGTAACCGACAAATCAATTCTCCCAAAAGAGTCTCTCCTTGAGCTATCAAATCCTCGGACTACCTTATTGTTGGGCTTGACGTGGGACCAGTCTGCATTCAACTTACGGAAGGTCTCTAAAGGATAGATATTGAGAGTCGAGTCATTATCAATTAATACCCTAATGACCATCATACCTTTACACATAACCATAATGTTCAATGGCTCAATGTGTCCGCGTCCCTCCTGAATCAGTTCATTTTCTGTGAAGACGATGGGGTTGGGAGTCATGATTTGTCCCACTGTCTGCTCTAGTTGTATAGGTGAAGTGGTTGCTAGTACGTGCGACTCGCTTAAAACCTTTAAAATTGTCTGTTGATGTTCCTTTGAATTTTATAGGAGACCCAAGATACTGTCTCTTTGTGTTAGGGTCTTATTTAGCTGTTCAACTCTATTGGACTCATTTTTACGAATGAGTTTGATGAAGTCTGCTGCCTCTTTATCTATCGTTTTAGATTTCTATTTCTTTTCTATATTTTCTTGCCCTACCTTGTCATCTTCAAACATTTTATCTTTCCCTTTTTCATTCATCTTTTCCTCATCTTCTTTTGTTACTACTTCCTCATTCATTTCTTCAACCCTTATTATTTTTCACAGTGTCCTGTGACATTCCCCTATCTTGGTCATGTGACTAATATCTGCTACCACAGCTTTCTTTATTATTTCCACCCTTATTGAGGTGACAATACTCGTTTCATAGCTCCATGGGACTGCTTGATTGGAACTGTATGGAAAGGGTTTGGGAGAGTACATGGTGATTTCGGATGGTTCAGGTTTTACATAGAGGATGAGAGGTGGAGGTTGTGATGAAGGTGTGGTAATAATTTGAGCGAGATTTGAAGGGGTGTACGGGATGACCAGTGGTGGTCGTGAGGATGAAGTATAAGGTATATGAAGAGGTGGGCGAGAAAAAAAGTTCTAAGAGTTAAGAAATGTGTATGGAATGATGAGTGGGGGTCGGACGGTGGAGTTTGTGGGTTGGTCATTAGAATAGATGGTCAAACCAGATATCCTGAGAGGTCATGGGGTGGAGTTGTCAGTGTATTGAGGGAGAGTGTTAATAGTTGGTGTTACCGGCTTCTTGGTTAGGTGGACTCTGACTTTCGACCCTATGGAGCTATTAGCACTGAAGGGTTGAAATCAGATTCCTTTTTCATAACCATGTTCATTACAAAACCATTTCCTCTTCTGTTATGGGCAAGCAAAGGGTTTTGATTGATGTTTTGTCGTGGAGCTTGGTTTGTTGGACCATCCAATATGATGGCCTTTTGATCAATCAGGTTCTGTATCTAGTGTTTCAACTGCTAACATTAATCAGTAGAGTGCCCTGGTGCACCCATGTGTAACTCGCAGAAGTGGTTGGGATTGTACCCTAGTCCATTAGAAGCTTCTGGATTCGGTGGTCTCTTGGTGAGGTACTCTCCTTGGAGTAATGTAGGAAGTAGTTCCGACAATGTCATTAGTAGCTTGGTGAATACTCTATTTACTCTGTTAGGCCGTGTCTGTTGGTTCTGCCCATATTGTGATGCCAACTGTGCTGGCATAGCTTGTGGAGGAACCATCCAGAAGGGATTTTACAGCGTTGGAGCCCAGGCAGCCCGAGGTACTGGCGTCCAAGGGACTTGTGATGCTTGTGGTCTCTGAACAGGTGCCTGAATAAAAAGAGGTTTGTTGAGTTGTACATTGTTGACTTGAGTTTCTTCTTTTTTCTTGACCAAAGGCATGAATTTCTTCTATGTCAATGTTCCTACTGCTACGCTTAAGGTTGTGAAGTCAAATATTAGACCGATTCGGATCCCGTCCTCGACCCGGTCTACTACTTGAACCAAATTAGAGAAAATGCTCGTGGTATGCCCTACCAGATGGGTATAGAATGAATGCCCAAATGTAAAGAATAACGTGATATTCATCTCTTGCTCGGTCATAGCGGGCCGTACCTGGAAAGCTGACTCTCGCCACCTTTGGGCGTATTCCTTCACTATTTTCCTTTGCTTCCTTGTCATCTTTGCTATGTCATTTCAATCTAAACCCACATCTGTGTTAAACCTGTAGTTATGCCAGAACATTTCAGTTAGATCCTGCCAGATCTTGATGAGCAAATGGTCCAATCCAAAAAACCATTTAAGAGTCGGCCCTGTTAGACTTCTCTGAAACAACTGTATTAGCAATCTGTCATCCTCGCCATATTGGCAAATCGATCCACAATACAATTTGAGGTGCGACAGAGGGCACCCTATCCCGTTGTATTTCTCAAATTTTGGGCATTTGAACTTAGTCAGCAATTGTGCGTTGGGGTAGAAATAAAAGTCCCTGAATCTTGTCCCTCGCAATGTATTTGTGCCCTTCATTCGTCTCATTTCCTTTTAGAGAGATTCGATCTATTGAGCCATTTTGTCATCAATAACACTTTTAGCTTCGGTAGCCCTAAAGTCACACTCATCATCTGGGATCACCACTGGAGGTGGTAGATTATATGGGATGGAAAGTGGAGAGCCTTGATATACTGGCATAGTAGGAGGTGGGGTGGTTTGTTGATTTGGTCGTAGTTTCCGAAGGAGTTCAGGGTTTAACCCAGATGCTTAGTGTTGAGCGACTTGTGCTTGTAGAAAGTTAGTACTACTCAAAATGGTCGTCAACATTATTTCCTACCTCTTCATTATTTCTAATAGCCTTGTGATCATTGCATTAGTCTCGGCTAGTTCATTCGTCATAGGTTGTGGGTCCTTTGAGTTGTTCATAATTGATGATGATTGAAGAAAATACGGAGGCTTTTCAGAGTGTTTGTACTTCTTTCGTTTGGCCAACTGTGGGTACAGAAGACCAAACATTACTATCTTATTTACGAAAAGGCAAATGCATGATGCTTTATTAAGTCTAGTAATTATTCGGGATGGCACCCAAAAGGAAACTTTGGTTAAGTAAATTTAGAAGTGTGGTTCGTCAGTGCAAAGCTAGATCGTTTGAGAAAAAAAATTACATCAGCACGAAGCTGTCATCAACACGGAGTTGGTATATTTTTGGAAAAGAATTACATCAGTTGGAGTTGGTATCAACACAGAGTCGGTATAATTTTTGAAAAAGAATTACCTCAGCTGGAGTTAGCATTGACACGGAATCGATATAATTAAAAAGCGATTACATCAGCATGGAGCATCAACATGGAGTTGGTAAAATTTTTTGAAAAAGAATTACATCAGCACGGAGCTGGCATCGACACGGAGTCGGTATAATTAAAAGCGATTATAATCAGCACAAAACTGGTATCAGCACGGAGCTGGCATCAATACGGAGTTGGTAAAATATTTTGAGAAAGAATTACATCAATTGGGACTAGCATTAACACGGAGTCAGTAGAACATTTTGAAAAAGAATTACATCAACTGGAGTTGGCATCGACACGGAGTTGGTATAATTAAAAGGTGATTACAATCAACACGAAACTAGCATCATCACAGAGCTGGCATCAATACGAAGTTGGTAAAATATTTTGAAAAAGAAATTACATCAGCACGGAGACGGTATAACATTTTGAAAGGGGAATTACATCAACACGGGGCTGGCACCGACACGGAATCGGTATAACATTAAGAAAAAGGAATTACATCAGCACGGGGCTAGCATCAACATGGAGTCGGTATAATATTTTGAAAAGTGAATAACATCAGCACCGGACTGGCATAGATACGGAATCGGTATAACATTTTGAAAATGGTAGATTGTAGCAAACAAGTCGAGTTGGAACAATATCCTTTTTTGTTAGCCCCCAATATAATTCTCTGAAATCAAGATCGGTTAGTTAGATCTCCAGGGAAGAGGCGACGCACCATGACACTCTTAAATCACTTCATTTCCTTGAATAGATATAGTCTATCACCCTTGTATCAATAGGGCAAGATCATTCTTAGGCACCGACTTTGATCAAGAATTGCAATTGGTACTTTTAAATAGTTTTTTATTAAATTTTTTTTTCAAACCTAATTTGTTGGAAAACATTTGGATTTATTTGGATTGATTGTTGACCTTGATGGATCACATATGGATCATGGTTTGGGTTGAAATCAGATATGGGTCGTGGACCTAAATCTGAAGTGGATATGGGTTGTTAACCCATTTGGAGCTGATATAGGTCGTGGACCCATTTTTGAAATGGATATGGGTCGTGGACCCATTTAAAACGGATATGGGTCATGAACCCATTTTTGAAATGGATGTGGATCGCAAACCCATTTGAAAAGGAATGGGTCGTAAAACCATTTTTTGAAGTGGATATGGGTCGTGGACCCATTTGGAAGTGGACATGGATCATGGACCCATTTGAAATGAATATGGGTCGTGGACCCATTTAAGATGGATATGGGTCGTGGAACCCTATTTGAATTATGTATGGGTCGTAGACCCATTTTGAATGGATGCTGGTCATGGACCCAGTTTGAAGTAGTTACGGGTCATGGACCCGATTCGAGTTGACCCTCGGTAATGGATTTGATTGTGATTAATAGTGCGCCACGTTGGATCTTGATAGAGAATAGGTGGACTCAATTTCGATCGCAAATTGACACTTAGGAGAATCGAAATCCTATTTAAAATGATAACGAATGGTAGGCCCTGAACTTAATTACAAAAATGATCCGTTTAAGTATTGGAAGTCTTAAAATTCAAATTAAAAATAAACTCCAGAATAAAAGTTGTCAAGACTGATATCAAGAACAAAATGAACAATATTTTTTTATATATCTGTATTTCAAGTACGGATACAAGTATTTTATACCTATTCGTGCCTGAAATACGGACTAGTACGAATTTTTGGCTTTTTTTTTTTTAAGTTTGTTAATCCAAAATTGAGGCACATTGCCTCTGGTTTTTGGCTTGAGCCAATAAAAAAAATACTGTAGATACGTGATTTTTGTCATTATGACGGCTACATCTACGATGATTTGGAGTCGCCACCATTCAAATTGTAAATGGGTGTGAATGGTCACCCGGTGCACATTTTTTGGAAAATTGTCATTTTTGGCGTTAGTGACTTGCAACGGATAGGGAACTAATCAAATTTTGAGATTCAGGTAAGCGGCTCGGTTGGAGAAAAGGGAAGGTGTTAGGCACCCTTTTCTCCCCATCAAGTGACGGTAATCTCTAAGTAACTCGGCCTTTATGATTTAAAATAAATAAAAAGGTGTCACGTGGGTGCATTTGTACCATAGATGGGATTTGTTTTTGGCTCGATCATAGGATCATCCCATTGATAGAGATGATCCATGTAGATCTAAGCCTTAAGGGCCACTCATTTAAAATAAAAATAAAAGAGAAGAAGGGGATATTTAAAAAAGGGAGAAGGAGAAGGTAGAGAGATAAGCGGGGGTTGTACTTCAAACCCACCTTGTACTCTTGATCTTCTTTTCTTCTTCTTTTTCTTTTAACTTCTATGTCTTCTTGAATCCTTAGTAGAATGTGAGAGAGTTATTGTAAGAGTAGGAGAGTAGAAGAGAGATGAATAGGGATTAGATTTTTTTCTAGTGAGACTTGGTAACCACTTTTGGGATGAGAGGGGAGGTATTTATAGATGTTTTGAGGAGATTTGGGGGTATAATGGGGTGAAGAGTTGAGAGAATAGATAATGGCATGATTTTTAGAAGATGAGAGTGTGAAATTTGGAGTGAATTTAGGGGTAGTTTTGTAAAGAATGGAAATGGATTGTATTTCAACCCAAATGGTTTGGATCCTACCCAAATCCATTTGGGTAGAGTGTTGGGTGGGATGAGATGAGTAATGGTTGATGGGAGGAGTGGGGGTGTAAGAGAGTTACTTAGGGAAGGAGTGTTAGGTTGATGAAAAGGGTAAGGTGGAGGGATGGGTAGTGTAAGAGATTGGTTGGCTGGTTTTTGGGAGAATAAAGGAGATGATGCCATGTGGCAATCATGATGAGAGGGTGAGGGAATGAGATTGGTTGATTGGTTGATGGGGGTTGTTTGATTAAGAGAAGGGTGTGGGTTAGTTGATTGAAGTATAGGTTGAGGTGATTTTGTTGGAGTGTTTTAAGGGAAAGTGATGGGTTGATTTGTAAGGGATATGGGTGATGATGTGGGTGGGTGATGATGTTAGAGAATGGGGATAGGGTAGGTTAGGGTAGGGTATGTGTTGAGGTGATTTTCGAGAGAGAGGTGATGTGAGTTAGAAGGAGTGTTTAGAGAATGGTGATGGGAGTGGGTGATTAGATGAGGGAGGTGAAGTGTGGTGATGACATGTGTCATATTTTGATATTGAGGGGTTGATTGGTTGATGTGGGTAATCGGTTAAGGTTATGGGTTAGGTAATGAGTTGGATATGGGTAATAGTTAGTGGGCTTTTAGTGTATTGGGTTTGGGTTGATGAGGGTTATGGGTTATCTTGGGTTTGGATAAGATTTGTTTGTGAGTTGGATTTTTTATGGTGGGTTCACTTTAGGGTTTGAATTTGGGTTGAGGGTAAGGTTAGAAATTATTTTTAGGAAATGAGTGAAGGTTTGTGGGCCTCAAAGGGGCTTTGGGTGTTTGTGGATCTCGAAGTGGAGCGGTGGATGATGGATGAAGGGTAAGCATTCCGAGTCTCACATTTTTATTCATTTGATTTTTTTGAAATTTTTGAAATCATTGATTTGATTAAAATGCCACGTGTTGGCGAATCGGGCATTTTGGGCCCGTTTGAAGAGTTTCATCGATCGTTTGGTTCCTCTTGGATATAAAGGAGGTGGTGGGTTTGAATATGTGTAAGATGGGTTGCAACCCTTCTTATAGGTCCCCTAGACCATTGGGAGGTCTTAGGGCCTTGATTTACTCAAAATTGTCATATTTTATCGTTTTGGGCCTTAAAAGCCCGTTGGCTTATTTTGTTGGGAAACCGATATTTTGAATGGAGTGGAGTAGATGGGAGATAGCCGAATCCTTTTGGTGGGACTACTAACTCATTGAGAGGTGTTAGAGGCTTGGATTTTGGCAAAAATGTAGATCTTAATCCTTCGGGTCTTCGAGGCCCGTTAGCCAAATTTATCGGGAAAACATTGTTTTTGGGCCCTTTCGAGTGAGGGCCCATTCAAATTGAGGTGTCTACAGCTGCCCTTCTTTGCAGGAATTGCGTGCAAAGAACTGCAAAGAATAGATTAAACCACTATTTGTACGGGCCCGACGAAATTTTGCAAAACTAGACTTCGAATTACCGGTTGAATTGATGCCTTTTGTAGAAAATGGTTACTCGAGCACGGGGTCTGACAGAGTTACCTTATTGATTCTTTGGTCTCGATGGCACAGAGCTCATGTGAGACCTTAGATTTGATGCAGATTTTGTGATTTTTTTTTTTTTTGAAATTTAGGTTTTTTTTCAGTCGTGTTTTGTCAAATCGAAATTGGGTGCAACTCGAAAGGATTTTGAAATTTTTCTGATTTTTTTTTTTTTTTTTGATTTTTTGATTTTTTGATTTTTATATATTTTTTTTATTTGATTTTTGATTTTGATTTTATTTTTGATTTTTGACTGATCCGTACTTGAGGCACGGATAGTTTTTGATTTACTTTCATACGTGTTTTGGGAACGGTTCCAACCAAATTTTATTTTATCCGTACTAATGACACGGATGGCGCTGTTTAGGCCTTATCTGTACTGGTGACACGGACTAATACGAATTCCAAACGGTTAAAGCCTGCGCGCCCTTTCATCTTCAGTTTCTTCTCCGTTTTTCTTAGGTTTCTTCTCACTCTCCGGTTATTTCTCTCCCTTCTCTTCATATTCTTCTCGTTTTCATTGATTTGGGCATTTGGTGGATTGCATTGGAAGATTTGGAGCGTTTTGGGCATTCATGGAAACGACTTAAAGCATCGAGAAGTTCTTCGGTGGGTTACGCGTTTGAGGTGAGTTTTATCCTCGTTTTATTCGATTGCTTTTTACTTTCATTTGCTTAGAATGATAATGAAACCCTTGATTTGTCCCTGGCACGGCCTCCTCTTTTACCTTGCTTCACGTTATGATGTTTTCATGTTTTTGAGATGAGCATGCTTGCCCCCTTTTTTTTTTTTTTTTTGAAACATTATTATGTTTTGAAATTATTGATCACTGTCTCCTTGTCCCATTTGCTCCATTTCGATTGGTGTTGCATTGTTTAATTGGCATGGGGTGCATGGACTGTTGGTGGTGATGGGTTTATGAAATTTTGGCGGTTATTTTGGAAGAGAGTCTCCTTAGATGCTTGGTAATGATCATGACGTGTTGATTGGATGGCTTGTGGGGTTTTGGAAGAACGGCTATGGTGAAGTGGGGCTGACTTATGAATTGTCGATGCTTGGATTGCTTTGGTTCAGGGTTTTGATGACGGTGGGTGGGTGACCGGTATTTTCAAGATTCGAATTGTTGGGTTGGTTTGGATAAATGGATTTTCTGGTTTTGGTTCATATGATGGGATATGAGGTCTTGATGGTAGGTTGGATGGATTGGTGATGAGTGATGAACTGGGTTGTTGATTCAAAAAGAAAGTTGTATGGATTGGAATTGGATTACTTAGGGGATTGCATAGGGATTGTTGGGTATGTCTAGGGACTGTTGAGAGGTGGGCTTAGATTTAAGAAATTGTTTGAGCGGGGATTTGGACTGGGTTTGACTAGGTTTAGTGGGTGGACTTGGATTGATTGAGTTGACTTGTCCTTGGGTTAAACTAGGTTGATGGGTTCTGACTGGGTTTTGGCTGGGTGGCGCTTAGACTTTGACTGGTTTTGCCTAAATCCATCTATTTCGACTGAGTTAGGTCGGGTTTGACTTGAGTCGACTGGGTTGATTAGGTTTTGACCGGATTGGGTTGACTAAGTGGGATTGAATGGATGGGTTTGACTAGGCTATGATTGGGTTTGGACAGGTTTGACCCGAGTTGACAGGGTTTGACTGGGTTTGACTTGAGTTGTCCTTGGGTTGACTCGAGTTGACTGGGTTTGTTTGAGTCTGACTGATTTGACTGGGTAGGTTTGACTGAATTGACTGGGTTTGACTGAGTTGACTAGGTAGACTGGGTTCACTAAGTTGGGTTGGGTTAACTGGGTAATTCGAGTTAGTTAGCTGAGTTGACTGGGTTTTAGGTTGAGTTGACCTAGGTCTTGGTTGGGTTGGTTTGTTTGACTAAGTTGACTTTGGTTGACTGAGTTGATTGGGCTTTGACTCAGGTTAGATTGGGCTTGACTTAGATGGACTAGGTTTGACCCGAGTTGACTGAGTTAACTAGGATTGACTCAGATTTGACTGGGTTTGACTGGGTTAGGTTAGGTTTATTGAGTTGAGTTGGGTTAACTGGGTAATTCGGGTTACCTCGAGATAGGCAAATAGGACATTTTCTCTTGTCGACTCAGCGTTTTGATACCTTGCAGATGGGTAGAGAGAGGCGGACTCGAGTGGCGAGGCATTCTTCGGACAAGGAGGAGGAGGCGAGGCCTAGGACCCGGACTCATTTCGCTTTGGGATCCGGTGTGGCGACAGAGTATGGCTGGCCGAGACAGCCTTCACAGAGGCCTGATTCAGCTTCAGTAGCCGGTTCTTCATCCGGTAGCAGGGTAGATGAGGCCAGTTCCTCTCATAGTGGTCCAGCTGAGGACCTACCAAGTGGTAGTGGTGGTAAAGGTCGACGTGGTGGCCGAGGCGAGCGGATAGGGCTGTGGGTGCCTGCAGAGTCGGTAGAGAGGTTCCTAGGGTGGAGATCCCTGCGGAGGAGAGTGAGAGGGTTCCAGATACCTCTCTTCTCCGAGGATTAGGGAGGCATGTCTCTATGCTTGTTCGATTGAACATTCCTACCCCTTATCCTTCTGCTAGCTTCAGGGGTAGGTGGAGTGCTTTTCTTTCTACTGTCGCCCTATTCTCAGACGATATTTGGACGCAGTTTGCTACGGTGGGCTTTGGGGTTTTTCTTCAGATACCGACTTTCAAGGCAAATCGACCCCTGTTTCTAGCCATGGAAAAGAGATGGTTTCCAGCGACCCACTCATTTCATATGCCGGATGTGGAGATAGGCATCAGGCCTTCTGACTTCGTAGCGATCACAGGCATTGCCATGGATGAGGAGCCCCTGCCCCTTGTATTAATGTCTATTCAGGAGGTGGGCGAGCTATTAGGCATCACTAGAGTCCCTGCCTCCATGGTGGGGAAGCAGGGCAGGATCAGTACGGAGGTGCTGATGGGCTTATTGTTGATCGAGGGGGAGGACGGGGCTCCACTTACTTATAGAGAGAGATCAGCCCGATTTGGAGACCGAGATTTTGACATCATTTTCCGTATCTACTTCCTTCTCCTCATCGGCAGCTGTTTCTTCTTAGAGGATGACTCTTCCGTCTCTACCGCATTCCTCTCTGTCATGCACGATATTGATCACATCGGAGATTTTGACTGGGGAAGCCTCATATATGGTACTATTTTGGCTGGGCTTGACCGAGTGGTGGAGGGCATCACTGTGCCTCGTAGAGTTGGCATTTCCACTCGATTCTTCTGGCACTTTATTGAGGTAAAAGATATTTTCTTTTGTTTCTTTTCAATTTCCTTTTCCATATCTCGTTTACCGTTTGACATTCTGCATCCTCTTTTTCAGATTTTTGTTCATGTATATTTCCCATTTTATCTGCCTACTCGTCATCATCCGGATGAGGCTTATCCGTTGGGCGCGTTCTGGGCTACTAGAGACGCCAGGACGATCAGGAGCAGTCCTAGGAGTGCTCGGGCCCATATTGATCGATGTCGACTTCGAGACGTGAG
Source organism: Akebia trifoliata (assembly GCF_017979445.1). Taxonomy (NCBI): domain Eukaryota; kingdom Viridiplantae; phylum Streptophyta; class Magnoliopsida; order Ranunculales; family Lardizabalaceae; genus Akebia; species Akebia trifoliata. The sequence continues at coordinate 24,748,253 of NC_141385.1, forward strand.
TAATCTAACATTTCTCTTCTGTTTGACCTTGATGCTATCTATGTCTGTTATCTGACTATCTCTTTTGCAGATATTTTCTATTACTTTGCGAGACCTCCCCCGTACTGTCAGCGGGAAGCAGGAGGTGAGGAACGCCTATCAGCGTAACACTAGGCGACAGTGCTACCCCTTCTTTATCGGAGAGTAGAGGTACACATTTTACCTAGGGGAACGTCTGTTCTTCCAGCACGACGGGAGTCTTCATATTCCTGTCGCTCCACGTGAGCCTATCTCGGGTGCGATGACGGTGGATGAGTATCTTGCCCAGGTGAGGGGCGTAGATGCTACTGGACTGATGAGAGGGGGTGACTACTAGGCATGGTTCCGAAAAGCCTCTATTGGGTGCATCATGCCTGCTGTCACTGCCCGGGCCAGGATCACCGAGATTGGAAGGGTCCTTCTTCAGGAGCATGCTGTCACGGTACACATTTTATCACTATCTTTCTTCCTTATAATTTTTGTATTCCATTATATCCTTGTCTCACTTGATTGGCGTTCTTGTTCTCAGGCCGATGATCTTTGTCGTCTTCGAGAGGGCTACGACGTGATCGAGGCTCAGGCAGCGAGGGCCGTGGAGATGGAGAACAGATAGAGAGCCTCTAGGGCTGAGGTGGAGGAGCAGGCTGCTCGGCTCGAGGAGCAGGAGGCTCGTATTGAGGCACAGGCGGCCCGGATCCAGGAGCTGGAGTTGGAGATGGCCATGCGCGAGTCTCGTTTTCAGGCTGAGATGGTACGTTATTTCATTTATTTTCTGTCTCATAGATCGTAGCTCATGGTATTAACTTTTGGCTGATTCCCTTATATGATCTTTTCAGGACTACTATTGACGCTGAGATGGAGTGAGTACCTCTGCACGGCCTCCGACACCTCCTATGGTAAGTATATGCATTTCAATTATTTATTTCCTTATATATGCTGCCTGCATCACTGCCTGTATTTTAATCTGCTCTGTTTTATTTTCAGGCCTCCCCCTCCACTGGACCTGCTGTCCGCAGTACTGATCTCGCGGGTACTACGGAGAAAAATGCTGCCTTGACGCAAAGCTATTCTTCACGGATTCAGAGGGACACTGCAGATGCACAGTCTACCTTCTTCCGGGGTGTCTGGCTCAGGTGCAGTGGCCGGTTCTTCTTCTGGAGCCATCCAGAGACCCAGAGTGCCAGGGACGATGCTCCCCCTTCGATTTGATCCTTTGATGTACCTTGTAGACAGACCAATATTTTATATTAGCTTTTGGACATTGTGTGTGAAATTCAAACTTTTGTATATATGTGTGTATTTATGTTCATTATTTCTTGCATTTGTTTTCCTGTCATGATTACATGTGCAATGGATTTGACTTCTTGGGTGTGCTATCCATCATCGAGGCTTTTGAGCCCTTTTGAGTGTTGGTGAGCTTACGGGTGGTTAAGGGGTGTGATTAGGGTCCCAAGGACCCTTCGAGTGTGCTTTTTGAGTGGTGTGAGTCATTTGGGATCCACGGTGAATGGGGTGGCCCTTGGAAATCTGTTTTGGCTCAATATGGTTTTGGCGAGGTCTTACGTGCCCGGTACACATTTTGAGAGTTTTGAATGCATTTGTCGAGCACGTAGGAATTCTCATTATGTAATCCGGAATTGTCAAAATCACAAATGACTTAGGCCCCAAGGCTTAAAATGTTCTGGTCCGTGTTCTCAACACGGATTGCTTTTACCGGTTTTGATCCGTTTTAGGAGCACGGACGAACTGTTTGTTGCTCTTATCCGCGCCAAGAGCACGGATAAGTTACCTTCTATTTCATCTGTGTCTTAGGCACGGATCAATGGTCTTTTGACCTATCCGTGTTTCAAACACGGACCAGCACGATTTCCCCTCTATTTCAAGCTTATTTTACCATTGTTGTTGCCCTAATACTTCACTTTTACTTTCCTTTTTCACTTTTGGCCTATTTTTTCACCCTTCTTCTCCCTCAAAGCTTCTTCTCAAGCTCCATGGAGGTCCCCTCTACTCTTCCCAACTTGAAAAGGTACAGCATTGTCAATTCTTTATTGACTAGTTGGATAGATAGGATGGATAACGATGATAAGGCTCAATGGTGCATGAACAAGTTGGGTTTCACCCCCTCTTTGCCCAAGGTTCCATTGCAATGGAGTTTGGTTGAAGCAACATTGGGGTATTGGATCCCTGAGCTTAATCGTTTTCGGTTTGGGGTGCATGAGATGACTCCCACCATTGAGGAGTTTGAAGTGTTGTTGGGACTTGAGATATTGGGCCCCGTTGTGATTCCACCATTGCCTGATGGGTTCCAAGGTGAAGCTTCCGACTTTTTGGGGATAAACCGCAAGTTTTTGAAGATTCCGGATGGCAGGTCGGTTTTCAAGACAATGTCTAAATCCTTCTTGATTGAGCGCCTCACCGACTCCTCGAAGCCGTTGATTTACTTTAATGCTCTTACTTTGATGGTGGTGAATCAACTCTTGTTCCCAGGTAGCAGAGACATCATAGATCTTTCTCTCATTCCCGTGATTCAACAAGTTCGAGAAGGACGCCGGTTAACGCCAATCCTTTTGAGCGAGATGTTCCAATCCCTCACAGCTTTTGCCTCCGGTCGTGATCGAATTTTTCGAGGTTGCGCTCCACTCCTGCAGGTAAATTCCAAACTTAGCTTGGTTTCAAATTTAAATCTGAACTTGCTAGTTTTCAAAGTTTAGAATGCTCCTTTTATTGTAGCTCTGGTTTATGGATCATCTGGCTTCAACTGAAGTGGTTAATCGTCCATTTTGTGTTAATGCCGACCTCATACTTATGATGTCGAGGCGAGTTGCTCCCTTCATCTCGGGTAGCAAAGAAGAATGGCATTCTCTTATTGGTAACCTTGATGATGATGAGGTGAGATGGGTTGGTGCCTTCCAACCTTGAGGGTCTCCTGTGATAGCATTCGATGGTGCCCGTTTTCTTGTTTTGATTGGTTTTCACAGGGGCGACACATTATGTACCACTTCGGGTTCTTCGCCAATTTGGTTATGATCAAGATGTGCTCATTCCTGAGAATTTCAACGAGTTGGTTGGCCATTTATCGACTGCACTTTTAAGTCGACTCGTGAAAGAATGGGATCGAGTTGAGGTTCTGAGTCGACCCAACTTTGAGGCGCACCAATTCCCGGCATACTTGCATTGGATTCGAGAGCTCGTATCTAGGAGACCCTCAGTGTCGATAGTTCCCCGAACACGCCCTGGTGCTTCATCCTTCTTTGATTATGGAGATCGAGTTGAGGAATCTCAGACTAATCATCGTCGAATTCAGGCTATTTGGCTCAAGTCCGAGAAGAAGATGCAGAGAGAGATCGCTCGGCTGACATATACCCTTGCCCAGTCCGGATGTAGTGATGGTGGTGAAGTGGCTAGGCTTTGAGCTGAAGTTGTTGAGTTGAGGGATCGACTTGCCTAATGTCCTCATTTTGAGGACTTTGCAGCATATTTGGTGAGTCGTAATGCTTTAGATGCCGAGAAAGTGATGATGAGCCAGGCTGCCCGAATCCGTGCTTTGGAGAAACGCCTTGACTTTTTTTTCATTTCTTACCATGATGTTTGATCGATTACGTTGTACTTCCACTTTTTGTACTTTCTTTCATTATTGAATGTACGCAAAATGTTGAAAGATTAATGCAAAGAAAATAGGTTTTGTACTTACTTGGCATCAGGTATATCTATTGTTCCTGAAAACTCAAAGTTTTATCGAATGAGTCCTAGATTTGTCATCATTGGCCAAAATAGTAATTTTGAAATGCAATTTTGTGAAATGTCTTTATCAAATGAGTCTGATAAAATCAGAGTTTGTAAAATCTTTGGTTATGACGATTTTGGTGCTTTTGCCAAACACAGGGGACACAAGTATCAATTATCTTTTGGTTGCTTTAGAGTTATCCCCAGTGTCCTAGTATTCGGAAGGTTGTTATCTGTTTGGGTCACGGGTTTTTGGAAAAGATTTCGCCGTTCACAGTTTATACTCTTGCGGGCCAAGAGTAGTTTTTTTTTTTTTGTTAACCCTTATTGCCCTTGGTGCCAGTTACGGTTTTCACCAGATGCGGTTTCCACGTTTTTGCGCATCGACGTTCTTTTTGGGATTTTTATCGTGCCAGTGGCATTGATCTTGCCATAGTCTGATTCTTTTACTCATAGTGCCCTTTCAGGTTTTTACTATGCCCTTTCAGACTATGCTTGTGTTTTCAAATTTTTCCATTACAATTCTGTTCGGAGTCTCTGTGTCTCTAGGGCTTGGTGACTCAAGTTGAGCTGCGAGATCGGCGACTCTACTCTTGTAGTGGCACTCTTTCTTGAGTAACAGATCTAGATTCTCCTCTCGAGTTTGCTGATGACTATTCGTGGTTCGCAACTCAAGTTGAACCGCGAGATCGGCTATTCTACACTTCGAGTACTCTCTTTTTTTTTGAATATCCGACCTAGATTCCCCTCTCGAATCTTCCAATGACTATTAAGACTTTGGAGGTCCGGACCAAGATGCAAGATCATTGATGCTGTCATTGTCATTGTGTTGCCCTGGAACATCCCCTGATAAAAAAGGACTTTTGTTGGGACGAAACGTTGGCTTAGGCTGATGGTGGTGGAAGGCTACAAAAAGGTTAAGGTCTGTATGTATTTAGAGTGGTTTAGACATGGGGCTCGTCTATTTTTGTTTCGAAAAGGTGATCTGTGTCTCCTCCCAACGTCTCTCGAACTTGTTTAGGCTGGAGATTTGGGTCGAGCTCAGATCAAGTGTCGAGTTTTTTGACTTCTTTTTTATTTTTTTTTATTTTTGATTTTTTTGTATTTTTAACCGTTCACAGTTTATCCTCATGCGGGCCATGAGTAACTTGGTGCTTTTGCTTTGATTTTCTTTTGTCTCCCTTCTTTTTTTTTGTGTTTTTTTTTAGTTGTTGACTTGCCCGAGTCTTAGGTTAAGAAATGGACGTGATGGCTCAAAATGGCTGACTAGGGTTGGATAGTTTATTTGGGATAGCAAAGATGGCCTTTCGTCATCTCAGGGTCAGATATCAGGCGTAATATTTCTTGACAGTGTCAGCATTGATCGGTTGCGAGAATACTTGTCCGTCCATCTCCGTAAGGATCAGAGCTCCTACCGTCATCACCTTCTTTACGATGAATGGTCCCTCGTAGTTTGGTCTGAACTTTCCTCTGGCGTCCTCTTGTATTGGCATAATTTTCTTCAGACCAAGATCTCCTGGTGAGAAATCTCTGGGCTTAACTTTCTTGTTGTAGAAACGAGCCATTCGTCGCTGATAGATCTGTCCGTGGCAGATGGCTGCAAGTCGCTTTTCTTCAATCAAGTTCAATTGATCAAACCGAGCTTGGATCCATTCAGTTTCATCCAACTCTACTTCTTTTAAGATCCGGAGATAAGGGATCTCGACCTCTACAGGCAAGACTGCTTCCATTCTGTAGACTAGTGAATATGGAGTTGCCCCAGTCGAGGTTTTGAACGAGGTTCGATAGGCGTGAAGTGCAAAAGGTAACATGTCGTGCCAATCTTTGTACGTGACTGCCATCTTCTCAATAATTTTCTTGATATTTTTGTTGGCTGCCTCGACTGTTTCGTTCATCTTATGTCTGTAAGGTACAGAGTTGTGATGAGTAATCTGAAAATCTTTGCAGATCTTGATCATATCTTTGTTCTTGAAATTCTTGGCGTTATCAGTCATCAGTCCGCTGGGAAGCCCATATCTGCAGACAATGATGTTCTTGACAAACTTCAGGACATTACTTTTCGTGATGTTGGCATATGAAGCTGTTTCTACCCACTTGGTGAAGTAGTCGATGGCCACTAAGATGAAGCGATGCCCGTTTGCAATTTTAGGTGAGATTGGCCCGATGACGTCCATCCCCCAGAGTGAGAAGGGCCAAGGTGTAGTCATGTTATGCAATTCTGATGGTGGAGCACTTGATCTTGTTAGTGTATATCTGGCATAGCTGACATTTACGGACATGTTGATAGCAGTCACTCTCCATTGTTGACCAATAGTACCCCATCCTCATAATCTTCTTTGCTAGCATATGACCATTCATGTGGGGCCCACAGACTCCGCCATGTACAGTTTCGATTAATTGTTTTGCTTCTACTTCTGCAACGCATCGGAGTAAGACCTCGTGGTGCGACTTTTTGTACAGAATGCCATTGCTGATGAAGAATTGCCCTGCCAATTTCTGGATAGTCCTTCTGTCATTAGGTGTTGCATCTGAAGGAAGGGTTCGATCCTCGAGATATGCCCTGATGTCTGAGTACCAAGGCTTTTCTTCGGTTTCTTCAACTTCGACGGGTAGACAATAGGCCGGTTCGTCCTGAATTCCAATCTCGATGGGGTCGATGACCAGATATTTTGAAATGCTAATCATGGAAGCAAGTGTGGCTAGTGCATCAGCGAACTGGTTCTTAACTCTTGGCATGTATGTGAATGAGATTCTGTCAAAGTGTGAGCTTAATTCCTCTAGATACTCGTGGTAAGGGACTAGTCTCTGTTCTCGAGTCTTCCATTCTCTAGTCGTCTAATAAATTACTAGGCTTGAATCTCCAAAAACATCGATCTCATCTACCTCGAGGTCCAGTGCTGCTTTCAACCCTACTATACATGCTTCATATTCAGCTTCGTTGTTAGAGCATTGGAACTTCAGTCTGATTGCGATCGGTACGTGGGACCCATCTGGCTTGATCAAAACTGCCCCTATTCCGCTTCCTTTCTAATTGGCTGCTCCGTCGAAGTACATCTTCCAGCCTGGTTCTTCGTCATCATCATCATTTTCAATCTCAGTATAATATAGCTTCATCCGGGAAGTTCGTCTTTAACGGTTCGTAATCAGGCAATGGGTGCTCGGTGAGGTGGTCCGCGATGGCTTGTCCTTTGATGGCTTTTTGAGTGACATAGGTGATGTCAAACTCAGATAACAATAACTGCCATTTTGCTGTGCGACCTGTTAGTGCTGGTTTTTCGAATAGGTACTTCAGGGGGTCCATCCTGGCCATAAGCATTGTCGAGTAGCTGAGCAAATAATGACGCAATCGTTGAGATGCCCAAACTAATGCACAGCAAATCTTCTCAAGTGTCGAATATTTTGCTTCGTAATCGATGAATTTCTTGTTGAGATAATAGATGGCCTGTTCCTTCCGTCCTGATTCATCGTGTTGCCCTAGCACACACCCCATTGACGTTTCTTGCACTGAGATGTACATCAGTAGAGGTCGCCCCGGAATTGGGGGGACAAAGACTGGTGGATTGAGTAAATATTGCTTGATTTTATCGAATGCTTCCTAACAGTCTTTGTTCCATTTTTTCGGCGTATCTTTCCTCAGTAGCTTGAACACCGGTTCACAGATAGGCGTCAATTGTGCTATAAATCAACTAATATACTGTATTCTCCCCAATAAGCCCCAAACGTCTTTTTCGGTGACAGGTGCTTTCATCTCGAGGATATATTTAGTCTTAGCCGGATCTATTTCAATGCCCCTTCTGCTGACAATGAATTCCAGTAGCTTGCCCGATGTCGCTCCGAACACGCATTTTACCGGATTTAACCTCAAACTGTACTTTTTGAGTCTGTCAAACAACTTCTTCAGGTTTACCAGATGGTCCTCTTCTATGCTGGATTTAGCGATCATGTCGTCTACGTAGACTTCCATTTCCTTGTGGATCATGTCGTGGAATAGTGCGGTCATTGCCCGTTGGTAAGTCGCCCCTACATTTTTCAGCCCGAATGACATGACTTTGTAGTGAAAAGTACCCCATGGTATGATGAACGCTGTCTTTTCTTGGTCTTCTTCTGTCATTTTTATCTGGTTATAGTATGAGAAGCCATCCATGAACGAGAACATGCCGTGCCCTGCTGCACTGTCAACCAGAGTGTCGATGTGTGGAAGTGGAAAATCATCCTTAGGACTGGCCTTGTTTAAGTCTCGATAGTCAACACACATGAGTACTTTCCCGTCCTTCTTTGGTACTGGGACGATGTTAGCTAACCATTCCGGGTACGTGGAGATTGCCAGAAATCCTACTTCAAACTGCTTCATGACTTCATCTTTGACCTTGAGGGTCCATTCTGACTTTAGTCTTCTCAATTTCTACTTGATTGGCTTACTTCCCGAAGCAATGGGTAGCTTGTGTACAACGAGATCTGTATCTAACCCCGGCATATCTCTATATGACCATGCGAAGACATCCTGATAATTCCGTAGGAACTCGACCATTTCTTTTTTCTGTTATGACGTTAGTAAAGCTCCAATCTTAACAATTCGTGGATCCTCTTTGGTACCAAGATTAATTGAGTCTGTATCCTCGATGTTTAGCTGAATACCTCTCTCATGACGTTCTACCAAGTCTTTGATTTCTTTGGAGGGGTATTCCATTTCGTCCTCAGACTCTTCTTCTATCCCCATGAGGTCGAAGTCGAGTTCGAGATTGAAATCATACTCGTTTCTTTCAAATTCTATTTTATCTGAGTACTCATTTGATGGAGACAGATCCCTTGAAAACTCTTTTTTTGATTTTTGAAATATATCTATTTTTTTGTGATTTTGAAAGCTTTTTGATTTTTTTGATTTTTGCGAAATTTTTGATTTTTTTGATTTTTGAGAAATATTTGCTTTTTTGTCATTTTTTGGATACCTGAAATAAGAAGAACAATCATGCAAACTTGTTAAGTAAGATAGGGAGCCCCCAAAACAGTCTTTACCCGAGGACGAGGGCTCGTTATGATCCTCGAGCAAATTGATGTCGCTTAACGACATTTTTTTTTGAGGCCTCAACAGCCTCAAGTGTTAATGGGAATTCCTCCCAGTTGTGCAATGCTTCCCCTTCTCTGAGGGGGCAGATGAGATGAGCAAGTGATTCGTTGGATGATTTGGATGGTGGTTTGGAGATGACCATGATCTCCCATTGGTTGTTGTTAGATTGGGGCATAGTCCCTCCCAAGCTTGACGGGATGACGATGGTGGTTCTGATAAGCTGTTAGGTCTGGCATGTGATTTTGGGAAGTTAACACTGATGTGAGGGACTCGGCCCAGATTCCAGATTTTGGTTCACGGTTTTGCCTTCTCGCTAGTCGAAACTCTTTTTTATTATCATTCATTTCTACAATATCCCTTTTCGTAGACCTAAACCCCATACCAAAATAGGGAGTATGCTTTCTCGCTTCGACCGGTGTAGCTCTTCCTCTTCCTCCCGGTCCCAACGCTTGCTTGGGTCGATAACCTGCCCTTTTCATGACCCGACCGATCATCAGACTTGTTCTTGATAGTTTTGCCCTTATCTTCTCATTTCCTTTCTCGATGTGATTGACAGCAACGAATTGATAAGAGTGGTAGAGTGCCTTGTCCTTCGTCATCTCTATATCAATGAATGGCACGTCCGGGGCTATGCTAGTCGAGATAAGGTTCTCTGCCAATACTGATATCATCCTCTGTCCCATGATAAATTTGACTCTTTGGTGCAATGAGGAAGGTACAGCTCCGGCAATGTGGATCCAAGGTCTACCCAGTAACAAGTTGAAGGTTGTTGGTATTTCCATGACATCAAATGTCACTTCAAAGGTGCAAGGACCTATTGTGATTGGTAGGTCTACTTCTCCCAGCAAGTCCCTTCTTGAGCTATCAAAACCTCGAACAACCTTTTTGTTGGGTTTCACATGCGACCAATCGGCGCTGAGTTTCCGGAAGGTTTCAAGCGGACAGACATTAAGTGCTGAGCCATTATCAATCAATACTCTGGCGACCATCATGCCCTTTCATATGACCATGATGTTCAGTGGTTCAATGTGCCCCGTTCCCTCAGGCGTAAATTCATTCTCCGTGAAAATGATAGGGTTGGGAGCCATGATTTGGCCAGCCGTTTGTTCCAACTGCATCGGTGTCGTGGTTGAAGGTACATGTGATTTTCCCAGAACTCTCAGCAGTGCCTCCTAGTGCTCTTCTGATTTTTACATTAGTTCCAGAATACTGATTTGAGTTGGCTGCTTGTTCAGTTTGTCTACTATATTATACTCACTTTTGAGAATGAGCTTAACGAAGTCTGCAGCTTCTTTGTCTGTCACCTTTACCTTTTCTTCCGTCTTCTCATCCTTATACAGCTTACCCTTTCCCTTAGCTTGCCTTTTTTCTTCATCAGTTACCTCTTTCGCAGTCCCTTCCGTTTCTTCCTTGACATTCGCCCCATTTTTTGATAACTTTTGGCATTTTCCTGCCCTTGTCATATGGTCGATGTCAGCCACTATTGTTTCCTTCTTTGTTTCGACCCCCGCGGTTGTGGTGATAGTCGTCTCATAGCTCCAGGGAATTGCCTGATCGGAGCTATAGGGGAATGGTTTCGGTGAGCGTATGGTTATGGGAGATGGATTGGTTTCATGTTGAGGATGAGGGGTGGTGGAGATGGTTTGGAGGCCGTGGTATTAGGAAGAGTTGATGGAGTACATGGAATGACGAGTGGTGGGTGTGAAGACGAAGTGTATGGTATGTGAAGGGGAGGTCGAGTTGATCCTTGAAGAGTCAGCGGTGTATATGGTATGACAAGGGGAGGTCGGGATAGATTTTGATGATGGGGTGATCCGTAAGGTATGACTAAAGGTGGTCGGGTAGTAGTGTTTTGGTGAGTGGGATGGATGGTGAGGTCGGCCAATCTGAGTGGTGGTAGTGAATTTTGGGATGCGTTGGTTGTGTAGTTGTTGACTGTGTTGACCGTTGATGCCTTGGATTCCTGGGTTAGGTGGACCCTGATTTTTGTCCCAATAGGTGCTATCAAATCCGAAGGGTTGACGTCGATTTCTCCGCAGATGACATTTACCCTATGCCCACTCCCCTCTCCATTGTGAGTAGGTAGGGGGTTTTGATTGATGTTCTATTGTTGGGGCGGATTGGCAGGCCCATCTAGCATGAGAGCCTTTTTATCGATCAGGTTCTATACTTGATGCTTGAGCTACCAGCATTGGTCTGTAGAGTACCCTGGTGCACCCAAGTGGAATTCACAGAATAAATTGGGGTTGTACCCTGGCCCTTTAGCAGCCTCAGGATTTGGCGGACGTTTTGCAAGATATTCACCCTTGAGTAAGATTGGTAGTAACTCTGATAGTGTCATAGGTAACCTAGTGAACACTTTGTTTACTCTGTTGGGTCGTGCCTACTAGTTCTGCCCGTATAGTGGTGCCTGCTGTGCAACTGGTGGACGATTTGCCCTGAATTAGTTTTGAGGAGGAGGGTTCCATGTTGGCGGTCGATGCTTGTGGTCTTGGTGCTGGTGAAGGGATGAAGAGGGGTCGATTCGGCTGTACGTTACTGACCTGAGTCTCTTCCCTCTTCTTTCCTGGAGGCACTAGCTTTCTCTGAGAAGGGATTCCCGTTGTTGCCCCTAGACTTGTGAAATCGAAGATCAGACCGGTTCGGATCCCGTCTTCGACCCGATCCGCCACTTGTACTAGATTCGAGAATGTGCCTGTGGTGTGCCCCACCAGATGAGTATAGAAGACGTGTCCTAGCGTCGAGATAAATGTAGTGTTCATCTCTTGCTCTGTCATTACAGGCCTTACTTGTGAGGCGGACTCTCGCCATCTCTGTGCATACTCTTTCACCGTTTCCCTATACTTCCTTGTCATTTTGGCCATGTCATTTCGATCTAGCCCTACATCAGTATTGAATTGGTAATTTTGCTAGAACATCTCGGCTAAGTCTTGCCAGTTTTTAATAAGTGAGTGGTCTAGTCCAGAAAATCATTTGAGCACCGACCCCGTTAAGCTCCTCTGAAACAACTGTACCAACAACCTGTCGTCCTCACCATACTGACACATGGATCCACAATATAACTTCAGATGCGACAGCGGACACCTTACTCCGTTATACTTTTCAAACTCCGGACACTTGAACTTAGTCGATAATTGAGCATTGGGGTAAAAGCACAGATCCCTGAATCAGGTTCTGCTCATAGTGTTGAGGCCCTTCATCCTCCTCATCTCTTCCTGTAGGGATTCAATCTGCTGAGCCAATTTTTCATCTGTTGCGCTTTTAGCTTCCGTAGCCCTGTACTCGCATTCATCATCGGGGATGACCACCGGGGGTGGTCGGTTTTGTCGGATATAGAGCGGAGGCCCCTGGTATTCAAGCACTGCGGGTGGCATTGTGGTCTGGAGTCCCTGTGGAGGTTGTTCGGGTAACTCTTGATTCGACCCGGATGCGTGTTGCTGTATAGTTTGCGCTTGTAGGATGCTGGCGTTGGCTAACATATTACTGACTATTTTTTCTTGCCTTTCGATTATTTTTAGTAACACTGTTATTTGCGGGTCGATACCTGACGCTTCGGTCACTGGAGGTTGTGTCGGTTCAGAAGAACTCATGGCGACGGTAAAAGATCTGAGAAAATAAGGAGGCACTTCTGGCTGCTTGTATTTCTTTCGTTTGGCCACCTGTGGGTACAAACAACCAAATGTTACTATCTTATTTACAAAAATAAAGATGCATGATGTTTTATTAAGTCAGGTAAAGTTGTTTATTATGAGTTTTAGCGAAAAGGTAATTTCTCGGCGCGGAGCCAGCATCAACACAGAGTTGGCAAAATATTTTACAAAAGAATTACATTAGCACGGAGCTGGCATCGACACGGAGTTGGCATCAACACGGAGTGGCATCAGCACGGAGTCGGTAAAATATTTTAGGAAAGGTAATTTCATCAGCACGGAGATGGCATCGACACGGGGTCAGGAAAACATTTTGAAATCAGAGTCATCTCAGTAAGGAGCTGGCATCGACACGGAGTCGGCATCAGCACAGAGCTGGCATCGACACGAAGTCGGGAAAACATTTTGAAATCAGAGTCATCTCAGCACGGAGCTGGCATCGACACGGAGTTGGCATCAGCACGGAGCTGGCATCGACATGGAGTCGGGAAAATATTTTGAAAAGAATTACATCAGCACGGAGCTGGCATCAACACGGAGTCGGCATCAACACGGAGTTAGCATCAGCATGGAGCTAGCATTGACACGGGGTCGGGAAAACATTTTGAAAAAGTAATTTCATCAGCACGGAGTTGGGAAAATATTTTGAAAAAGTTATTTCATCAGCACGGAGCTGGCATCGACACGGAGTCGGGAATGCCTTTTGAAAAAGTAATTTCATCAGCACGGAGTTGGAATCGACACGGAGTCGGGAAAACATTTTGAAAAAGTAGTTTTTGAAAGCAGATCTGGGTTGTAAACCCAGTTGAAATGAGTTGGATCTAGGTCGTGGACCCAGTGGGATCGGATCTGGGTCGTGGACCCAGTTGGATTGGATCTGGGTCGTGGGCCCAGTTGAACTGGATTTGGGTCGTGGCCCATTAGAAATGGACCTAGGTCGTGGACCCAGTTGAAAAATGGATCTGGGTCTTAACCCAGTTGGATTGGATTTGGGTCGTGGACCCAGTTGGATTGGATCTGGGTCGTAACCCAGTTGGATTGGATCTGGGTCATAACACAATTTGAAAACGGATCTGGGTCGCAACCCAGTTGAAAATGGATCTGGGTCACAACCTAATTGGATAGATCTGGGTTGTGGACCCAGTTGGAAATGGATCTGGGTCGCAACCTAGTTGGGAATGGATCTGGGTCGTAACCCAGTTGGATTGGATCTGGGTCATTGACCCAATTGAAAATGGATCTGGGTCTCAACTCAGTTGAAAATGGATCTGGGTCGCAACCAAGTTGGATAGATTTGGGTCGTGGACCCGGTTCAAATGGGTACAAGTGGGGGGCCCGGTTCACAAGATTGTTTTGAGTTGGGAAAATTCGCAAATTCTTCCCCCTCCCCCCTTTTTTTATTTTTTTATATTTTTTATTTTTTTGTTCTTTTATTTTTGTGTTTTATTTTTGAAAACATGGACTAGCAAAGATCCATTCTACTTAATTTGTTCAAAACTTGGGATTTTTTTTTTTTTAACGGTCATCAATATTTGATCAATAGTAAGTGAGCCTATTCAAAAATGGACCGTCGAGTTCATTCTGTGGCATCGAGTTCACTCTGGTCCGTGTTAATGGCACGGAAGTAACTTATATTCTGTCATCTGTGTTTTGGGCACGGATGAGACATTTACTGTTTCAACCGTGCTCAAAACACAGACCAGAATGAAATCCAGTTTCTGGATTTTTCACAGAACTACTTCTTTGCCCCTAGTTTCCATGTCTCCCCTGTTTTTCTAGGTCTTTTGCTCACTGTTTTTTTTTTTTTTTGAACATGATGCAACATGAATTCCTCCCCTTTTACCTAAAGGGATACAAAATGAGAGTAAAATAAACCTAGGATCTAATTGCCACTTTTGGGCTTCGAGGCCCGACCACAATAATTGCATACAGCATTGCGTTGGGGGTCGATGTAACCTTAAATTTGTGTCCTAACTCATCTAGTCGGGCACATGTATGAGTTTCATAGGTGGCTTCACGGCTATCCGATCTTCAAACCTCGATGTATATCGAAGTACACACGTCATTGGTTAGTGATCGGGTTTGATGTGTTCATTCCCGACACTTGAAATGATGATCTCAAGCCGTAGAACTACCAAGCATCGGGGCTAAGTATATTGAGGGTGGGGTGGCTTGGAGGTGAAGCTATGCTCGCAAGTGCACGTGTCATTTTTTTTTTCATTATTTTTCATCGACCCCCTTACAAATATGTAACAAAAAGGAACAAGAGTAAATAAATATTACAATTTTGATCAAGCAAACATAAGAAACAAACAAACAATGTTAGTAAATAATAATAAGAAAAAAAAATCTGTTTTTATTCTTTTTTTTTTCAAAACAACTGAGTTGTCAGTTGTCACGAGGGATGAACCATGGTCCCCAGTGGAGTCGCCAGCTGTAGATACGTGGTTTTTGTCATTATGATAGTCACATCTACGATGATTTGGAGTCGCCACTGAAAGCGCCCTCGATCCGCGGGGTGCGCGGATCCGCTTTTGACCCTTGAGGTTTGGGAGTCGCCACCTAGTTGTTAAGGTCTAGGAACCAAACTGACTCTAAAAAAGGCAAACTAATCTACGAAAGAGAAAAAGAGTCCGGGGATCACGTTACGGGGTTGGAAGGTGTTAGGCACCAACCCCGCCCGGCCAAAGCCGATCTCTACTAACTTTCCAAGTAAATCACATTGCTAAAAACCTAGATAGAAATAGAAATAATAAAAAAAAAACTGATACCTTTCCGATAGCAAGGATTTTGCTCCCTCAGATCTGACAAAAAGAACTCCTTGTACTGTACTCCCTTGCTTCGTTCTGTCTCCGGATTTGACTTCGGATCTCCTAGATCAAGGTATCTCCTTGTTTTTGAATCTGAACTCTTCAAGTTTGTTGCGGATTTTGAGGTGTTTTTGGAGGGATTTTAGGTGTTTTCTAGACTAAAATTGAAGGAGGGATGTTAGGTAAGGAGTTGGGGCTCCAAAACTAGGGTTTATGGGGGGCTAGGGCAGCTTCTAGACCTACTTCTCCTAGGGTTTATGATTTGATCCGAAAATAGGGTGTGAGCACCTCTATTTATAGATGTTTTTAGGGGTTGATTTGGATAGAGTTAGTATTTAATTAGAGTTCTTTTAATTAGAATTGTGTTTTAGTTAGACTTATTTTAGGTAGAATTGTGTTTTAATTAGAATTGTTTTAGGTAGAATTGTTTTTAAGTTAGAACTCTATTAGATTGAATTATTATTTAATTAGAACTCTATTATGACTTTTGGTCTTATTTGATTGATTTTTAATGTTTTGACTTTAGTCTTAATTGATTGACTTTTAATATCTTGACTTCAGTCTTGCTTAATTAACTTTAATTTTGACTTTAGTCTCACTTGATTGAATTTAATACCTTGACCTTAGTATTACTTGATTGAATTTTAATTTTTGGAGAACCCCCCTCTAAAATATCTTTAATTCTTTGGACCCCCAAATGGAGGGGTCCTTAAAGAAATATCTCACGAACCCTCAACAATTTTACTTGAAAACCCAATTGATCAATTTCTTCGGTTCAAAATTTTAAATTATTTTCATTAATGTTTCACTTTAATTATTTAATATTTTATTTATTAATTTCGAATTTTTTAATTATAAAAATTGTGAAATTACCGTTTTGCCCCCGGAGAGGACTTTTCACGTTTTAAGTCGGTTTTTAATGTTCTAGGATGTTTTATAATCGATTTTTCGTAAGGAATTCAATGGAAGTATTAGTTTGTGTCATTTATGAAATTTTTTGTGTGAAATGGTCATGAACTTTATGAGGGGCATTTTCGTAATTTTGTCGAATTCTGTTAAAATTAGTGAAATGATTTATTTAGTTCCGATTTGTTATTTTATGTGTTTGAGAGAGTTTTCCTATGCGTAACGTAGGCTCTAGGGTTGTTTTGAAGTTAGGGGTATTTTGGTAATTTGGTCAATTTTCAATTATTTTTATCGTGAAACTTCTTTTTGGTCTACAAGATGATGATTTCTATATTTCTGGGGTCGTATTTTCCTAACGTAACGTGGTTTCTAAGGTTTTGTCAATTCAAGATACCTCATCCAGATTTTTGAAACATATCGGGTAACAAAATAAAGCAATGGAATACACATCCATCATTGGGAATCATTGCAATCGTGTTGACGAGTTGATTAATCAGGCGGATGCAAAAATGGGGTGTCTACAGCTAAATGGGTGTGAATGGTCACCCGGTGCACATTTTTGGCGTTAATGACTCGCAACGGCTAGGGAACTAATCAAATTTTGAGATTTGGGTAAGCAGCTCGATTGGAGAAAAGCGAAGGTGTTAGGCACCCTTTTCTCCCCGTCAAGTGACGGTAATCTCTACGTAACTCGGTCCTTTTGATTTAAATAAATAAAAAGGTGCCACGTGGGTGCATTTGTACCCTAGATGGGATTTGTTTTTGGCTCGATCATAGGATCATCCCATTGATAGAGATGATCCTTGTAAATCTAAGCCTTAAGGCCACTCATTTAAAATAAAAATAAAAGAGAAGAAGGGGATATTTAGAAAAGGGAGAAGGAGAAGGTAGAGAGAGAAGGGGGGGTTGTACTTCAAACCCACCTTGTACTCTTGATCTTATTTTCTTCTTCTTTTTTTTTAACTTCTATGTCTTCTTGGATCCTTAGTGGAATGTGAGAGAGTTATTGTAAGAGTAGGAGAGTAGAAGAGAGATGAGTAGGGATTAGATTTTTTTCTAGTGAGACTTGATAACCACTTTTGGGATGAGAGGGGAGGTATTTATAGATGTTTGGAGGAGGTTTGGGGGTATAATGGGGTGAAGAGTTTAGAGAATAGAGAATGTCATGATTTTTAGAAGATAAGAGTGTGAAATTTGGAGTGCATTTAGGGGTAGTTTTGTAAAGAATGGAAATGGATTGTATTTCAACCCAAATGGTTTGGATCCTATCCAAATCCATTTGGGTAGAGTGTTGGGTGGGATGAGAGGATGATGGGTGATTGATGGGATGAGTGGGGTTGTAAGAGAGTTGTTTAGGGAATGAGTGTTAGGTTGTGAACCAGGGTAAGGTGGAGGGATGGGTAGTATAAGAGATTGGTTGGTTGGTTTTTGGGCGAATAAAGGATGCTGTCATGTGGCAATCATGATCCGCGGGTGAGGGAATGAGATTGGTTGATTGGTTGATGGGGTTGTTTGCTTAGAGAGAAGGGTGTGGGTTAGTTGATTGCCGTCTGGGTTGCGGTGCTTTGTTGGCGTGTTTTGGAAAGTGCTGGGTTGATTTGTAAGGCTCTGGGTGCTGCTGTGAGTGGTTGCTGTTGTTCGAGAATGGTGATGGGTTCGGGTCTGGGTTGAGGTGTGGGTGGTTGATGCTGTTCGCGCCTGGGGATCGGGTCGGTTCGGGTCGGGTCTGGGTTGCGGTGCTTTTGGCGCGAGGTGCTGTGAGTTCGCTGGCGTGTTTCGCCCCTGGTGCGGGGCGTGGGTGCTTCGCTGAGCGCCGTGCCGGGTGGTGCTGACCTGTGTCCTCTTTTGATATTCACGGGGTTGCTTGGTTGCTGTGGGTCCTGGGTTCCGGTTCTGGGTTAGGTCCTGAGTTGGCTCTGGGTAATAGTTCGTGGGTTTTTCGTGTATTGGGTTTTGG
Source organism: Akebia trifoliata (assembly GCF_017979445.1). Taxonomy (NCBI): domain Eukaryota; kingdom Viridiplantae; phylum Streptophyta; class Magnoliopsida; order Ranunculales; family Lardizabalaceae; genus Akebia; species Akebia trifoliata. The sequence continues at coordinate 24,766,382 of NC_141385.1, forward strand.
GTTGATGCGGGTTATGGGCTCTCTTGGGTTTGGATAACGTTTGTTTGTGAGTTGGATTTTTGATGGTGGGTTCACTTTAGGGTTTGATTTTGGGTTGCGGGTCCGGTTCGAAATTATTTTTAGGCCCGGAGTGAAGGTTTGTGGGCCTCACGGGCTTTGGGTGTTTGTGGATCTCGAGGTGGAGCGTAGATGATGGATGAGGGTAGGCATCCCAAGTCTCACATTTTTATTCTTTTGATTTTTTTGAAATTTTTGAAATCATTGATTTGATTAAAATGCCACGTGTAGGCGAATCGGGCATTTTGGGCCCGTTTGAAGAGTTTCATCGAACGTTTGGTTCCTCTTGGAGATAAAGGAGGTGGTGGGTTTGAACATGTGTAAGATGGGTTGCAACCCTTCTTATAGGTCCCCTAGACCATTGGGAGGTCTTAAGGCCTTGATTTACTCAAAATTGCCATATTTTATCGTTTTGGGCCTAAGAAACCCGTTGGCTTATTTTATTGGGAAACCGATATTTTGAATGGAACGGGGTAGATGGGAGATAGCCGAATCCTTTTGGTGGGCCTACTAACTCATTGAGAGGTGTTAGAGGCTTGGATTTTGGCAAAAATGTCAGATCTTAATGCTTCGGGTCTTCGAGGCCCGTTGGCCAAATTTATCGGGAGAACATTGTTTTTGGGCCCTTTCGAGTGAGGGCCCGTTCAAATTGAGGTGTCTACAAATACATTTTTCATTTTTTATTTTTATTTTTTTGAAAATATGCATGACAAAACAAAAAATCAAAAAAATCGTAAAGAAAAAGAAATACACTTAAGCCTATACAACTTGGCCTCGAAAAAAACTTGAACAAATACATTATTTCAGGGGTCGATACATACTTGAAAACTTGTGTCGTAAATCATCTAATCAGGCACATACATGCAGCTAGTAGGTGGGTTTATGGTTACCCGATCTTCAAACCTCAATGCATACCTAAATACACACGTCGTTGGCTGGTGATCGGAATTGATATTTTCATCCCTGACACTTGAAATTACGATCTCAAGACGCAGAACTACTAGGCATCAGGGCTAAATATATTGAGGGTGCAGTTGCTTGTGCAATGGGCTATATTCGCAAGTGCTTTGTGCATTCTTTTCATTCATTTTTTCATCGATCCCCTTACAAATATGTAATGAAAGCAAGAAAGTAAATAAATATTACAACTTGTCACGTGTATATAAAAGAAAAAAATACAAACAAAGAATCAATGTTAGCAAATAAAAATGAAACCATTTTTTTGTTTTTTTTTCTTTCAAGATGGCCGAGTTGACACGAGGGTAGAACCTTGGTCCCTAGTGGATTCTCCAAGCTGTAGATGTGTGATTCTCAATTACGAGTCCACTTCTACGAAGGTTTGAAGTCCCCACCATTCATACTTGCAAAAGGGTGTGAATGGTCACTCGATGTACATTTTTTAGAAAAAGTGTCATTTTTGATGTTTAGTGACTCTCGTTCGATAAGGTACCAATCTAACCTTGAGTCGAGGTAAGCGGCTCAATTGGAGAAAATGGAAGGTGTTAGGCACCCTTTTCTCCCTTCTAAATGGTGGTAACATCAACTCAACTTTGTCATTTTTTTTAAAGAAAATGCAAAATAAAATAAGTGCCACATGTCGATAATTTATATCCTAAATAGGGATTTATTTTTGGTTTGATTATAGGATCATCCCATTGAAGGGGATGATCCTTATAAATACTTAGCCTTGACAATTATATGTGCTTTTGAAAAGTGTTGGCGATAGTTATGGATCCATTCTCATAAGTTGAGAAGGATCCAAAAACTAGTTGTCTCAAAACGATTTAAAAGGTTCAAAAATTGATTTTTGTTATGAAAAGAGTTACAACCCTTATACTTTCAACCGAACCGAAGTTCGATCTACCAGAGATAGGGGAGGAGGAGCATCACATCCTATGCCTTTCTAAAAAGAGATTAAAGAGATGAAGAGAGAGTAGAAGAGGGATATAGAGAAGGTAAAGAGAAAGAATGGGGGGTGTATCCTTTGACCATACCTTGAAGCTTTAAGATTTTCTTTTCTTTTCTTTTCCTCATCTTTCTTCTTCCTCAAGTCCTTCTTGAGTTCTTAGTAAATTATGAGAACGTAATTTTTTAGAGTATACGAGAGTATGAAAGTAGTAGAAGAAGATAGTTGAGAGAAGATTTTTCTTAATTTTTCATTAGCCTATTGTGAATTGAGAATGAGGGGGGTTTTATAGGATTTGGAGACTATTTTTAGCTGTAAAATATGATGGATTGATGAGAATGAGAAAATGGTTAGAGGTTTGAGAGAGAGGTATATATAAATTGAAAGGGATGGAAGGGCATTTACGGAAGGGGGGTTAAATGGGTTATTTGTAACCCAAATGGGTTGGATCTTTCAACCCATTTGAGTTGAGTGTTAGGTGGAATGAAATTAATGATGTATAGTTGAGAGAATGGGAATGTAAGATGGTGGTTGAGTGTTTGGTGAGTTGAGAGGATGGGATTTTAATTAAAAGAATGAGTTGTGTAAGCGGATAATTAATTAGGGTTTTGGGAAGGTGAGGGAGATGGTGACATTGAAAGCGCCCTCGATTGGTAGGGTGCGCGGATCCACTTTTGACTTTTGAGGTTTGGGAGTCGCCACCTAGTTATTACGGTCTAGGAACCGAACATCGACTCTAAAAAAATAAAATAACTAATCTACCAAAAAAAAAACTAAGCCCGGGGATCAAGTTACGGGGTTGGAAGGTGTTAGGCACCAACCTCGCCCGGCAAACGTCGATCTCTACTATTTTTCAAGAAAACTACATTGCTAAAAAAACCTAAATAAAAAATAAAAATTATTTACCTTCATGATCGCAACAGTGGTTCCCTCAGAACTGGTGGAGAGATACCCTTAATTAATATTCCTTGCTTCGTTCTATCATCGGATTCGCTTCAGATCTCCAAGGCGAAGTACCCCCTTCTTAGATCTGAATCTTTCTGATTTGTTTATGGATTTCTAGGTGTTTTTGAAGGGTTTCTGGATGTTTTTTGAACCAAAGTTGGGATATGGATGTTAGGTAAGGAGTTAGGACTTCAAAATTAGGGTTTGAAGGAGGCTAGGGAAGCTTTTTGATCTACTTTTCTTATGGTTTATTTTGACCTACGAGATTAGGGTGTGGAGACCCCTATTTATAGATTTTTTTAAAAGCTTTTTAGATAGAGTTAGAGTTAGATTATGTTTCTTTTAGATAGTTTTAGAGTTTAATTAGAATTCTATTAGGGTTAGGATTTGACTTTGGTCTTATTAGATTGATTAGGGTTTTGATTTAAGTCTCACTTGATTAACTAGAATTTAGGGTTTTGACTTAAGTCTTACTTGATTGACTTGACTTAAAAAATTTAATTTTAATTAGGATTTTACTTTACATTAATTAATGTTTTAATTATTAATTTCAAAATTTTTAATTATTAAAATTGTAAAATTATCGTTTTACCCTCGGAGAGGACTTTTTACGTTTAAAGTCGTTTTTCAATGTTTCAGGATGTTTTGGAATCATTTTTTCATAAGAAATTCAATGGAAATATTAGTTTGTGTCATTTATGAAATTTTTTGTGCGAAATGGTCGTGAACTTTATGAGGGGCATTTTCGTAATTTTATCAAATTTTGTGAAAATTGTTGAAATGGTTTATTTGATTTCGATTTGTTACTTTATGTGTTTGAATGGATTTTCCTAAGCGTAATGTAAGCTCTAGGGATGTTTTGATGTTAGGGGTATTTTGGTAATTTGGTCATTTTTTTGTAATTTTTATCGTGAAGCTTCTTTTTGTCTTAAAAATGATGATTTCTATATTTTTGGGATACATTTTTCTAGCGTAACATGGTTTCTATAGTTTTGTTTGCTTGAGATATATCATCCGAATTTCTAAAACATATCTGGTAACAAAAAAGCATTGAAATAACCATCCATCATTGGGAACCGTCGCAATCGAGTTGACGAGTTGATTAATCAGGCAAGTATAAAAATAGGGTGTCTATAGATGCCCCTCTTTGGCAGTAGGTTGAAGCAAACTAGATAGTAAATCGATTTTGGTAGATAGTACGATATTTGAATGCCAAAGCTAGTGACAGTTCAATTTGCAGTCTCAATTCGTCGGGACGTTCGGATCCTTGAGGATAAAAGTCTCCCCGAACAAGTTTATCAAGTCCTCGAGTTTTAGAAAATTCTCCCAGCCTAATGCAAAAGTGCACGTATGTGCAATAGTGTGATGCTTACTAAGTAAAAATGTCTTAGGTCCTAGAGATCTTCTCTCACTAACAATAATGATTCAAAATTGAAATGTGCTTATGCAACGAAAACAATCATGGCAAAGTTGAACGATGAGGAAATTGGAGTCATAACATTGTAAAAGCTTCGTTAAATCCTACTTGAAATTCTTTTTTAGAGTTCGAAAAAATTTGAGTCTCGTTTATCGGATTCGAGCTTATTGTAACCATGCTTCTCGGGCTAAGGAACTTAAACAATCTTGTTAATTCATTCTATGATTCAAAAAAATTGGAGTCTCGTTTCTCGGACTCAAACTTATTAGAGTCACGCTTCTCGGACTTACATTTATAGGAACTTAAATAATCCTATTAATTCATTCTATGATTCAAAAAAAGTTGGAGTCTCGTTTCTCGGACTTGAACTTACTAAGCCACGTTTCTCAGACTTAGATTTATAAGAATTTAAACAATCCTATTAATTCATTATATGATTCAAAAAAAAGTTGGAGTCTTGTTTCTCGGACTCGAACTCACTAAACCACGCTTTTCGGGTTCAGATTTATAGAAACTTAAACAATCCTATTAATTCATTCTATGATTCAAAAAAAAAGTTGGAGTGTAGTTTCTCGGACTCGAACTTACTAAACCACGTTTCTCGGACTTAGATTTATAGGAATTTAAACAATCCTATTAATTCATTCTATGATTCAAAAAAAGTTAAGAGTCTCGTTTCTCGGACTCGAACTTACTAAGCCATGTTTCTCGGGCTTAGATTTATAGGAACTTAAACAATCCTATTAATTCATTCTATGATTCAAAAAAAGTTGGAGTCTCGTTTCTCAGACTCGACTTTACTAAGCCACGTTTCTCGGGCTTATATTTATAGGAATTTAAACAATCCCAACAATTCATTCTATGATTTAAAAAAAGTTGGAGTTTCGTTTCTCGTACTCGAACTCACTAAGCCAAGCTTTTCGGGCTCAGATTTATAAGAACTTAAACAATCCTATTAATTCATTCTATGATTCAAAAAAAAAGTTGGAGTGTAGTTTCTCGGACTCGAACTTACTAAGCCACGTTTCTCGGGCTTAGATTTATAGGAATTTAAACAATCCTATTAATTCATTCTATGATTTAAAAAAAATTAGAGTCTCGTTTCTCGGACTCGAACTTACTAAGCCACGTTTCTCGGGCTTAGATTTATAGGAACTTAAACAATCCTATTAATTCATTCTATGATTCAAAAAAAGTTGGAGTGTCGTTTCTCAGACTCGAACTTACTAAGCCATGTTTCTCGGGCTTATATTTATAGGAATTTAAACAATCCTATTAATCCATTCTATGATTCAAAAAAAGTTGGAGTCTCGTTTCTCGGACTTGAACTTACTAAACCACGCTTCTGGGGCTCAGATTTATAGGAATTTAAACAATCCTATTAATTCATTCTATGATTCAAAAAAATGTTGGATAATAGTTTCTCGGACTCGAACTTACTAAGTCGCGTTTCTCAGGTTTAGATTTATAGGAACTTAAACAATCCTATTAATTCATTCTATGATTCAAAATCGAGTTCAAAGTTTGAAAGATCGGTCATTTATTGGCTTATCATGCATCTAGATTCATAATTATCATTGGACTTCATCGAAATTTTAATTAAGATCATGTGATTAAGAACAAAACTTTGGAATTAAATGACTTTAAAAAATGCCCCTAGTTTCAAGGTTGGCTTTAACTGGAATTTGACTACGAGACTGATGGAATGTATTACGCTTGAAAAATATGGACTCTGATATATAACAAATAGAAGAACGGACATTCCCTTAAATTTAAGACTCTTAAGATTATCATATATGCAATAAGGGATTGATCATTGTTTTTCGAATTTCTTTTGAAAAACGCTTGAGCTGGACTTAAAAAATCTTGATAAATATTAGAATAGATGATCTTTCTCTTCTAAGTGGTTGATGATTCTACATCTTCCATTAACGAACACTTGAACAAGTAAACATACTCTTGAAGATCTTACAATGTTCAAGATGACTTCTGATTTTTTCGACTTCAACATTGTCTTCGTCGGATGTGAGCTCTTGACTGAAAAATTAATGTTGTGGCTTGAATGGTCCTGCATTTTCTAGTTTCTGCACAAGCTTCCTTCTAAATTTTTCTTCTTGATGGGACCCTTTCCTCCCATTTGATTATATCCTAATTTTTGCTTAGGTTGCCTTTCTAGGTTTTCAACCTAGTGGATTTTTCTTTTTTTTTTAAAGATGCATTGATTTTTGCCTAGATCGTCTTTTCAGGTTTTCAACCTAGTGGATTTTTCTTTTTTTTTTAAAGATGCATTGATTTTTGCCTAGATCGTCTTTTCAGGTTTTCAACCTAGTGTAGACACCCCATTTTTGCATCCGCCTGATTAATCAACTCGTCAACCCGATCGCAATGATTCCCAATGATGGATGTGTATTCCATTGCTTTATTTTGTTACCAGATGTGTTTCAAAAATCCGGATGAGGTATCTCAAACTGACAAAACCTTAGAAACCACGCTACGCTAGGAAAATACGATCCCAGAAACATAGAAATCATCATCTTACAAACAAAAAGAAGCTTTACGATAAAAATCACTAAAAATTGATCAAATTACCAAAATACCCATCACCTCAAAATAAAACTAGAGCTTACATTACGCTTAGGAAAACCCATTCAAGCACATAAAATAACAAATCGAAACCAAATAAATCATTTCGCCAATTTTAACAGAATTCGACAAAATTACGAAAATACCCCTCATAAAGTCCACGATCATTTCACACAAAAAATTTCATAAATGACACAAATTAATATTTCCATTGAATTCCTTACGAAAAATCGATTCTAAAACATCCTACAACATTAAAAACCGACTTCAAACGTGAAAAGTCCTCTCCGGGGGCAAAACGGTAATTTCATAATTTTTATAATTAAAAAATTCGAAATTAATAAATAAAATATTAAATAATTAAAGTGAAACATTAATGAAATTAATTTAAAATTTTGAATTAAAAAAATCGATCAATCGGGCTTTCAAGTAAAATTGTTGAGGGTTCGTGAGATATTTCTTTAAGGACCCCTCTATTTGGGGGTCCAAAGAATTAAAGATATTTTAGAGGGGGGTTCTCCAAAAATTAAAAGTAAATCAAGCAAGACTGAAGTCAAGGTATTAAAGTCAATCAAGTGAAACTGAAGTAAAAATTAAAGTCAATTAAGCAAGACTGAAGTCAAGATATTAAAAGTCAATCAATTAAGACTAAAGTCAAAACATTAAAAGTCAATCAAATAAGACCAAAAGTCAAAATCATAATAGAATTCTAATTAAATAATAACTCTATCAAATAGAGTTCTAACTAAAAAACAATTCTACCTAAAACAATTCTAATTAAAACACAATTCTACCTTAAATAAGTTTAACTAAAACACAACTATAATTAAAAGAACTCTAATTAAATACTAACTCTATCCAAATCAACCCCTAAAAAAATCTATAAATAGAGGTGCTCACACCCTATTTTCATATCAAATCATAAACCCTAAGAGAAGTAGGTCTAAAAGCCCCCTAGCCTCCCATAAACCCTAGTTTTGGAGTCCCAACTCCTTACCTAACATCCCTCCTTCAATTTTAGCATAAGAAACGCCTAAAAGTCTTCCAAAAACATCTCAAAATCCGTAACAAACTTGAAGAGTTCAGATCCAAAAATAAGGAGATACCTTGCCTCGGAGATCTGAAATCAAATCCAGAGACAGAACGAAGCAAGGGAGTACGGTACAAGGAGCTATTTTTGTCAGATCTGAGGGAATAAAATCCTTGCTATCGGAAAGGTATAAAATTTTTATTTTTATTTTTATCTAGGTTTTTAGCAATGTGATTTATTTGGGAAGTTAGTAGAGACCGGCTTTGGCCAGGCGGGGTTGGTGCCTAACACCTTCCAACCCCGTAATGTGATCCCCGGACTCTTTTTCTCTTTCGTAGATTAGTTTGCCTTTTTTAGAGTCATTTTGGTTCCTAGACCTTAACAACTAGGTGGCGACTCCCAAACCTCAAGGGTTAAAAGCGGATCCGCGTACCCCGCGGATCAAGAGCGCTTTCAGTGGCGACTCCACTGGGGACCATTGAGGATCAAACTTGAAAAACCCCAAGTATGGGAGCATTGTTAAGAGAGACCTAGAATGTTTTTAGTTTGGGTAGTTTTTTTTTTTTTTATTTCGTTCTATTTTTCAATTGTTGAGTATGTATTTGGGCTTTAATATTTTGACATATTATTTGGTATGGTTCGATCAAGCATTATTTATTATTTCTATGTCCAATTGAGGGTCGTATTAGGGTGATCCTAGATAATGCAAAATTCTGAAAAGTTATTAATGAACTAATGGTTATTGGAGCAGAGAGATTGCTGATTTTTTTTTATGGATTAGGCATACTTCGATCTATCCTTGGACGTTTATTTTGAAAGGGAGATACGCTTTTAATTTGTTTTTATTTGTAGGGGTGTGGTTGACCCTTTGGTTGATAATATTTTTATTTTTTTATTTTTTTTATTTTTTTTATTTTTTTTTTTTGATTGGTTTGTTAGTTTGTGTTAATAAGATAATGGTGTTGTCCGTTGGCAGCAATCAGGAAGCAAATAATAAAAAAAAAACAAAAAAAGCAATTTCTAGGTTCTACCAATGGGTGCTGGTGCGCCATAAAAAAAGTACTGTTTTTTCTCGTTTACACCACCAATACATGAGGAGGTGTGTGGTGTGCCGAAAATAAAAACTCATTCTTTAAACTGCGCACATCATCTTCTTCGTTATTTATTTCCATCGATCTCTCAATAGAGACCGATTATATCCCTTGTTCCTCTCGATGCAAAATCAACACAATAGGTGTAGATCCATCAAATTGATTCAGTTTTTTTGAAGAAACAATCGATGTTCTTGCAAGTTTACTCCATCGATTCTGTCTCCATGTCCTCACGGTCCTTAACCAACCCGATTGGCTGAGAGTTCTTGACAGATGCTCCCATCTCTGGGTGTAAAGATCAGAGACCGATAGTTGCCAGTTCCCGTTGAAATCACTTCAATCTGGAATGATGTTCATCGACGTTTCTCTCACCTCTTAAGGAAAGGATTCAAGATTGATATTTCGGTCGATGGTGAAAACTCAAATCGAAAAAAAAAAGGGGGCAAAATCTTAATCGAAGGTAAATTTATTTATTACAAAAAGAAAGTGAATAATTTACGTTTGTGTTTTATGAAAATCCGATTTTGTGATAAAAACTCAATTTTAAATTCATCGTTGTCGAAAGAACCAACTGGTTTGGTGTCCATTTTGGTGATCGGAAGGACCAATGGTAAATCTGTGATGGAGGAACTCAGACAAGAGGTTGTAGAGTTTGACGACTCTATAGAGCAGTATAATAAACTCCCACATGAAACGTTAGTTTTCCTCAAAGCTGCCTATGGACTGTTCGATTTGGAATTCCATGTTAAATAGACGATGACATTCATTTGAGGCCAGATTGCCCTTCATTATTCTTGGCAAAAGAATTATTCATTGATTCGGATTCATAATACAATGGAAGTTTGCTCCAGTTGGGGAGGACGTTATCCGAATGAGATTCGGAATCTGCTGTTGGGATGTTTGGGACCAAAACTATCGAATGAGATAAAACTAAATTAAGGTGATTTATTTGGATTATTTCGTTAGTAAGCAGATTGGGTTACTTTTTTTTTCTCCTCAAATCGCTATGGTCACACCAATTCATATTTGGGACATATCCCCGTTATGATACTGATCGATAATTTCTTTGGTCATGAACGTACAAGCTGATGTGGCGGTGGATTTTTTTCTTCTCTTTTCAAATTGGGCTCTTAAGCATTTTAGTGATAATTAGCAAAGTTTTTTTTTCTTTTTTAGAAAAATTTCTTTGAAAATTTAACTAATTTTTTTTTAGAAATAAAAATAAAAATAAAATGATGATCACAATTTCTCATCCTGATAATATTCATTTCATTCTCAATATCTTTTTGAAATTCCGGTTTGTCTAAGGTCACCCCAAAATAACCCTTGATTGGAATACATAAGTAAATACTGCTTGATTCTAACATTGATATGCTTAATGTGCTTACGTGATTGGAATGATATTGATCTTGATTGAATATTCACATGATTCGAATGATTTTTTTTAATATTCATGAAATCCAATGTGTGATCGGTTTAATTGGACCCATGGGCCCATTTGTTTGGAAAAGGCCCCGGGTACACCCCACCCTATTTTGCACACACCACATGCACGTTTACTGTTTTTTCCACTTACACGTCCCATATAGCCAACGTGGCACTAGTGCGTGGCCCGGTCTCTTCGGAGATGCGACGTCATTCATGAAAACCACAACTCCAGTCACGTACCTTAGGGTATATCAAACTGGGGGCATCAATACCATCTGATCAGGTGATTCTGAGAAGTATATTGATGCACCCAGGCTGGAGCGACCTGAGCCTTTGACCTATTGTAAGCCACACAGTCACATGTCCCAATTGCCAACGTAGTACTAGTACATGGTCGGTCCCCTCGTGGGATGCCAAACCATTTATGAAAGCTACAACGCTTGACTCGTACCCGTAGGTATAAAAGATAATCTAAGTATATCAATTGCACTTCTTGGTCAAAACCGGTGCCTAAGCAAGATCTTGCCCCGCTGTACCCTATTGTACGAGGGGGATAGACTACATCTATTCTAGATGAGAGGTATTTAAGTGGGCCCTTGCTCAGCATTGTGCGCCACCTCTCAACTGGAGATCAAACTGACTGTTTTTGGCTTCAAAGAAGTGAATTGAGGTTTTAGATTATCACCTATACGGTATATCAAACCAAGTCACCACGTATCGAAAGGTATATAGGTGTACTTGGGCAAGGTGGCCAAATAAAAAGGCATTGCACGTAGTAAGCTTAGAGTCTAGAAACCTTCCCAATAGGTCACGACTCAAACTTATCGTGGGTGTTCCCGGGTTGTTTATTGAATGAATGCATGTGATTGATGAATGTATGTGAGTGATGTGAATGATGAGATCAAAGTGTATGATTGTCCTCAAGGATCAAAAAATTTTATTTTTGAAAATTAAAATGGGTGCACCGACCCAATAAAGAATCCATTCTTTTACAATAATGACCCAGTCCATCCCGATCCAACAATCATGATGGACCGGGCCAGTTAAATCAAAATGGAAATCGAATTTTCAAAGAAGAAAAAGAAAATATTTTTCAGAAAAGATTATTTTCCAAAAGAAGTGTTCTTTAGAAGAAACGTTTTTCAGAAAATATTTTCCATAAGAATAAGATTTTCCAAAAGAAAATAAATTGATCTTTTACATGGACCATTGGAAGAGTATTAAAATACCCTTTTGTGTCAAACCAAGATGTTAGCCATCGGCGATAAACCAATCAATCAGTTAGTCAAAACAACCGTCATAGGAATGCACCCTGTAGAGAAGATCAATTTTGGGAGATTCATGTTGAGGAGTGCTCTTTACTTCCATGAGTTTGAGATAGACTGGAACCTCTTACATGCTATGGCTAAGCGATGGAACCCCTATCTTCACATATTCCATATGGGGTATATGCATTTATGCCCTACTCACGAGGATTATTGCGACATCATGAGGATATCCACTTCAGGACCTCTAGTCAGGCCCTCATTGAATACCGGATATTTTGGTGAACTCGCCACAGGACTAAACATTTCCAAAGAAGAAGCTAAGGTCTTAGTCCATGACGGGAGATTAAATTTAGTACCTTTACTGGGCCCGTATCGCTCCCGCAGTCACCCTATCAATGTAAAACCCGAAGCCTGGCGAGCCACTAGAGATTATCGATTATGCCTAGGAATCCTAGCCCAATACATACTAACCTCTAATAGTGATGGCCAAACTATCCCTGTGTCCTTCATAGATATAGCCTCTCAACTCTCAAGGAAAGTCAACCCAGTACCTTTCATCCTAGCCGAAACCTTCTCAGGTTTAGATGCCATAAAAAATGGTGAGCGAGAAAGCTTCAAGGGAAGCCCCTACTTACTCTATATGTGGCTTTGTGACCGTCTCAAAATCGTAGATGTCCCGTCAAACCTCGAATATGGGCCAGAACACTTTTCCAAGAGAAACCTGTTAGTGCATCACAACTCAGTCAAAGCTTGGAGCAAATGGTTAGACTCTCGCCTCGCCTGTCATATCTATTTTAGGTGCCCTTGGTGGATGACTGATCCTCCTGTTCTAGGAACCAAAGGATCCTACTATGTCCGTCTGATTAGTTTAGAAGAAATATCTTTTTACCATCCTAATCTAATCCCAGAACAGTACGATGTACCTACAAAGTTATCCTTACCTCAGCACAAAGCTTTCTTTTCCCCTGAGCCTTTGACTGAAAAGTTAGTACACCTCATTGAGAAAGCTTGGAACAAGCGCACCTTAGGGTATTCAGACGGACCAGCAAAATTCAGAGAGCCAGTTGTTAGAGCCAAGAGGGTCAAGCCTGACAGCAATCCTGATGACCATCAAGACAAAGCCAAGCATCCATGTAAAAATAGTTCAAATCAAATTTGTTGAAAGATGTTTTAATAAGAATATATTGTCAATCATTTTCAATAAAACTATCTTTCATTTTTGAATAAATATCTCATTTTCAAATACTCATTGTGTGAATGGATTAATTAATGGATTGGTGCACGAACCTCAATAAAATGATTCTTAAAAATGTTATCAAGGGGGTAATACTGAAATTGACTAAATCTACCTTTGATGGGGTCATATAGGATTATCATTGCACCCAAACTCAAGCGTCCACCTCCTAGTTGGAGTCGTAAGTCCAGTCGGTTAGAAAGAACCACAGTACCAAGTCAACAAACAGAGATGGCTTCAGAATCTGAGCTCACAGAGATCCGTAAGATCTTGGCAGCCTTTGCCAATGATATCAGCAATATAAAAGGCAAAGTGAAAATGTTAGAACAGACCTCGGAATCAACGGGAATTCCCTTAGATGACCCAAAGGGGAAAAAGGTTGAAGAGAAACGTCCACGTGAAGTCTTCAAACTCGACGGAGACGAAGAGTATGTTGAAAATCCGGCGTTATCTAATAGAATGTCTCAATTGGAGTTAGCGATGAAGAGTATAAAGGGTATTGATGAAATTGCAGCAGGCATTGAAGCTTTGAATCGCATACCTAGAATCCATTTGCCAGAAAAGTTTGTGATGCCTGAAATGGACAAGTTCAGTGGGACAGGGTGTGCGAAAACACATCTTAAGGTGTATGTTACCAACATGCGCACTATAGGGCTCAGCGACGAACAGATGACATTGTTGTTCCAAAGAACTTTATCAGGATCAGCACTACGTTGGTTAATGTCTCAAGATCCAGTTACTGTGGGTACATGGGAAAACATGTCAAAGGCCTTCTAGCATCAGTATAAGTACAGTACCGAGATTGAGACTTCAAGAAGGGATTTGGAAGCAACTAAACAGAAAAATGGGGAGACATTCACTGATTTCATTGGTCGCTGGAGGGCCAAGGCTTCTCAAATGTGGGATAGACCTTCGGAGAAGGAACAAGTAGCAATTATCCTAAAGAACCTCTCTCAAGGATATGCTCAATACCTGGTGGTCCAATACCTCCCTACTTTTGAATCCTTGTTGCAAGCCGAGAGCCAACTTGAGGATGCTTTTGCCTCTGGGATCCTTTCTAACCCCTCAGATAACAAGCCTAAGAAACCATATGTTCCCAAACCCAACATCAACCATACTTACATCGCCAATACCTCAGTTACCCCAGCTCAACCCCCAGCCCGGACTAATAATCAGGTTCACCCAAGTCAACCTCGGATTCCGCGTCAATTCACCAATCTAGGGATGAGTCTCACTGTAACGCTTCACAAATTGATGAAAAAAGGGCTTCTTACCCCTATCCAACCCCGACCTTTACCTAATCCCTTGCCAGCTGGACACAAGGCTAACGTGTTCTGCGAGTTCCATCAAAACCCTGGCCATCACACGGATCGATGTATCACCTTGCGCCATGCCATTCAAAACCTTATTGACAACAAAAAGGTCACCATCCCTAGCCCACCAAATGTCACCACTAATCCACTACCTGCTTATCAACCTCCACCAACCTTGAACATGGTTTCTCATACCCCATTACCATTCGACCTGTTTCTCTCATCCATCCAATCCAAGTTAAACCGCCCAGTTACCCCCTTGCCGGGATAGCCTTCACTGATGAGGTTTTCACCACAAACTGTGAACCATTTGATTTAACCTCGGATGATACCTATTGTTTATCCCCACCTCATTACGATAGTCCCGCGTTCACTAGTTACCTGTTGGCCCAAATGAATCTGAAAAACCCTGAACCTTTGATAGTCGAAGATCCATACTTGTTGACTGAAGAAGATAAGCCTTTCTCCCTTTCCTGTGATGAAGTTAGACATATGACTCGAGGGAGAAGAGTTTTTAAGCTACAAGAACTCTGTGTTGATAATCCTGCAGCCCTGACAAGAAAAGAAGGAGATGATCCCACCAAGGAAAGCATCGAAGAGGATAACTCCGTGATCAAACAGTTGAAAAAATCAGGGGCCAATATCACAGTATGGGGTTTACTCATGGCTTCCACTGCTCATAGGGAGGCTGTTCTCAAAGCACTAAACACAGTCCAAGTCTCCCTTGAAACTTCTCCAGATCAGCTGGCCAGTATAGTAGGGGCAACTTACGTGGAGAATATCCTATCCTTCTCAGACTCGGATCTCCCAAAAGAAGGGGCAAGCCACACTAAGTCGTTGCACATTACAGTTGATTGTAACAGGATGAGGGTACCTTTGGTTTTGATCGATAACGGGAGTGCACTGAACGTTTGCCCTCTGAAAACTACTACTTGTCTCGGGTTTAAGGCTGAAGATCTCAAACCTACTAATCAAGGTGTTAGAGCCTATGATAACACCAAGAGGGATGTACTGGGAATTTTGCACCTTCGACTGTCCACTGGCATAGCCGAATTTCCTGTGGAATTTCAGGTTATTGACATCCAGTTTTCTTTCAATTTACTGTTAGGGAGGCCATGGTTACACCAAATCAAAGCCATCCCTTCTACGCTACACCAGAAGGTCAAGTTTATCAAGGATGGGCTAGTGATTACTCTCCATGGAGATGCTAAAATTGTAGGGATTATGAACAGTACTGAAGCTAAGGATGAGCTGTTGCTTGAAATTCAATCAGAACAACAGAGAGTAGAGCTCAGTGGGTTCGAGTTTGAAAAGATATGCTCAGTCAAATCGGATCAAGCCATGAAAGAATATTTTCCAATGGAAAATACCTCTAATTGCTACATGGCCAATATATTCAAGAAAATGAGATTCTTCCCTGGTATGGGCTTAGGTCGCAAGCAGCAAGGTATTAAGGAGGCACCAGTGATTAAAAAGGTCATCGGCACATTCGGACTAGGATATAAACCTACTAAGGAAGATTGGGCCCAATACTGGAAGACAAAACGGGATAAGGCCATTGCTAAAAGGCAAAGGCGTACCACAGATCTCATTAAAATGAAGTCCTATCGAAAGACCCTCAATGGTTATTTTGTGAAAGAAGGAGAAGACTTCCGCTACTGTGGGTTCCCAGAGCCGTTCATTGATCACATCACAGGTACTCGTCTGCCGGGGTTTGAAATCTTTTTTGGCATGGAATGGCCTGAAAAGGAAGCAAGCATAGAAGTTAAGGAGAAGAAAGTTGAAGACTGGCAGCTCAATCTGGACTCCCTCAACATAGATCAGCTATTCATTGAAGATCATGGTATCTTAGTGTTGTCAGTTGAGAAAGGAATCCCAAATCCTCAGTCTGTAATCAAACCCGCTGTTGGATCTCTATCAAATTATCATGTACTCAGTCATGTGTTGCATGTCAAGGCTGGGTCTGTCGGTCCCATTAGTCCTGTTCAGTCTGACATGCCAGTTGAGTCATTTATTTCTGCTGAGTCTGTTGCTTCTAGGGAGTCTGTTTTTCCTACTGAGTCGAGTGAGTCTGTCAAGTCTGCAATGAGTCCTGTTACCCCATCTCCTTTTAATGAAATGAAAGAAATTTTTGATTACCCCGAGCGCAACAATAATTTAACTAATAATCTGGCTTCGGAGGGAGAGTCTTCTGACGAAAAACCTCTCCCTGAAATAATCAAATTACTTGAACAAGAAGAGGAACGTCGGGCTCAACCTCTAATAGAAGAAGAAAGTCCTCAAGAAATCCATATAGGGGTCACTTTATCTCCTGATGAACGCAAAGGGATAGTAGACTTGCTCAGAAAGTTCAAAGACGTGTTCACGTGGTCTTACGAGGATATGCCGGGGGTAAGCACAGATATTTTCCAACATCGGATTCCGTTATATCCCGATGCTCGACCAATCAAATAGAAACTTCGACGTATGAAGCCGGAATAAACTTTGAAAATCAAAGAGAAAGTTACGAAGTAAATTAATGCTGGATTTTTGGAAGTAGTAGAATACCCTGAGTGGATTGCTAATGTGGTCCCAGTGCCCAAAAAGGATAGAAAAGTTAGAATGTGTGTGGATTTTAGAGACTTAAACAAAGCAAGTCCAAAGGATAGTTTCCTATTACCACACATAGATGTTCTAGTGGACAGTACAGCAGGGCACGCTTTGTTGTCCTTCATGGATGGATTTTCAGAATCAGATAAAGATGGATCCTCGAGATATGCAAAAAATGTCATTCATCACGCAGTGGGGAACCTTCTGCTACAAGGTCATGCCTTTTGGTTTGAAGAACGCCGGAGCCACTTATCAAAGAGCAGCCATGACTTTACTACATGACATGATACACAAGGAGGTCGAAGTCTATATAGATGATATGATAGTCAAATCCAAAGAACGACTAGGGCATGTTACGGCGTTAGAAAAGTTTCTCACAAGGATTCAAAAGTACCAACTCCGCCTCAACCCACAAAAATGTGTATTCGGAGTAACTTCTGGAAAGCTGTTGGGATTTGTGGTCAGTCAGAGAGGGATCGAAGTAGACCCTGTAAAGATTAAAGCTATCCAAGAGATGCCACCGCCCGAGATTGAAAAGCAGATTCGAGGTTTTCTGGGCAGAATCCAGTATGTTAGCAGATTCATCGCTCAACTCACCAACGTCTACGAACCTATTTTCAAGCTTTAAAAAAAGAATGAACCAACAGTTTGGAATGAGCAATGTCAAAAGGCTTTCGACCAAGTCAAGGAGTATCTCTTAAACCCACCTATTTTGGTCCCACCTGCACCGGGTGAACCACTTCTTCTTTATCTATCAGTCACAGAAGAAGCTATGGGATGCATGCTGGCACAGTATGACAAGGATACTCGCAAAGAAAGGGCCATCTACTACATCAGCAAGAAGATGTTAGAATATGAACGAAAATATTCATCCTTGAAAAAAACTTGCTTAGCACTGGTATGGGCTACTCAGAGACTTCGGCACTATATGCTGTCTCATTCAATTATCCTGTTATGTCGGATGGATCCTCTCAAGTATCTTTTCGAGAAACCGGCGTTGATAGGGAGAACATCCCGATGGTTATTGTTGCTATCAGAGTTTGACATCACGCATGTTACACAGAAGTCTATCAAAGGAAGAGCTGTAGCGGAATACTTGGCAGATCACCCTGTAGTAGAAGGAATAAGGCCCGTCGATCAATTCCCTGATGAGAACATCTTGCACGTTAAAGAAGAACCGCAGAACCAAACATGGCAGTTGTACTTTGATGGAGCCGCCAATCAAAATGGGTATGGAATAGGGGCAGTCCTGCTTTTTCCGGAAGGATGCCACATTCCTATTGCTATTAAATTAGCCTTTTCGAACACTAATAACACGACTGAATATGAGGCATGCATCGCGGGGCTCGAAGCTGCTTTGAACTTAGGTATTACAGAAATTGAAGTTTTTGAGGATTTAGCCTTGGTCATACATCAGTCATTGGAAGAATGGAAGACTAGGGATGAAAAGTTGAAACCTTACCATGAGTATTTGTTAAACCTAGTCAGTAAGTTTAAAGCTATCCTGTTCTAACACTTGTTAAGGGAGGATAACAGATTTGCTGACTCCTTAGCAACTTTATCTTCAATGATCCATTTACCCCCTGGCATGGAATTGAGACCGATCACTGTTGAAGTCAAAGACAGACCCGCATACTGCCATCAGATCAACATTGCTACTCGACTACCCGATGAAAAGCCATGGTACACAGATATAAATAGAGTGTTGGAAAAACAAGAATTCCCGGAAGAAGCATCAAGGAAGGAACGACAGACCCTACTAAGATTAGCATCTCAATTTATCCTGTGCGCAGGAAGCTTATACAAAAGGTCTTATGACGGGATTTACTTGTCGTGTGTTGATGAAGACCAAGCTGAACAGATAATGATTGAACTACATTCAGGAGAATGTGGCCCTCACATGAGTGGGAAAATGTTAGCTAAGAAAATTATGAGACAAGGATACTACTGGCCCACGATGGAAACAGATTGTCATCATATGGTAAAAACCTGTCATAAGTGCCAAATACATGCGAACCTTATACATGTGCCACCATTTCAATTAGTGGGTCTGACTTCACCATGGCCATTCTCAGTCTGGGGAATTGACATTATTGGTAAAATATCGCCTAAGGCATCAAACGGGCACGAATGCATTTTAGTTGCTATCGATTATTTTACCAAATGGGTTGAAGCTGCCTCTTATGCTGTCCTCACTGCGTCTCGAGTTGCAAAGTTCATTCAAACAAACATCATCAGTCGATACGGGATACCTTCAGAGTTGATCTCTAATAACGGGTCGCACTTCAAAGCTGAGGTTATCAAATTGTGTTCAAAGTTTAAAATCTCACACCATAAATCATCTCCTTACCGACCTCAGACTAACGGAGCAGTCGAAGCAGCTAATAAGAATATTAAGACTATCCTCAGAAAAATGTGTCAATCACATCGAGATTGGTCAGAAAAACTGCCATTTGCATTATGGGCATATCGAACCTCAATTCGATCTTCCACCGGAGCTACTCCCTACTCCTTAGTGTATGGCATGGAAGCAGTCTTGCCAGTTGAAATGGAGATTCCATCTCTCAGGGTTTTGTTAGAAAGTCAGTTGTCAGAAGCAAATTAGGTTCGCCAACGGTATGAAGAATTGAATTTGATCGAAGAAAAATGACTAAGAGCATTGTACCACGTGCAAGCTTATCAAAGAAGAGTCGCTCGTGCGTTTGACAAGAAAATCAAGGCCCGTCACTTACAAGTCGGGGATTTAGTACTCAAAGAGAACAGGGCACCTATTTTTGATCCCAGGGGGAAGTTCAAACCAAATTGGGGAGGTCCGTTCATCGTCAAAGAAATATTACCAGGAAAAGGTGTCAGACTTCAAGATCATGATGGAATCGAATTACCAGAACCAACCAACCTTGACCAAATCAAACGGTACTACATTTAAGGAGGCCATCTTTGGCCGAATCAATTTCCCTGCTACCCAGTTCATTATCTCCTTTCTCAGCCCTTTGCAGCCTTTTCAAAAAAATATATATATATATTGTGCTTTTTATTTCTTAGCCTGATCACCTAACCTAGGGGAAGGAAGGTTCGAACTACGTTTTGGTCTGATCCCAAAATTCTGGGGTACGTAGGCAACCTGAGAAGTTACTTCAGGCCCGACCACATCAAAATAAAAAATATATATAGATTCCCCGACAAAGAAAAAATCTAAAAAGAAATAATTCAAAAGAAAAAAATTGTCAAAGTGGGAAAGAAAATTCAAGAAAAAAAAATAATTTAAAAGGAAATGTCATACAAGGGGCATTTGGGTTTTTGAGCCTCAAAATCCCTTTCTTTTTATACCCAGTCCTAAGCTTACCCATGAAAGTCCTCCTAAGTACCGTGCGAGAAGTCAAAGCATGATCAAACAGCAACTCCAGAAGTTCAGAGGAAAAGAAAAAGATAAAAAATGATGAAGCCTGCTAAGTTGAAAACCTGAAAAGGAGATCTAGGCAAAAGCTAGAGCAAGCTCGCTAGATTGAAAACCTGAGAAGGCGATCTAGGCAAAAATTAGAGCAACGAAGAAAAACAGAAGAAAATCCCAAGCTGAGAGCGGTCCGAGCTGAAACATCAGAAGTCCGAATAATCAAGTTCAATACTTAGTTTAAACCAGGCATAGACTCAGAAGTCACAAGTATCTTGTCTACGATCGATTTGAAAATGTTTACTTCCCCGAGTGAACCAATGGAGAAAAGGGTGAATTCTATGACGAGTCCCAAAAGGAAATATTTTGTTCTCTTGAGCCTGACTCAAAATCTTTAATAAAATTAATCAAAATTAAAAGTTGAATCTTTATTGCGCTTGTGGTAATCAAATATTTCAAACATTCATACAAGGGGCATTTTCTTGCTTGTAACTTTTCCCCCTTATACTAGGGGCATTTTTTTTATTTTTGCATGATGTGTTCAATTATCTTCAATGCCACGTACATTGTCAAACTAGGGGCATTTTGTCTTCGAGCAATTTTAATCCTAAAAAATAATAGGAACCCCAAACTTAAGGTTACCCTCTTGATAACAGTTTTTTCGAAAAACTTTTGAGGTTCAAAAGAAATAAAAACTCAGGTTTTAAATTCATAAAACTTTTTGATAAATCCTTGAGGTTCAAATAAAAGCATTTTGGATCTCACATAGGAAATATGGCATTCTTTCGTTCTCCAGAATATTTTCCAGATCTAATCATTCTTGGAATCGATCATTTCTCTTCCAGATTCATTATCTTCCAGATTTATTCGTTTTCTGATTCGTTCTAATCAGTTTTCTCCAAAGTCGTTCATTCTTTCCCAAAATTCATTCATTCCTCTGCCAGTTTTACTCAGTTACCGTCAAGGGTTATCTTGGATTTTGCTCAGTTACCGCCAAGGGTTATCTCAGATTTTGCTCAGATGCCGCCGAGGGTTTTCTCGGAACTATGCTCAGATGCCGCCGAGGGTTTTCTCGGAACTATGCTCAGTTGCCGCCGGAGATTTTCTCGGAACTATGCTCAGATGCCGCCGAGGGTTTTCTCAGAACTATGCTCAGTTACCGCCGAGAGTTTTCTCGAAACTATGCTCAGACGCCGCCAAGGGTTTTCTTAGAATTATGCTCATATGCCGCCGAGGGCTTTCTCGGAACTATGCTCAGATGCCGCCAAGGGTTTTCTTGGAATTATGCTCAGATGTCGTCGAGGGTTTTCTCAGAACTATACTCAGATACCGCCAAGGGTTTTCTTGGAACTATGCTCAGTTACCGTCGAGGGTATTCTCGGAATTATGCTCAGTTACCGCCGAGATCGGAATTATGCTCAGTTTATATTCAGTTTATACTCAGATTATGCTCAAATTATGCACAGATTTTAAATCACACATTTGCACAGTTGTCACGTTAGTCAAGGAGAATTTTCTAAAATTCAAGGATCTGACACCGTCAGTGAAAGTTTGCGCTCAAGGACCTGACAACCTTTTAATTCGGGGAGAGTTTACGCTCAAGGATCCGAACACCTCGACGAATTGCTAAATCAGGATGGAAAATGAACTTTCACTAGCTTTGGCATTCAGATATCGCACTATCTACCAAAATAGATTTGCTATCTAGTTTGCTTCAACCCTCTGCCAAAGAGGGGCATCTGTAGACAAACCATTTTTGCATCCGCCTGATTAATCAACTTGTCAACCCGATCGCAATGATTCCCAATGATGGATGTGTATTCCATTGCTTTATTTTGTTACCAGATGTGTTTCAGAAATCTAGATGAGGTATCTCAAACTAACAAAACCTTAGAAACTACGCTACGCTAGGAAAATACGATCCCAGAAACATAGAAATCATCATCTTGCAAACAAAAAGAAGTTTTACGATAAAAATCACTAAAAATTGATCAAATTACCAAAACACTCATAACCTCAAAACAAAACTAGAGCTTACATTACGCTTAGGAAAACCCATTCAAGCACATAAAATAACAAATCAAAACCAAATAAATCATTTCGTCAATTTTAACAGAATTCGACAAAATTACGAAAATGCCCCTCATAAAGTCCACGACCATTTCACACAAAAAATTTCATAAATGACACAAACTAATATTTGCATTGAATTCCTTACGAAAAATCGATTCTAAAACATCCTAGAACATTAAAAACCGACTTAAAACGTGAAAAGTCCTCTCCGGGGACAAAACGGTAATTTCACAATTTTCATAATTAAAAATTTTAAAATTAATAAATAAAATATTAAATAATTAAAGTGAAACATTAATGAAATTAATTTAAAATTTTGAATTAAAAAAATTGATCAATCGAGCTTTCAAGTAAAATTGTTGAGGGTTCGTGAGATATTTCTTTAAGGACCCCTCAATTTAGGGGTCCAAAGAATTAAAGATATTTTAGAGGGGGGTTCTCCAAAAATTAAAACTAAATCAAGTAAGACTGAAGTCAAGGTATTAAAGTCAATCAAGTGAAATTGAAGTAAAAATTAAAGTCAATTAAGCAAGACTGAAGTCAAGATATTAAAAGTCAATCAATTAAGACTAAAGTCAAAACATTAAAAGTCAATCAAATAAGACCAAAAGTCAAAATCATAATAGAATTCTAATTAAATAATAACTCTATCAAATAGAGTTCTAACTTAAAAACAATTCTACCTAAAACAATTCTAATTAAAACACAATTCTACATAAAACAAGTCTAACTAAAACACAACTTTAATTAAAAGAACTCTAATTAAATACTAACTCTATCCAAATCAACCCCTAAAAAAATCTATAAATAGAGGTGCTCACACCCTATTTCGTATCTAATCATAAACCCTAAGAGAAGTAGGTCTAAAAGCCCCCTAGCCTCCCATAAACCCTAGTTTTGGAGCCCCAACTCCTTACCTAACATCCCTCCTTCGATTTTAGCATAAGAAACGCCTAAAAGTCTTCCAAAAACATCCCAAAATCTGCAACAAACTTGAAGAGTTCATATCCAAAAATAAAGAGATACCTTGCCTCGGAGATCCGAAATCAAATCCGGAGACAGAATGAAGCAAGGGAGTACGGTACAAGGAGCTATTTTTGTCAGATCTGAGAGAACAAAATCCTTGCTATCGGAAAGGTATAAAATTTTTATTTTTATTTTTATCTAGGTTTTTAGCAATGTAATTTATTTGGGAAGTTAGTAGAGACCGGCTTTGGTTGGGCGGGGTTGGTGCCTAACACCTTCCAACCCCGTAATCTGATCCCCGGACTCTTTTTCTCTTTCGTAGATTAGTTTGCCTTTTTTAGAGTCAGTTTGGTTCCTAGACCTTAACAACTAGGTGGCGACTCCCAAACCTCAAGGGTCAAAAGCGGATCCGCGTACCCCGCGGATCGAGGGCGCTTTCACCTAACAAGCTTTCTTTTTTTTAATGGTTATGCCCTAACTTTTGCCTAAGTCACTAAAAGCGCCCTCAATCCGCGGGATGCGTGGATCCGCTTTTGACCCTCGAGGTTTGGGAGTCGCCACCTAGTTATTACGGTCTAGGAACCGAATACTGACTCTAAACGAATAAAGAAACTAATCTACTAAAGAAAAACTGAATCCGAGGATCACAGTACGGGGTTGGAAGGTGTTAGGCACCAACCCCACACGGCAAACACCGGTCTCTACTAATTCCCAAGTAGAACTACATTGCTAAAAAGACCTAATCAATAAAAAAAATAAAAATACTTACCTTTTCGGAACGCAACGATTTTCTTTTTCCTCAGATCTGATAGAACAACTTCTTGTACAGTATTCCTCGCTTCGTTCTGCCACCAGATCTGATTTCTGATCTCCAAGTTGAAGTATCTCTTTCTTAGATCTGAATTCTTTGGATTTATTTATGGGTTATGGGGTGTTTTTAAAGGGCTTCTAGGTGTTTTTCAAGCTAAAATCGAAGTATGGGTGTTAGGTAAAGGGTTAAGGCTTCAAAATTAGGGTTTTGGGAAGGTTGGGGAGGCTTCTTGAACTACTTTTTCTAGGATTTATGATTTGATACGAAAATAGGGTGTGAAGACCTCTATTTATAGAATTTTTTAAGGGTTGATTTGGATAGAGTTAATATTTAATTAGAGTTCTTTTAGTTAGAGTTGTGTTTTAGTTAGAATTGTTTTAGGTAGAATTGTGTTTTAATTAGAATTGTTTTAGGTGGAGTTGTGTTTTAGTTAGAACTCTATTAGATTGAGTTATTATTTAATTAGAACTCTATTATGACTTTTGGTCTTATTTGATTGACTTTTAATATTTTGACTTTAGTCTTAATTGATTGACTTTTAATATCTTCACTTCAGTCTTGCTTAATTGACTTTAATTTTGACTTCAGTCTCACTTGATTGACTTTAATACCTTGA
Source organism: Akebia trifoliata (assembly GCF_017979445.1). Lineage (NCBI taxonomy): Eukaryota > Viridiplantae > Streptophyta > Magnoliopsida > Ranunculales > Lardizabalaceae > Akebia > Akebia trifoliata. The sequence continues at coordinate 24,791,097 of NC_141385.1, forward strand.
CTGTAGTCTTACTTGATTGACTTTAAATTTTTGGAGAACCCCCCTCTATTATATCTTTAATTCTTTGGACCCCCAAATGGAGGAGTCCTTAAAGAAATATCTCACGAACCCTCAACAATTTTTCATGAGAGACCGATTGATCGATTTTTTTAGTTCAAACTTTTAAATTAATTTCATTAATGTTTCACTTTAATTATTTAATATTTTATTTATTAATTTTAAAATTTTTGATTATGAAAATTATGAAATTACCGTTTTGCCCCCGGAGAGGACTTTTCACGTTTTAAGTCGGTTTTTAATGTTCTAGGATGTTTTAGAATCGATTTTTCGTAAGGAATTCAATGGAAATATTAGTTTGTGTCATTTATGAAATTTTTTGTGTGAAATGGTTGTGAACTTTATGAGGGGCATTTTCGTAATTTTGTCAAATTCTATGAAAATTGTTGAAATGATTTATTTGGTTTCGATTTGTTATTTTATGTGTTCGAAAGAGTTTTCTTAAGCGTAATGTAGGCTCTAAGATTGTTTTGATGTTAGGGGTATTTTGGTAATTTGGTCATTTTTAATGATTTTTATCGTGAAGCTTCTTTTTGGGTCTGCAAGATGATGATTTCTATGTTTCTGGAGTCGTATTTTCCTAGCGTAGCGTGGTTTCTAAGGTTTTGTCAGTTCGAGATACTTCATCCGGATTCTTGAAAACACATTTGGTAACAAAACAAAGCAATGGAAATAACATCCATCATTGGGAATCATTGCGATTGGGTTGACGAGTTGATTAATCAGGCGGATGCAAAAATGGGGTGTCTACAGATGCCCCTCTTTGACAGAGGGTTGAAGCAAACTAGATAGAAAATCTATTTTGGTAGATAGTGCGATATCCGAATGCCAAAGCTAGTGACAGTTCATTTTGCAGCCTGATTTAGCAATTCGTCGAGGTGTTCGGATCCTTGAGGGTAAAACTCTCCCCGAAAAAAAATGTTGTCAGGTCCTCGAGCGTGAGCTCTCACTAATAGTGGCAGATCCTTGAATTTTAGAAAATTCTCCCTGACTAATGCAAAAGTGCACGTGTGTGCAATGGTGTGATTATTACTGAATAAAATGTGTCAGGTCCTAGAGATCTTCTCTCACTGACAGTAATAATTCAAAATTGAAATGTGCTTATGCAGCGAAAGCAATCATGACAGGGTTGAACAATGAGGTAATTGGAGTCATAACATTGTAGGAACTTCGTTAAATCCTATTTGAAATTCTTTTTTAGAGTTCGAAAAAGTTTGAGTATCGTTTATCGGACTCGAGCCTATTATAGCCACGCTTTTCGGGCTAAGAAACTTAAACAATCCTATTAATTCATTTTATGATTCAAACAAAGCTGGAGTCTCGTTTCTCGGACTCTAGCTAAAGTTTACAGGAACTTAAAAAATCCTATTAAAATTGAAGTCTCGTTTCTCAAAGTCGAACTAAGGTTTATAGGCACTTCAAAAAACCTATTCATTTTATGATTCAAAAAGTTGGAGTCCCGTTTCTCGGACTCGAACTTAAGTTTGTAGGCACTTCAAAAAACCTACTCCTTCTATGATTCAAAAAATTGAAGCCTCGTTTCTCGGACTCGAACTTAGGTTTATAGACACTTCAAAAAGCCTATTCATTCTATGATTCAAAAAGTTGGAGTCTCGTTTCTCGGACTCGATTTTAAGTTTATAGGCACTTCAAAAACCCTATTCATTATATGATTCAAAAAGTTGGAGTCTGTTTCTCGGACTCGAACTTAAGTTTGTAGCCACTTCAAAAAACCTATTCATTCTATGATTCAAAAAGTTGGAATTTCGTTTCTCGGACTCGAACTTAGGTTTGAGGGCACTTCAAAAAGTCTATTCATTCTATGATTCAAAAAATTGGAGTCTCGTTTCCCGGACTCGAACTTAGGTTTGTAGGCACTTCCAAAAGCCTATTCATTCTATAATTCAAAAAGTTGGAGTCTCGTTTCTTGGACTCGAACTTAGGTTTGTAGGCACTTCAAAAAGTCTATTAATTTTATGATTCAAAAAGTTGGAGTCTCGTTTCTCAGACTCAAACTTAGGTTTGTAGGTACTTCAAAAAGCCTATTCATTCTATGTTTCAAAAAGTTGGAGTCTCGTTTCTCGGACTCGAACTTACTAAGCCACGTTTCTCAGGCTTAGATTTATAGGAACTTAAACAATCCTATTAATTCATTCTATGATTCAAAATCGAGCTCAAAGTTTGAAAGATCAGGCCTTTATTGGCTTATCATGCATTTGGATTCATAATTATCATTGGACTTCACCAGAATTTTAAGCTTTTGTAAGATTTTCTTTTTATCATGTGATTAAGAACAAAAACTTTGGAATTAAATGACCTTCAAAAATACCCCTAATTTCAAGGTTGGCTTTAACTGGGACTTGACTACGAGACTGATGGAATGGATTACGCTTGAAAAATATGGACTCTAATGTATGATAGATAGAAGAACTGACATTCTCTTAAATTTAAGACTCTTAAGATTATCATATGTGCAATAAGGAATTGATCATTATTTTTTAGAAATGCTTGAGCTGAACTTAAAAAATCTTGATAAATATTAGAATAGAAGATCTTTCTCTTCAAAGTGGTTGATGATTCTACATCTTCCATTAGCGAACACTTGAACAAGTAAACATACTTTTGAAGATCCTACAATGTTCAAGATGACTTCTGATTATTTCGACTTCAACATTGTCTTCGTCGGATGTGAGCTCTTGACTGAAAAATGAAAATTGTGGCTTGAATGGTTCTGCATTTTCTAGTTTCTGCACAAAAGCTTCCTTCTGAATTTTTCTTCTTGATGAGACATTTCCTCCCATTTGACAATGCCCTAATTTTTGCCTAGATCGTCTCTTCAGGTTTTCAATCTAGCGGACTTTGTTTTTCTTTTTCTGATGATGTCTTGATTTTTGCCTAGGTCGCATTTTCAGATTTTCAACCTAGCAGGCTTTCTTTTTATGGTTATACCCTAAATTTTGTCTAAGTCACCTTTTCGGGTTTTCGACTAAGCGGGCTTCTCTTTTTTCTTGATGATATTGAATAACCAACTTGACAACTTCTTGGTTCCCTGCACCTTGACCGAGTCAATTAGCATTTAGGAGGACTTAATAGGTGGGCTTAGGACATGGTTTAGAAAGAAAGGGTAAAAGGCTCGACTTCCCAAAATGCCCCTAGTCTAATATTCTCTTTTTTTGTCATTATTTTCTGTAAATTCTTTTGACTCTTTTTTTTAATGCCCCTAGTTTGGCATTCTTTTTCTTTTTTTTTTGCTAATGCCCCTAGTTTGACATTATCTTCTTTTGAACCTTTTAATAAGGGATTTTCCTTTTGGATGATACATTCCTTAAGAGAATATATTTTTTTTCATGACCAGGCCTGAAGTAACTTCTCAAGTTGCCTACGTACCCCAAATATATTTATTTTTTCTTTTGGGATCAGGTCAAAACGTAGTTCATACTAATATTCCCTCCCAAGGTTGGTCGGTATGGTTTAGAAAGAAGAGGCTATTACTTTTATTTTTCTTTTAAAAGGCTGCGAGGGGCTAAAGAAAGTTTTTTTTTCTTTTTTGGTAAGATAGGATAATTGTTCGACCAAAGAAGGCTTCCTTTGATGAATGCTGCTCGACTTGGTCAAAGTTTCAAGAATTTGATATCTAGATTGCTCTGTCGAGTAAGATCTTCTTTTGAGAATAAATATTCTTCAGTCTTCTTTTGAGTTTTCTGACTATTCAACTATTCTAAAACTTCGAGAAAATCTTTTATTCTCTTATGAATGAAACTCTCCTCTTTTGAGTGAGAAACATGGTAGATCCACTTATAAGTCCTAGCGTCTTTCTCGATGCTTTCAATATATCATTTTTTACCGATAATCTTTGACTTTGAAATCACTCTTGACTTGATCTATGTTTTTGTATAATTTATCCATATATCTTATGAGATCATGCAAGAAATATTATTGAATTTCTCAAGTAAATTTACTATTCTCTCATGTTCTCTTGAGGATAATATATCACTAATTTGTACTTCTTGAGTGTACTCTTTAATTCCAATATTTATTAAGTTCAGTTAGTGAGCTTTAAGTCATTTCTCATGTTAAATCTTATATTCAAATCATTATTGCACACATGATAATCAAAAGCTTCTTTATTTATTAGAATTGAAAAGAACATAGACTGACAAACCTTACTAAAACCCAAAAATAAAGATGACTAACTGAATTCAAAGACTGACGCAACTAAAGCTAAAAAAAATTAAAAAGACTTAAAAGATGACATCATTCTGAATTGAGGGACACAATTCTAGAGTCTATGCCACTTCGATTATCTTCGATGGATGACTTGAACTTGCCTACTTTTACTATCTCTTCATATTTCGATTCAAGCCTATCATATGCAAGACAACCCGTTGCTTTAATGATTTCTCTGTTATTCAGTTCTGTCACTGCCTTTAAGGTAGTTGAGCTCATTCTGGCATGGAGCGAATGCACTGTTAAGACTAATTGGGTGAATGAAAGAAATTGGGTCAATTGATTCGGATTCGGATTTGGATATGGATATTAGGTTCAGAGTAGGAGGGGGTTGATTTTGAAAGGTAGGCAAATGGTTAGTTTAGCATTGGGAGTAGTAGGAGTGGGTATGGTGACTTTTCCTTGTTCAATCAAATCTTGGATAGCATGACGGAGAGTAATACACCTGTCAAGAACATGACCAGGCATCTGATGGAATTCACAGAATTGCCCATTATCCATGTTTGGGGGAAGAGGATTAGGCAAAGGCTTAGGTTATAAAGGCGTTAGCAAGCCCCTTTTCATCAATTTTTGATAAGCAACACTAAGGGACATTCCAAGATTGACAAACTGTCTCCTAGGCTTAGTTTGTGAAGGCTGAGTAGCTTGAGGAGATAGTGCGAAGGAGGTGTTGGTCACTTGTAAGGAATTGACATTAAGTTTGAAATGTTTGGGTTTTAACTCAGACGAGTTACCAAAAAGTCCCGAAGAATAGGCATCCTCAACTTGATTTCCAGCTTCAATGAGGGATTGAAAAGTAGGAAGGTACTGAGGCATCAAGTACTTAGCATAATTTGGAGTGAGATTCCTGAGGATGATCTTGACTTGCTCCTTCTCTTGAGGTCGGTCCCACAATTGAGCGGCTTTAGCTCTCCATCGAGCAATGAACTCAGTGAAAGTTTTCCCGATTTCTGTTTAGTAGTTTCTAGATCTCTTCTTGTAAGTTCAATATCCGTATTGAATGAATACCGACCAATAAACTCTTTCATCAATTCATGCCCTGTTCTTACCCGAGATGAATCCAATGACATTAACCAGCGTAGGGCAGGACCTGTAAGGGTTCTTTGAAAAAGTTGTGCCATCTGTTCTTCGCTCAAACCCTGAGATTGCATGATGCCGACATATACTTTTAAGTGAGTCCTAGGGCATCCAATACCGTCAAACTTCTCCATATCTGGCATTGTGAACTTCTCTGGCAGACGAACCGTGGGAAACAAGGTCATTGCCTCTAATCCAAGAGTAAGATCGTCAAGATCTTTAATATTCTTCAAAGCAGTTTCAACCTGAGTTATTCGATGAGCTAGGACAGGGTCGACGTGTAACTGATCATCTTCTTGGTTTTCAACGAGGTCAAACACATCCTGAGGTTCTATAGCTTTATCTTTTTTCCTTTTCAATTTTCAGGAATTCAATTTGTATTTGGACAGAAGCAATAATCTGTGCTTGAAAAGATTCTAAAATCTGACGGAGTGCAGCTTCATCCATGGTACTCGTTTCTTCTCGTGGCAAAGACTGACTACTTGGCACTAGTACTCTGGAAAGACGACTATTTTCACGGACCCAAAGTGGTACAGATGGAGGTTTAGAACGTTTAGGACCAATTATCACCTGATTGGAAGTAAACCAAGGTTAACCATTGACTCTAAAGGTTTGACTCTTAACCACATGATTAAAATTTCGATATAGAATAGCCCAAGTCCAGTGGAAAATATAGAATCCAAATGCACTATAAGTCTATAATGACCAAGAAAGTGAGAAAGGTTAGATGCGGGTCCACCCCTGATTGGGATTTAACATTTGATCAGACAAATTAATTTGATCCTAAGATCGAATCTTTCTATACAAAGTGGTCTGGATCTTTAAAAGTGAAACCAATTAGTCCAACTGATTTGGTATTGATCAGTTTGATCCATTTGTCAATTGGGCCAATTGGTTTAAGTGGTTTAAATTAATCGGTACATTTCACCGATTGGGTCGGACCGATATTGCGGGTTCTGTTTGATTATTGTGGATCGGTCCGCTCACTTACCTGTTGGTTGGATTGAATAAAGCAACCCGGGAACACCCATAGTTTGTTCCGGTCGTGACCTATAGGAAGGCTTCTAAACTCTAGGTTTGTCACGTGCAATGCAATTTATCTGGCCACCCTTGCCTAAATACACCTATATACCTCTCGATACGTGATGACTTGGTTTGATATACCGTATAGGTGATAATCTAAAACCTCAACTCACTTCTCTGAAGCCAAAAACAGCCAGTTTGATCTCCAGTTGAGAGGTGGCGCACAATGCTGAGAAAGGGCCCACTTAAATACCTCTCGTCTAGAATAAACATAGTCTATCCCCCTCGTACAGTAGGGTACAACGGGGCAAGATCTCGCTTAGGCACCGATTTTGACCAAGAAGTGCAATTGATATACTTAGATTATCTTTTACATACCTATGGGTACGAGTCAAGAGTTGTAGCTTTCATAAATGGTTTGGCATCCCACGAGGGGACCGACCACGTACTAGTACTATGTTGGCAATCGGGATATGTGACTGTGTGGCTCACAATAGGTCAAAAGGCTCAGGTCACTCCAGCCTGGGTGCATCAATATACTTCTCAGAATCACCTGATCGGACGGTATTGATGCCCCAGTTTGATATACCCTAAGGTACTTGACTGGAGTTGTGGTTTTCATGAATGACGTCGCATCTCCGAAGAGACCGGGCCACGCACTAGTGCCACGTTGTCTATATAGGACGTGTAAGTGTGCAATGCAATAATTTAAATGTGTTATTGGTGTGTGCACAGTAGGGTGGGGTATGCCCGGGGTTTTTTCAAACAAATGAGCCCAAAGGCTTAATCAAACCATCACAACATGAATATCATATGAATATTACCCACATAATTCATCACATCAAGATTAAGATCAAAGCATGCACATCAAAATATATCTATCAAGATCATGGCAAATCAATCAATGAGCATGGCATATAATAATTGATCAAACCAACATTGCAATAGGCATAATTTTAAAAAATTTTAAGGTCCAATCAATGATCACTTTTGGGTGATCCAAAATAAATCGAGATTTCAATAGATGTTACATTGATGATAGAATGACAATTGTTGAGATGAGCTCACTCTTAAGAACATTAATTGTGCTAACATTAGATAAATTCGGATTTTCTGTGAATTAGGAAAATACAATCCGAACTTGCATTGATGATATCTAAGGCTCTCGATAACGAAATCGAGTGAATTCAAGTCCTAAATTAATCTAGTCGATGGGATCTACGTTTTATTAATAGGTGCCTAGACCTAATTCTAAGTAGAATGTTCTGTAAAAACGTTCTAACATTGATGCCCCAACCTTCATTCAGCAACAATTCCAGATTTATAGATTGAACTTGTATTGATGATATCTAAGGCTTTCGATAATGAAATTGAGTGAACTCAGGTTCTAAATTAATCTAATCGATGAGATCTACATTTTATTAATAGGTGCCCAGACTTAATTCTCACTAGAATGTTCTGTAAAAACGTTTTAACATTGCTGTCCCAACCTTCATTCAGCAACAATTCCAGATTTACAGATTGAACTTGCATCGATGATATCTAAGGCTTCCGATAACGAAATTGAGTGAACTCAGATTCTAAATTAATCTACTCGATCAGATCTATATTTTATTAAGAGGTTCCCATACTTAATTCTCACTAGAATATTCTATAAAAACGTTTTAACATTGCTGTCCCAACCTTCATTCAGCAACAATTCCAGATTTACAGATTGAATTTGCATCGATGATATCTAAGGTTTTCGATAACGAAATTCAGTTAACTCAGGTTCTAAATTAATCTACTCGAGGAGATCTAAGTTTTATTAATAGATTCCCAGACTTAATTCTTACTAGAATATTCTATAAAAATGTTTTAATATTTCTGTCCAACCTTCATCATTCCATCATTTTCATAGGTCAATTTGAATATTTCATTATTTAGGGGTCATCAACAAGTGATCCTTAATTGGAAAAAAAAATGCAATGCCCAAAATCATCTACAATCAAGTCACAAAAATAAATAAACATGAAAAATAAATAAAATAAATCGAACTAAATAATAAAAAAAAACTAGGTCATCTTGACAATGCTCCCATACTTGGGGTTTTTCAAGTTTGATCCTCAATAGTCCCTAGTGGAGTCGCCACTGAAAGCGCCATCGATCCGCGAGGTGCGCGGATCCGCTTTTGACCCTCGAGGTTTGGGAGTCGCCACCTAGTTATTACGGTCTAGGAACCGGATACTGACTTTAAATGGATAAAGAAACTAATCTACTAAAGAAAAATCGAATCCGGGGATCACATTACGGGGTTGGAACGTGTTAGGCACCAACCCCGCCCGGTAAACACCGGTCTCTACTAATTCCCTAGTAGAGCTACATTGCTAAAAAGACCTAATCAATAAAAAAATAAAAATACTTACCTTTTCCGAACGCAACGATTTTCTTTTCCCTCAGATCTGATAGAACAACTTCTTGTACGGTATTTCTTGCTTCGTTCTGCCACCGGATCTGATTTCTGATCTCAAGTTGAAGTATCTCTTTCTTAGATCTGAATTCTTTGGATTTATTTATGGATTTTGGGGTGTTTTTAAAGGGCTTCTAGGTGTTTTTCAAGCTAAAATCGAAATATGGGTGTTAGGTAAAGAGTTGAGGCTTCAAAATTAGGGTTTTGGGAAGGTTGGGGAGGCTTCTTGAACTACTTTTTATAGGATTTATGATTTGATACGAAAATAGGGTGTGAGGACCTCTATTTATAGAATTTTTTAAGGGTTGATTTGGATAGAGTTAATATTTAATTAGAGTTCTTTCAGTTAGAGTTGTGTTTTAGTTAGAATTGTTTTATGTAGAATTGTGTTTTAATTAGAATTGTTTTAGGTGGAGTTGTGTTTTAGTTAGAACTCTATTAGATTGAGTTATTATTTAATTAGAACTCTATTATGACTTTTGGTCTTATTTGATTGACTTTTAATATTTTGACTTTAGTCTTAATTGATTGACTTTTAATATCTTGACTTAAGTCTTGCTTAATTGATTTTAATTTTGACTTCAGTCTCACTTGATTGACTTTAATACCTTGACTTTAGTCTTGCTTGATTGACTTTAAATATTTAGAGAACCCCCCTCTATTATATCTTTAATTCTTTGGACCTCCAAATGGAGGGGTCCTTAAAAAAATATCTCACGAACCCTCAACAATTTTTCATGAGAGACCGATTGATCGATTTTTTTAGTTCAAACTTTTAAATTAATTTCATTAATGTTTCACTTTAATTATTTAATGTTTTATTTATTAATTTTGAAAATTTTAATTATGAAAATTATGAAATTACCGTTTTACCCCTGGAGAGGACTTTTCACGTTTTAAGTCGATTTTTAATGTTCTAGGATGTTTTAGAATCGATTTTTCATAAGGAATTCAATGAAAATATTAATTTGTGTCATTTATGAAATTTTTTGTGTGAAATGGTTGTGAACTTTATGAGGGGCATTTTCATAATTTTGTCAAATTATGTGAAAATTGGTGAAATGATTTATTTGATTTCGATTTGTTATTTTATGTGTTCGAAAGAATTTTCCTAAGCGTAATGTAGGCTCTAAGATTGTTTTGATGTTAGGGGTATTTTGGTAATTTGGTCATTTTTAGTGATTTTTATCGTGAAGCTTCTTTTTGGGTCTGCAAGATGATGATTTCTATGTTTCTGGAGTCGTATTTTCCTAATGTAGCGTGATTTCTAAGGTTTTGCCAGTTCGAGATACCTCATCCGAATTCCTGAAAACACATCTGGTAACAAAACAAAGCAATGGAAATAACATCCATCATTGGGAATCATTGCGATTGGGTTGACGAGTTGATTAATCAGGCGGATGCAAAAATGGGGTGTCTACAGTCGCCCTTTCAGATTTTCAACTTAGCGGTCTTTTTTTCTTCTTGATGATCTTGAATATTCAACTCAACAACTTCTTGGTTCCTTTGACCTTAATCAAGTCAATTAGTATTCAGGAGGACTTAATAGGTGGGCTTAGGATATGGTTTAGAAAGAAAAGGTATAAGGCTCAACTTTCTAAAATGCACCTAATTTGATATTCTCTCTTTTCTATCAATTATTTTGATTCTTCTCTTTTCTAAATGCCCTTAGTTTGGTATTTTTTTCTTTTTATCAATTTTTTTGATTTTTTTTTCTAATGCCTTTAGTTTGACATTATTTTCTTTTGAACCTTTCAATAGGGGATTTTCCTTCTACATGACATTTTTCTTAAGAGAGTACATTTTTTTGCCTGATCGGGCCTCAAGTAACTTCTCAGGTTGCCTACGTACCCCAAATATTTCTTTCCTCTTTTGGGATTAGGTCTAAACGTAGTTCATACTAGACTTCCCTCCCAAGGTTGGTTGGTGTAGTTTAGAAATAAGAGGCTATTGATTTTTTTAGAGGCTACGAGGGGCTAAAGAAGGTTATCTTTTTCTTGGTAAGACAAGAAAATGGTTTGACCAAAGAAGGCCTCCTTTGGTGTATTGCTACTTGACTTGGTTCAAGTTTTAGGAACTTGGTATCTGGATTGCTCTGTCAAGTAAAGTCTTCTTTTAAAAAGGAAAAATCTTTAGTCTTCTTCTACGAAATTGAGTGTGATTGAGTTCTTTGTATTTGACATTAACTCATTCAACCCTTTCCAAACTTCGAAGAAAATCTCATATTCTTTTACGAATGAGAACTTTTCTCTCTCGAGTGAAAAACATGATGGATCCCTTCTTGCGGATCTTAGCACCTTTGTCAATAGTTTCATCAACATCATTCTTGACCGATAAACTTCGACTTTGAAGTTCATCATCGACTTTATGTCTTGATTTATTTTGGTGCAATTTATTCTGATGAGATCATACAGAAACATTGTTGAATTTCTCAAGTAAATTTATTATTCTCTCATGTTCCCTTGAAGATAATGTATCACCAATTTGCACTTCTTGAGTGTACTCTTTAATTTCAATATTTATTAAGTTTGATTAGTGAGCTCTAAGTCAATCCTCATGTTAGATATTATGTTCAAATCATTATTACACGCATGATAATCAGAAGCTTCTTTATTCGATTAGAATTAAAAAAACATAGATTGACAAACTCAATTAAAACTCGAAAATTAAAGAGAGACTAAAGTAACTGAAAAGACTGACGAAAACTGAACGGAAACTAAAAGAAAATTCAGGGATGCTTATCTACAAAGCGAGCAGATCCTTATGGGCGAATGGACATAATACTATGGTGCAAGGGTAGACTTCTTGGACTTGACATTAGTACTTTTCCTAGATGATTCTTTTGACAGACCCAAAGTGGCATAGACAGGGATTTATAACGTCTAGGAGCAATTCTTACTTGAGTGGAAGTACACCAAGATTAACCATTAATTCTGAAGGTTTGACTTTTAACCACATGATTAAAATTTTGAGATTAGCTTAAGTCTGGTAGGAAACATTGAATCCAATTGCACTATAAGTCTATAGTGACCAAAAAGGTGAAAAAAGTTAGTCACGGGTCTACCCCTGATTGGGATAAAATCTTTGATCAGACGAAATAATTTTGACCTTAGGATCGCATCTATTTGGTATAAAATGGTCTGAATTTTTGAAAGTAAAACCAATTAGTCCAACCGGTTTGATGTTGATTAGTTTGATCCATTTGTTAATAGGGCCAATTGACTTACATTTCACACATTGGGTCGGATCGATATTCGGGTCTAGTTTGAACGGTCTGGATCGGTCCGCCCACTTACCTGTTGGTTGGATTAATTAGAGCTACCCGGGAACACCCATAGTCGATTTGAGTCGTGACCTATAGAAAGGTTCCTAAACTCTAGGTTTACTACGTTTAATGCAATTTATCTGACCACCCTTGCTCAAGTGCATCTATATATCTCTCAAGCATACTCAATCAGATGGTACGTGGTGACTTGGTTTGATATACCGTATAGGTGATAATCTAAAACTCCAACCCACTTCTCTAAAGTCAAAAGTAGCTAGTTTAATCCCTAGTTGAGAGGTGGTGCACAATGCTGAGCAAGGGCCCTCTTAAATACCTCTCGTCTAGAATAGACGTAGTCTATCCCCCTCGTACAGTAGGGTACAGCGGGGCAGGATCTTGCTTAGGCACTGATTTTAACCAAGAAGTGCAATTGGTGAACTTGGATTATCTTTGATATACTGTATAAGTACGAGTCTAGGGTTGTAGTTTTCATAAATGGTTTAGCATCCCACGAGGGGATCGACCACGTACTAGTACTACGTTAGCAATCGGGACATGTGACTATGCGACTTACAATAGGACAAAAGGTTCAGGTCGCCTTAGCATGGGTGCATCGATATACCTTTCAGAGTCACCTGAAACGGTATTAATGCCCCAGTTTTATATACCCTAAGGTACGTGACTGGAGTTGTGATTTTTATGAATGACGTCGCATCTCCGAGGAGACCGGACCACATACTAGTGCCACGTTGGCTATAAGGGACATGCAAGTATGCAATGCAACAAAATAAACGTGGGGTGTGCCTAAGGCGTTTTCAGATGAATGGGCCTATGGGCCAGATAAGATTATCACAATATGGATTTCAAATATTAAACAAAATACAAACAACATCCATAATATTCGATTCAAGATCAAAGCATACACATCATAAAGATATATCAAATCATGGCATATCAAATGGGCAATCACAGAATATTCAATCAGATTTAACATTGAAACCGGCATAGAATGAATCAAAATAATTTTTTTTTATCTTTATGGTCCAATCAAAAATCATTTTGGGCGACCTTAAACAAGTTGAGATTTCAAAGAATATATTAAGTTAAGAATGGAATGATAATTGTTGAGATAATAAATTATGATCATTCTTTAAAAAAAATTATTTTTTATTATTTATTTTAAGAAAATAAATTGATTTTTATTTTGTTGAGTAACACCAAAAAACTTCTTTCTTATTTGAAGAAATTGATTTTTTTTTTAAATAAAAAAAACTTAAAAGAACTTTTTTTTTTGTATATGTTGCTGTTAGCAACTCACAACAGCACAACAGTAACAACAACACACAACAGCAACAACAACACACAACAACAACACACAACAGCAGCAACAACACAACAGCAACACAAAACAACAACAACAACACACAAAACAACAACATTCAAAAAAATTGAATTCTATTTTATATAAAAAAAAAATTTAATAAAGAAAAACTGAATTCAGTTTTAAAAAAATTGTTCATTTTTTTAAGAGAAAAAATGGATATTATTTAAAATAAAAAATTTTGAAACAAAGAGAAATTTTTTTTTAACGTTTTTTTAAACGTTTTTTTTAATATTTTTTTTAATTTTTAAAGAAATTTACTATCAAAGATCAACGCATGTACCCTAAAAAAATTAAATTAAAAAATTAAAAAATTAAAATTAAAATAAAAAAAAATAAAAATTATTTTAAAAAAATCTTTATGATCCAACAACCTTTATTCCATTTTACCTCATTATTTTTTTTTAAACCATTAGATTATTTGGGAGTCTCCCAAATCAATCTTTAATTGGGATCACAAAAAAAAAATCCAAGAATATGCTTTCCAAACTTTTATAGCCAATTTCAGCATCATCTCATCCTCAATTCATATGTCAATTTGAATCTTTCATTATTTAGGGTCACCAAAAAGTGACCCCTCAATTGGATTAAAAAAATAAAAATATAATATCCAAAATTTAAATAAATGATCCATAATCAAGTCATAAAAAAAATAAACAAATAAACAAATAAAATAAATTGAACTAAATAATAAAAAAAAACTGTCATCTTGGCAATGCTCCCATACTTGGAGTTTTTCAAATCTAATCCTCAATAATCCCCAACGAAGTCGTCACTGAAAGTGTCCTCGATCCGTGAGGTGCGCGAATCTGCTTTTGACTTTTGAGGTTTGGGAGTTGTCACCTAGTTATTATAGTCTAGGAATCGAACATCGACTCTAAAAGTATAAAACAACTAATCTACAAAAAAAAAAAAACTAAGTCTGGGGATTAAGTTACGGGGTTGGAAGGTGTTAGGCACCAATCCCGTCCAGCAAGCGTCGATCTCTACTATTTTCCAAGAAGACTACATTGCTAAAAAGACCTAAATAAAAAATAAAAAATATTTACCTTAATGATCGCAACGGTGGTTCCCTGAGAGCTGACGGAGAGATCCCCTTGATTAATATTCCTTGCTTCGTTCTATCATCGGATTCACTAAAGATCTCCAAGATGAAATACCCCCTTCTTAGATCTGAATCTTTCTAATTTATTTATTTTTGAAGGGTTTCTAGATGTTTTTTAAGCTAAAGTTGGGGTATGGATATTAAGTAAGGAGTTAGGGCTTCAAAATTAGGATTTGGAGGAGACTAGGAAAGTTTTTTGACCAACTTTTCTTAGGATTTATTTTGACCTACGAGATTAGGGTCTGGATACTCCTATTTATAGATTTTTTTAAGAGCTTTTTAGATAGAGTTAGAGCTAGATTATGTTTCTTTTAGATAGTTTTAGAGTTTAATTATAATTTTATTAGGGTTAGGGTTTGACTTTGGTCTTATAAGATTGATTAGGGTTTTGACTTAAGTCTCACTTGATTGACTAGAATTTAGGGTTTTGACTTAAGTCTTACTTGATTGACTTGACTTAAAAAAATTTAATTTTAATTAGGATTTCACTTTACATTAATTAATATTTTAATTATTAATTTTAAAATTTTTAATTATTAAAATTCTAAAATTATCGTTTTGCCTCGGAAATGATTTTTTGCATTTTAAGTCGTTTTTCAATGTTCCATGATGTTTTGGAATTGATTTTTCGTAAGGAATTCAATGTGAATATTGTTTTGTGTCATTTATAAAAAAAAATTGTGCGAAATGATCATGAACTTTATGAGGGGCATTTTCATAATTTTATCAAATTTTGTGAAAATTGGTAAAATGATTTATTTGATTTCGATTTATTGTTTTATGTGTTTGAAAGGGTTTTCCTAAGCGTAATGTAGGCTCTAGGGATATTTTGATGTTAGGGGTATTTTGATAATTTGATCATTTTTTAGTAATTTTTATCGTGAAGCTTCTTTTTACTTGAAAAATAATGATTTCTATATTTTTGGGACACATTTTCCTAGTGTAGCATGGTTTCTACAGTTTTGTTTGCTTGAGATACCTCATCCAAATTTTTGAAACATATTTGGTAACAAACAGAGCATTGGAATAACCATTCATTATTAGCAACTGTCGTAATCGGATTAACGAGTTGATTAATTAGACGAGTGGAAAAATGAGGTGTCTATAGACATGTGTCAAGATGTGTGGAGATTAAAGGTTTAGATGAGTTAATGGGAGAAAATGAGTGTTTGATTTGAGAGGAGGGGTGTGGGTTTGATAAGGGTAGGTTAGGGGGAGGTATAGGTTGGAGGTGTTCGATTTAAGAGAATGAAGGTTATAAGGAATGATGTTGGTAGGTTATGGGGGAGGTGTAGGTTGTAAGTCTTTGATTTGAGAGAATGAAGGTTTACAAAGAATGATGAGGGTAAGTTAGGGGAAGGTGTAGGTTGTAAGTGTTTGATTTGAAAGAATGAAGGTTTATAGGGAATGATGAGGGTAGGTTAAGGGGAGGTATGGGTTGGAGGTGTAAGTAGATGATATTTAGGAAAAAGGTGATGGTATAGGTAGTCGGATGAGGGAGGTGAGTTGAGGTGGTGACTTGTGTCCCACCTTTATGATCATGTTGATGGGTTATGATATTGGGTTGGGTTGAGAGTTGGGCTTGGGTAATGAATTAGGTAGGTATAATATTGGGTTGGGGATGGCATTGAGTTGAGAAGTCAATGGGCTTGTGTTTGAATAAAATGATTGGACTTAGGTAGGATAGTGTTGGGTTGAGTTGATTTGGAGTAATGTAGGGATGGGTTGAGAATTGGGTTTATGTTGGCTTGGATTGAGTTGAGGAATAATTGGGCTTAGGTAATAGGTTGGGCTTGAGTATAGTATTGGATTGAGGAATAATTGGGCTTAGGTGATAGGTTGGGCTTGTGTATAGTAATGGATAGGGGTTTGGATAGTTTAAAGTGAAAGGTTGAGAGAAATGGATTAAGGTTGAGATGGGTTAAGAGGTATAAGGGAATGATAAGGTGGTTTTTTGGTCCGTGGGCCACGTGAGTAAGGCCTTGAGCTTTTTATTGAAAACAAGAGAAATTTGAAGGTTTAGGCTTTGGGGCCCATTCCGATTTTTATTGATTTTAGGGCATTTTGCATCGAGGGCCCGGTCAAATTTGGGTATCTACAATATGAATGTTGATTTGAGCTTTTAGAGAGACTTCGTGATGGAGTTCCCTTGAAGCCATAACCTTGATGTATATATGCATGGCTAGAAACTTAGAATTTTACCCCATTAAAAGGGTGACACATCTCTTCATCATTGTCATGCATAAGTGAGTGTGTGTGCATTGTGTACAATATGATGCGGGAGATTAAGGAAAAGATCACTTCAACCCCCACCCTTTCGATCGAATCTTGGGCCAACCTACCGGAGGTAGGAGAGGGTGTGCATTACATCCTAAGGGATTTCTATAAAAAAAAAGTACAAGTGGAGGGTTAGAAGTAAAGGATGTTAATTAAATAATCAACCTATATTACACCTACCTTGTCTCTTGATGCTTAAATGACCTTGATCTTTGATAAGTGAACTTGAGAATTGAACAATATGGTTGAGGGTTAAGTGAGCTGGAGGTTAGAAGATGAGAGAATGAGTGGGGATTTTGTTGATTCAAGGTTGAAGGGTTGGTAAAAGTACTTGAGTAGAAGCTTGGATTGAGGGAAGGTTAAGGTAAATAGAAATTTGGGAAGAGTTTAGGATAGAGAAATAGGGGCTTTAGAGTATGAATTGTTTATAGAAAATGAGGTTATTTATAGAGTTTTTGAAAAAAAATTTGGGATAAAGTGGTCCAACCCTAAAAATAAAGAGAATGAACATGAGGTTTATGTTATTTATTTTGTATTTTTCATTTGTATGAGGGTAAAAATGACATTTGTGAATAAACCCAAAAAACATTATTTGATCTTTGATTTTTTTGTAAATAGAAGTTAGAGAACAAAAAACACTTTTGGAAGGGTGAATAAAGGACTGACATGTGTAAATGTGAAGTGGTAGGTGAAAAGTAGACTTTGATTCATTTGTAAATAACTCATAAAGGAAGGGTGGATGTATATTTTTGAAATGGACTAATGAGAAAACAAAAGTACTTTTGAGAGGATGAGTAAGGGAGTAACATGTGTAAAAGTGAAATAGTAGGTGAAAAATATACCTTAGTTCATTTGTAAATAACTCATAAAACAAGGGTGGATGTATATTTTTGAAATGAACTAATGGGAGGTTCCATGTATGTACTTGAAGATTCCTACTTTTTGAGGGTATCATTGGAAGTTCTATCAACTTTATGAATTATTATCAAAAACCAAATAACCTTTTTGGTTTAACTACCTTTTTGAGAAGGGCATTCTTGAATTTTCACAAAGGAGAGTTGACTATCCAATTATATAATGCATTGGGTGTTGAGATGGAAGATCAACATATGTCACCTTTTGAGGGGATGTGAGAGAGTGGGCTTGGTGTTAGGCTTAGAATGGACTTGGGTTATGGACTTTGAGATTTGAGAGTGGACTTGATTATGGACTTAGATAATGAACTTGATTTTGGGTTAGAATGTGGACTTTGGCTTGGGCTTAAGTTGGGTTAAGAAGTGGACTTTGGTTGTGGTATGGGTGATAGATCGGTTAATGGGTAATGGACTCGGGTTGGTTCATGAGAGTGAGTAAGAAATTAGAGTGGATTATGGACAAGGTTGAGCATGACATGATGCATGTATGCATGAAGATGATGCCAAGTGGTAATGCGAGCTCGTTGAGAGGTTTGAGTTCTAAATTAAAATCAATTTGAGAAAATTTTGATTTTCTTTAAAAGATTCATGCATTTATTTCCCTTTATAGTTCTAAATTTTATTTTTTTCTAATAAAAATAACACAAAATAAGAGGGTAAATATAATAAAATAACATCTAAATTTCAACCCTTTCAGTGAAAGGGGAGGTAAGTGCAGTTATCAAAATATTAGGGATCAAAATGAAATTATGCCAAAATATAGGGGTCTGTAATTTATCCTTTTTTTTTTTAATGATTAATAACATAGATTAGAATCCGTGATGTACATCCCTTCCACGAAATTCTCTCTTTACAGCCGAGCACAAACCAAATAACATAGATTTTTATAAACTTTATCTCTCGCCACGTCGTTTTTTTTTTACGGCTTTATTCATAGTTTGATGCGAAAGGGTTCGCATTAAACTAAAACTCCCGTGTAAGAGAGGTAAAAGAGTGAAACCCAACGTGACCCACCACCTAATCATCTGACAACTCCAACGCATCCCATCATACCCTCGGCCCCCTATTTAAGCCCTCACCATCTCTCTCTCTCTCTCTCTCTCTCTCTCTCCATAATGGAGATCAACCCCTTACGAACCGTTTCAGACGTTGAGGGCACCATCCCATATTCTTACGCTGCTCTGCCAGACCAGACAGGCCAGCAAGGAAATTTTCCGTTAAATCGCTTGACAGCGTTAAAAAAGAGCATCTTCTACACCTTTTCTGGGATTTTGTTTCTATGTCTGATTACATTATTAATTGGAAACCATAGATCCGAAAATCCAGTTGTCTTAGATGCCGTTAAACCACCGTCGTCGACTGTATCGCCCTCACGAGGAGTATCTGATGGGGTTTCGGAGAAATCGTTTAGATTATTTAACGTTAACGGAGTTTCGTATCCATGGACTAATGTCATGTTATCTTGGCAAAGAACTGCTTTCCATTTTCAACCTGAAAAGAATTGGATGAATGGTACGTAACTATCTTAAATTTTTATTACTCTGTTGGTTTAATATTGCTTTTTTTAATTTTTAATTTTAATGTAAATGTTTCTAATCTCGAGATTCTGATCCAATTTCCCTGATCTTATGATTGCTGTGATGGGGGAATCTGCTTCAGATCCAAACGGTAAGATTCTGTCTCTCTCTCTCCTTATAATTTATGAAGGGTGAAGATATAAAAATTCGGAGATTTTATTGGCACATCAACTTTGTTTTTCAAAACAAGCCAATTCTTTTTGGAATTAAATTGGTTGTTCTCGTTTAAAATTCAGATCAGATTGATGTGTTATAAGTAAAATTTGGTGTGCTAAATAGAATTTCTATAAAAATTCATTTTTTTTTTCTCTTAATATCCATCCATTCACATAATAATGAAATGAGTCGTGCTCCATGACACAAACCGAGACAAAAATGATGTGGTGTTATTGTAGATGCTTTTCTGTGAGATGAGTAAAAAACATCTATATGCACCACCACATTAATTTTGTCACGTTTGTGTCATTCCATCTACCTAGGAATTGTATTCGTTTATGTAAAAGTTTTTTTTTTTTTTTTTTTTAATTTTTTTATTACGTAAATGAAAATTTTTTTTATAATCAAAATCATCAGAATTTTTTTTTATTTTTATTTTTTTGGCATGGAATGATGATCTGCTAGTCCTGGGTGAGGGTTAGCTATCCAACTTCCGGATTTCATTTTCCAGTACGTGGCACACTTTTTAGACAAATGTTATGTTGTGTGAATCTAGAGAATATTTATGTAGTTTTTCATTGGGGGTGATTTAGACACTCCAATCCACATTTTGATCAATATCAGATACATCCTCCATGCGTCTTGAAGTTGACATTTCTTTGACTGAGATATATGAAATGACCTATAATAATAGACCTCAGTCTTCAGAGGGTCTATTCAATAAAATGTGTCTATCTTGAAGTTGAAGAAGATAGTATAGGAAATAAGGTTATAAGAGTCATATTAGACTTATATGAGGTTGTTGTTGTTACACATCAACAACCACAACCTTGTCTTGATCCTCTGATTTACATTTCCAAAAATCCCTCTTGTTCTTTCACATGGAATCTTAATGATAAGAAAAAAATTGAAAATAATTGCTTATAAGTGAAAATGGGTTTTGAGTTAGAGGTTGAAGGTGAGGGCATTAATTGATCAAGGGGCATCCCATCAGTTTGAAAACTCAGGGGTATCTCTAATATTGAACAAAAGGCTGAGTGGTATGTCTAAAATCACCCTTTTTTATTTGATGACTGAGTTGTGGATTAATTTTTGGGGAAATGTTTCCCAACTCTATGACCTTTTTAGGCCGACAACATGAAAGTGTGGTCACCTAACATTAATCATCTTGATTGATAAATTTTGGTAATTAAATTACAACATTTTTTCACACGTGGTCCTTGTTTGCCCATAAAGTTCAATTACCATTTTTTATTTTTGATATTTTGGGGAGCACTTTTATAAGCTCAGTAATCAAATGGATCAGATTAAGGCAAATTTACCAAAACATGCACTCAAAATCGAATAATTCACAAAAAAGAACACTATTGAACTTAATTCCAAAAACAGTAATTTACTGTTTTTATTTTTTTTACTATAACGGTTAAAAAAATATATGAACATCAAATTGATAATTTTTTATATCAAAAATACCCTTTTTATTTTTTTTCAAAAAAATGTTCTTTTCACTGTGCAAAAAAATAAATTTGATCTCATGTCAAGAGGATTTTGTTGCTATGGAACATTTTTTTTGTTTGTTTTTTTTTTTTTTTAAATGTTGTGTCAATGTGGTCATTTTAACAATGTACAAAAATAAATTATGATCTCAAGTCAAGAGGATCTTGTTGACATTAAGTAATTTTTTTTATAAAAATAATGTTATGTGAATGGGATTCTTTTAATAATGTACAAAAATAAATTTTGATCTCATGTCAAAGGCAATTTTTTATATAAAAAATTGTCAATTTAATGTTCATAATTTTTTTTACCATGTTTAAAAATAAGTTTGTATATTGTTCTGTTTTGGGAATTAATCCAAGTTTGTGTTCCATTTTGGTAAATTTTCTAAATTGTTTTTATTGAGTTGTAGTTTTTTCAAATGATAACTCTTGAGATTCACAAATTTTCCTCGTAGATCCATTTACTCTCCAAAGTAATAGTTTAAAAATAAAAACTCCATTCAGATATCCAGCGAGTAAAATCAATAATTTACAAGAAAAATATAGTAAAATTTTAAATGGCCCACAAATTTACTCCATCAAGTTTATAACCTAACCTAGTTCATTTTTTGAATTGAGTCAGACAAGTTGACTTGACGAGTTGCTTCCATCGAATTTTTTGGGATTATATAATTTGAAATCCAATCAAGTTGAGTCACCTTGACCAGTTTCATGTCGACTCGATGAGTTTTTAAACTATAGGCAAAGATCCAACTCTTTTTTTTTTTTTATATATATATTTTCCTTGGTGAAGTCACGTTGTGGAATTCAGTTTCCCAAGACATTCATTTCCTGAGGATTTTCTATTCCCATGAAAGTGAATTCCAGACTACATACCTGAATTTCCGTACACACAAATTTCTAAAGCCATCCAATGGTTAATAGTACATAGTTTGCCAAGAAAACCCACTTTCCCCATTATTTGCTAAAAATTTAGAAGAGAAAAGAAAATTTCTTCTTCTCAAATGCTATGGCCTTGATGTGAACTTGAAAAATGTTGCAGGTCCATTGTTCTACAAGGGTTGGTACCACCTATTCTACCAGTACAACCCGGATGGGGCAGTATGGGGAAACATAGTATGGGGACACGCGGTATCCAAGAACCTGATTCACTGGCTTCACCTACCTTTGGCCATGGTATCCGATAATTGGTATGACATCAACGGTGTTTGGACTGGGTCGGCCACAACCCTACCCGATGGTTCTCTCGTAATGCTCTACACTGGATCAACCAATGAGTCTGTGCAAGTACAAAATGTCGCCTACCCTGCCGACCCATCTGACCCGCTTCTTGTAAAATGGGTCAAGTACTCGGGCAACCCGGTTCTAGTCCCACCACCTGGCATTGGAATTAAGGACTTCCGTGACCCAACCACAGCGTGGCTTTCACCAAATGGAAATTGGAGGATCACAATTGGATCAAAGGTTAACACTACTGGCATATCACTTGTATACGAAACATCGGACTTCATCAACTACAAACTCTTAGATGGGTTGCTACATGCAGTTCCTACTACGGGCATGTGGGAGTGTATCGACTTCTATCCTGTCTCGACAGCTGGGGAGGGTGGACTTGACACTTCGGCCAATGGTCCTAGCATAAAGCATGTGCTCAAGGCTAGTCTTGATGACGACAAACACGATTACTATGCACTTGGCACTTATGATCTTGAGAATGATGTGTGGACACCAGATAATCCTGAGTTAGATGTTGGAATTGGAATGCGGTATGATTATGGCAAGTACTATGCGTCAAAGACTTTTTATGATCAGAACAAGCAGAGGAGGATTTTATGGGGTTGGATTGGGGAGACTGACAGCGAGTATGCTGACATTGCCAAAGGATGGGCATCTGTTCAGGTAATATTGCCTTTCCTTTTAAATATGAAGATGACTCCAGATCGTATACACCAAAGGAGGTGGGTTGATACCCCACTCGACGATGTGCCACATAGGATTGGGGCTTCAACCCTCCTCCCTGGGTATATAACTTATATAACTAATAAAAAATACAGCAAGATTTACATGGTTGGGGCAGCTCCTCTCCTACGTCCATGGATGATGTCAGAGTTTCATATCCTTGAGAAATACATTACAGCTCGAGATTTCTCCCAATACCTTTCTCAAACCTTCAAAACCCTGAAATCTGAATTACCCTTTTGAGTATCACTCTCTTGAAACCAAAAATACTATATTTCTCACGCGACCCCCTATTTTGATGGGAGTGGATCCTCTGTATCATTTTGTTGGATGATTCAGAGAGCACCATGTTATGGAAAAGAAAAAAAGCAAATATATATATATATAGGGAAATGTTCAGCACCAAACATTTTGGCAAAACATTTTTCAAAACATGGGTTAGAAGTTTTGGAATGGGCTGATTTTTGGTGATGATGATCTCTATGGTGAGGAGATCATCATCACCAAAAATCAGCCCATTCCAAAACTTCTAACCCCATCAAAAATGGTTTACAAAAAAGGGACGGTCCATGATTTTTCAACTTGTAAACATGGGGCTAGAAGTTTTGGAATGGGCTGATTTTTGGTGAGGATGATCTCCTCACCGTAGAGATCATCCTCACCAAAAATCAGCCCATTCCGAAACCTCTAACTCATGTAGGACAAAAATGGTTGGCTAAAATGTTGGCCAAAATGTTTGGTGCTGAACGGGACCCATATATATATATATATGGTCCTGTTCAGGTGCCAACTAGAATCAAGACGTCTCATATCAGTGCTTATTGTGTTCTCCAGAGCATTCCAAGGGTGGTGTCATTCGACAAGAAGACCAAGAACAATTTGCTTCAGTGGCCTGTGGAGGAGGTGGAGAGCTTGAGACTGAGTAATAAAGATTTTGACAAGTTAGAGGTTGAAGCCGGATCAGTTTTGCCGCTCGACATTGGTACAGCCACAAAGGTATATGCAAGTCTCTTCTTAAAGCTCCCCGTACCATTGCCTAACCACCGTTGAGGCTTACGCTTACAAAGTGTTTTGTACCATTATTGTGACAGTTAGACATAACGGCTGAGTTTGAGGTGGACGAGAAGGCTTTGAGAACAACAATGGAAGCTGATGTGGGGTATAACTGCAGCACAAGCAATGGGGCTGCTGGAAGAGGTGCCTTGGGACCATTTGGTCTGCTGATACTTGCGGATGAGAGCCGTTCAGAGCAGACGGCTGTGTACTTTTACATTTCTAAGGGAACGGATGGCCATCTCAAGACTTTCTTCTGCACTGATGAATCTAGGCATGTTTCTTTTCTTCAATTTATGTTCTTCCTGCAATTTTCCAAAGACCACTCAGCGGTTTTTGTTATGTGTTTTATAGTTAATGTATCTTTAGGGATCCTAATCTTCATGTTATAATGGGAAATTGTGTTTACTGCAGGTCTTCTAAGGCCATTGACGTCGGAAAACAAATTTATGGGAGCACAGTTCCAGTTCCTGATGGCGAAAATTTTTCTGTGAGGATACTGGTAAGTAAAAACAACTTGATTTCAGTAGATCGAAGATCTTTATAGAGCATCCTTTATTATGATTTCTTTAGGTTGCTTCTGGGTTTGCTTATCAGGCACGGTTTTTAGCTCACCACACACATAAACTCTTCTCAGACTTGAATTATATTTTGAGGTATACATGCTCGGCTTCTTCATTTCTGCAGAAGTCAACATTCAAAGGCAGGCTAAAAGTTGGAGCTATCTAGACCATCTTTTGGATTATGGCTTTTGCAGTAAAAAAAATTTCTGAAAAAAATTGCATTATATTTAAGTTATTGGTCAAAATACAATTTTTGGAATTTTAAGCTAATGACCAAAATGCCAAAACAAAATCAAGTTAATGTACACAAAAACTAATTTTCACTGAAAGTTCCACCACAAACTTCTGGAAGCACTTCCCTGAAACAATAAATGTCACAATTGCAATTCTCTTTGATTTGAGTCCATAGAAATAGTTCAATTGGAACAAGAGTTGCACCAAAGGAGGACCTACTTATTAGGGGAAATGGTTGATTTTACAAACACCAATTATGAGTCTTGCCAAATGGTGTTGGTTTAAAATTCATTTTTCTAGGAATAGCCTATACATCCCCTCAACCCAAATTAAGTTTTGATTTATATTAGATTAAATTGATTCTAAGCGGCAATGGATGGTTATACAGGTTGATCACTCAATAGTTGAAGCCTTTGCTCAAGGCGGGCGGACTTGCATCACATCTCGAGTGTACCCAACAGAAGCAATAGACGGCGCAGCCAGGTTGTTTCTCTTCAACAATGCTACTGGAGCCAGCATTACTGCCACTTCAGTAAAGATATGGCAAATGAATTCAGCTTTCATTCAACCCTACACACTCCCTACAGTTTAAGCTGTAATAAGAGCAGCATGTACCCATTCATTATTCGGCTTTTGGAGACCCCATTGCATTAATTCAATGTTATCATTCCATTTTTATGTTGGCCTACCATTCCATTTGTAGGTATGCCCATTCGTGATATCTATTGTATCTTTCTTTTGAAGATTTGTGAAGAGGGTTAAATTATTAGCTATGCCTTTTTATCCGTTAGTGTCTGTTGCAGCAAATCCATAGAACACACAATGGACCACTTCACTTAACAGAAACGTGAAAAAAAAGAGAGGCTTTATATCAAAAACCCTAATGGTCCAACTATTTGTTTAACACCCATCTGAAGACAGGTCAGATACATGGTCAAATTCAAGACATTCACCACAATTTTTCTCCACCTTGGCTTGAATTCCATCAAGCCTATAGCAAAAACACCTTTCATCTTCTCCACAAAAGCCCCTAAGGGCATCTAGCACTGCAAAATCAAGTCCAAGCAATGCTCGAACTTGAGCGCAAGAATGGGCTTGGTCATCATGTCTGCTGGATATCTGTTGTAATCTGTTGTAGCGATCTTCTTTGCTATGATTTTTTCCTTGACCTAGTATCTCTTGAATGAAATGATATCTGACATCAATCTGCTTAGGTCTTTCATGACATATTTGATTTTTTGTCAAATGAGTGGTGCTATGGCTATCACATTGAACAACAGTAAAACTTGTTCTAAGCTCAGTTCACTAAGTAAGCCTCTCAACTAATTAGCCTCCTTCACTACCCCAATCACCGCCATATAATCTGCTTATGTAACATCACCTTCCAACCAACAACACAACATGAGAGAACGAAGACATAATCTGTCACAGACCTTCTCCTATAGGTGATTGTTTCAAACCATATAATGACTTTTTAACAAACATACAGTCTTTTTGACCTGAAACATTAAACTCCTCTTTCTGATGCATATAAATATGCTCCTCTAACATATTGTCACATCTAACTGCTATAGCTCCATATAAAGTAAAGCAACTATGGCTAGAAACACATGAATAGAGATATGTTTTACAACTAGAGAGAATACATCATTGAAGTCGACACCCTTTTTCTGACTATAGCCCTTTTCTACTAAGCGTTCCTTATATCTTGCATCTTCAACGCCTGGGATTCCTTACTACTCTTGAAGACCCACTTGCTACCAACAACTCTCTTACCCTTAGGTAGTTTCACTAGCTCCCAAGTCTTGTTCTTATGGAGAGATTACATCTCCTCATTCAAGTAACAACTCACTTGGCAGAATCACTACCTATAACAACTTAATGTTATGTGGAAGGCTCTAGGACTCGATAAATCCTGTCACAGACAATGCATAAGCAACTAAATTTGCATAAGCATATCTCTGAGCTGGTCTGGTCTCTCTCCTGTGTCTCCCAGTAGCAATGTTGTACTGCAACTGCTGCTGTGTGCCTTTTCCACCTGACAAAGATCTTGCACCTCTTCATCAATAGACTGAATTGTAGTGTCACGCTGCATTTTCCCTGAAACATCATAGTCTAGCTCCACCTGTTTACTAACATCTCAGTCTTTACCTGTATCCACACACTCCTTTCTCAGGTAAGATGTAACAGATTAGTCAAAAGTAATATCTCTGCTAAAATCTATATCCCTTAACCCCGGATGCATAACCGAAAAATATGCTTGTTTTAGCTTTAGGTTCCAATATCTTCATTTACATGAACATAAGCAGGGCACCAAAAAACTCTCAAATAAGTGTTATCAGCAGGAACGTCAGACCATGCCTCAGGAGTCTTACTTTCAATTGCAGGTGATGGAGACTGATTCACAAAGTAGTAAGCTATGGAGATTGCTTTAGGCCAAAAATCCTTAAATAGTCCAGCATTGGAAAGCACTCACCGAGCCCTTTCTAGAAGAGTCATGTTCATGCATTGTGCAACAACATTCTATTGTCGTGTTTTCGCAACCCTGTGAGGCCTCACAATTCCTGCATACTTGCAGAATGTATCAAAATCACTTGAACAAAACTCTAAATCAATTCTGAGACGTTTATCTTGTTATATGTCTACTTCTCAATCATGGTCTTCCACTGTTTAAAGTTAACAAAGATATCAAGCTTGTGTTTCAAAATGTACACCCACGCCTTTCTTGAAAAACCATCAATAAAAGTCAAGAAATACTAAGAACCACTCTTTGAATGAATATGAGAAGGACCCTATGTTAGTATTTTTGTGCCCATATAAGTCAACTGTATTTTGAGACTATTTTATTTTTAATCCATGAACTAAGTAAGGCTTGATCATATTTTGTATTGCCCAAAATTTATAATAAAAATAACATGATTATGCGATCATTATGTATTATGGGTAACTAGTTTTAAAATTCATTAGATATGCATGTTTTGCCTCGAGCCAACATTGTAGGTGATTTTGGATTATAGTAGATCTATGGAGGTAATCTAAAAAATTCCAGATCTTTGTAAACCTCGGATTTTGACCAGGGCTAGGAAATGAGTTTAGGGATGACACATTTTTTATGGCTCTCACATGCATGATGATCCTTTCAATGGATTCGAATTTATCCACCTAGGCTAGGTAGTCCCATTGGCATGTGAATATGTGGTGGCACATATTGGAAAATTGTATAGAAGATAATCTTCATTTTCTCCCACTAGATATGTGATTGGTCACATAATTTTGCCTCATTAAATGAAGTTCTTGATGATTTTTCTGTGTATTCACACTAAGCCTTTGACCTAAGAATTATATGAAATTCTATGAACTTTAATTATGATCCTTTGATTCGTCCAAAGTTGGAGGCCTTCAATGACCAATATACTAGACGTTTTGGGGATTTAGTTGATCTCATGAGAATATCATGATGATATCAATATAGGATTCCATAGAATGGCCATCTCCATGACTTCCCACATCTTGAATCATTTTAATATTTGGATGAATAAATAAAGATGTTGGTCGGCGAGATTTTGATCAAATGATTTTTGAAAATATTATATATATTTTGAAAATAATTTTAAAATATTTTTGTGTCGTCTATTATATATTAAATGGTTAAGATGGTGGGAAAACTCTTAATGATCTACACGATCTTGATGATCTAATAAGATACTTGAGTTATGTGGAAGGAAAACAATGTGATTACATGCGTGGTTTGAATTATTTTTCCAATTTACCGTGTATCGTTTATAGGACATAATACAATGGCGTGATAATGTTTGCGAGATACCACTGGGGACATAGAACATTGTTTTGTGGAAGGATAACAATGTGATTACATGTGTGAGTTGATTTATTTTTCCAATATACTGTGTATCGGTTATGGGACATAGTACAATGGCATGATATGTTTGAGAGATAGCGCTGGGGTATAGGTACATATCCTCAGGAGATTCCACCCTAGAGCCTATATTTATTTATGCATGTGGGAGTTTTCTCATAAAGAAGAATAAGAAATATAGTTATTTAATATTGCCTTGATAGTTAGTTAAGGTTAAAAATTACAAAATATATATATTATAATAATAGAATATATGAAAGGCCTTTTGCATGTCTCTCATTAAAAGTAATACATGGGTAACAATTCAGATTATTCCATAAAATAAAATAAAAATAAAAAAACTAAATCCAGGCATTTGTACGAGATAATTTTCTAAAAATAAATGTAAAACCTCATTATTAATGAATACAAATTTATAAGAGAAATTTATTCACGTTATTAAAATAACTTGTGCATGTATTCACTCATTAAGTTTCTTATTAAATATAATTGGTTGTAATCTTTTATTATAAATACAAAAACCTCATTCATGCATCCATGCAAATTCTTCATTAAATAAATTGCATTCGAATTATAGCAAGAATCTGTCTCTTCCTTTTATGAAATCACATTTTTCATGTGCATACATGTAAGGGATTTTGTTTATTAAATAATATCAGTTTCTAAAGTATTTATAAAAGAGAACTTAATTCTCAATATCGAACTCGTATAACTAGGGCATTTACCTATTCGAAAAATAACAACTTAAGCAATAATAATTCATTCTCTATAATCTCTTAGATTTCTTTAACTGTTTTAATTGTTAAGTCACCCATAAGTACTCGGTGTATTAAAATTTCGGATATCTAAGGTGAAGATTCAGGAGTCCAGAATTGTGATTTTTATACGATTCAGATTTAATTATCGATAGAGATAATTGCAAGGTATGTGTAAAACCCCGAGTTTTCGATTCGTATCTAAAGGAAAAATAAATAGTGAAATTTTGAGAAAATTCTAAAAGTGGGACTTAGGGTAAAACTTTATGATTTTTCTGATTATTTTTCATGAAATCTGACCTCACCATTGGATTCAAAATGGTGAAAAAAAATATACTTTAGCCCGTAAGTACATTCAAATGCGGATCTGAACAGAAAAGTTGCAAAATGCTCGATTTTTGAGTCAGACCAGGCTAAAATAATGATTTTTTTATAGAGTAAGAATTTTAAAAATTTGATCACACCATTGGATTCGTAACGAAAAATTATAGAAAATGGACTATTTACTTGTCATTTTTGGAGCTCAAAAAGTCGAATTATCGTCAAAAATAAAAACGACTTCAATTTTAGGGTCTCATCAGATCGAAAAATTAAAATTTTGTTAGATACATAATTTGTAGAATTTGACTACACCATTAGATCCGGAATAAAAAATTATACAAAATAGAGTATTTATTCGTCATTTTTGGAGTTCAGACGATCAAGTTATCGTCAAACGAAATAATAGGTAAAATACTAATTTTGTCCCAAAACTTATATAAATAATTTTTTAAACGAATGTACTATTCATCATCATTTTAAATCGTCCAAAACCAACCAAGAGATTTTAATGAAAAAAAATTGATTTTTTTCAAAGTTCAATCTTAGATTCGTTGCGAACAGATCGTCGTCAACTTCCGAAGTAGAAGGGAAAAACGTCCGCAGCCTCGACCTCTGCAAAACTCACCCAATTTATTTTTGTTTTCTCTTCTATTTCGCCTCATTTCATTGAAAATCAACCGTATGTGATACAAGGGTTTCGATTTTTAAACCTTGGATTTCATCCATTTTGGGGCCAAATTGTCTTTCATCGCAGAAGGAAGAAAGGACAACAACATTAAGATCTTCGAAACCACCAGGCCAGATTAAAAAATCAGCAGCCTCGACATCTAATCCATCTTGATTTCCGTGCAAACGCTTTAATTATATTGCATAGAGATTTATAAGGACTCTCAATTTCTATTGATAACCGTAGATTGTGAAAATTGCATTTAGGATTTTAACAAAAACTTATAATTTGTTTTCAAAAATATAGAATTCTTTTTGTTATTTCAAATTCACGGTCAGGCCTTTATATTTGATGTGTTTAATTGTATTTTATAACAAATTATATGTGAGTAAGACATTTTACTAAATTAGTACGCTAGTTGGGTCTTGTGTACTGTTCGGATCCCGTTTTGAATCCAGTTTTGTAAATTTTCAATTTAAATGATAAAAATGAAAAGTGAAAATATTGAAAAGATAGGATGTCACACCCCGTGCAAGTGCCAAACTGGGCTCATGATCAGCTGGGATAGAGGTGTGGCAGCAGTGCTACACATGGCAGGCTCCACGAGCTGACATGTGGCTACGGGGTAGGAAATACGACCAAGGAGTGATGTTTGCATTTTACATTGTTGTGTTGTGTGTAGATTGGTGAACGGATATGCAAGGATAATGATATTGATTGCATGTTTATTTACTTTCTGTAGTACGATGCGCATTTTATGTTGTTCTGTTATTTATTTTAGGCTACGTGGCCACAGTTGCATGGTAGGAAACTAAATATCTATTTTCAACTCTATAATGTTAATTTCTCATTTATTTTCAAAGAAAATTTCTTATTTATTTTCAAATAAAGGAAATGATATATATAGCTATTTTGTGAATTGTTAAATAGCTTGCGAATACCTGAAGGGATAGTCTATCATATCATTCAGAGTGATATACTATCTTGTGATGTACGGTAGGGACAACCAAACTCATACGTGGTATGGGACGCGTATGAGAGTGGAGTCACAATTAGAATCCGAGTTTATTCATCTCTATATTTACCAATGAACTTGTAATCTAAAGGTGGTCATATACGAATGGGGTTGTATATTTGGGAATCATATGCACGCTTGATAGGCATAGACGAAGATGATTAGTCAGTGATAACTAATAACCTATAGTAGTCGAATGTTCTGATATATCAAAAAGAGACTCATTGCTTTCGGTCACGTCAAACGGCTAGCCTGAACCGGATAAATGATTCCATAAGTGTGATAAACAATGACCAGTCACAAAATCATGAACTAATATTTTATTATAAACATCATATCCCGACTAGGTGCGATCTAGTCATGAATCCCAACTCTCTAATTCCACTGTTCCATCATTGTATATTATGTATCTATTGCCTTATTTTGATATATAAAATGAAATGCATGTTTAATGTTTTCATTTGCTAAATTAGATTTGTATAAATAGAAAATGTTATAGTGAGTATTGTTGATTGATGCAATGTGAGTTTTAAAATATTTACTTGCTCATCCCTGGTTATATGTACCAGTTAATCGTAGTTTCTTTTGTAAAATTTTGCATATGTTAAAATGATTCAGTATGTTTATTCGTTCATGTAAGGAGAGGTAATTGACAGAAATTGATTGTTTCCATATTGGATAACCATTGTTACTCACCATTTCCTTATCTATTTTTTAGTTTCAGATCTGAAGCTTGGCGAGACAGGTGTAGAACACAAGTAAGGACTATTTGATAGGTCAGATAGAAGATCAGAGTCTATTACCTGGTGAGTTTTGGGATTATACCCCCTAATGGTGTCGGTTTGTCCAGAAATGTTATAGATTTTGTATTTAGTGTTAGGATTTTTATTAGAGTGAGGAATATTTGTATAATCTTGTATTTTTTTTATCCTTCCGTACTTTGATCTATCATACGTTATTAAATGTATATAGGTTTCTATTATTTTTATATTTTGTATGTATATACAGGATATTATGATTTTTGTTTATCAAGTGGAATAGGTTGAACTCCTTGGAATGCTAACATAAACAGAGGAGACCACATCGAAATTTTGAGGCGTCACCTAGTGCCTTGAGATCTGACATGTGACTTTGTGTTAGTGTTTCGGGGGCATCACAATATGATTAATTAATCAATTTATTTTTATTTTATACTAACCTATATTATGTCTCGATCCATGATTTATATAGTTTCACATAGAATAGTGGTATCAGAGTTAGGTCGATGTAATTCTGAATCTCATTAAACTAAAATAATATATAATAATAAATAAAAATTAAGAGCTTGTAGGGGCGAAGCAAATTTTTTTGCAATTTCCTATTATTAATTATCATAAAATATGCATGCTATAAATGAAATAGGCGGTGAAAGTCCCGTTTGAAGCCAACCTCATGTTGAATAATGATAATTCCAAGTTTGGACATTGTCATTTCAAAACATTGTTATAAGCGTCGCTTAGAGGAGGCAATCATAGTGATGTAATGAATTGAAATAATGGGTTGGCTCTTGCCATATTGTCATGGTAGCCCAAAGGCATTAGGCATGACACTATAGAACTATAGAGGTTATATTACTTGAGAAAATGGGGTATAGATAATTACTATCTACCTAAATTAGCATTTAGAAAATTGACTCTTAGTAGACTTTATTATGGATGACTAAAAAGGTATTGATGCCTTGTAGGATTTAAATTTAATATTTTATAAATTTGAATCTTATAAGGCAAACACACTATGCAATTTATAAAATTCCTTGTTTAGTGAATAATAGCATATTTAAATACAATCATGTTAACGTAGTATTGTCTTGGCATCTTTTAGTCCCCTAGTAGAGATTCTTGGTGAAGACAAACTACATGGAACAAACTTAGAAAGTTGGAAAAGAAAACTTAGCATTGTTTTTGCTGTTAATAAGATCGATCATGTGCTTAATGAGATGCTTCCTATTTTAACTTCAAGCCCTACCATAGCTCAAACGAAAGCATTTAATGATTGGAATAGGGCCGATACTCTCTCTAAAGCTTACATGTTACGATATATGAAAGATGATATCTAAAAGCAACATCTTTCTTTTAAGCATGCCAAAGAAATTATGCAAAACCTAAAAGGCATGTTTAAAGATTCTTCTGCTACATCTAGACAACTTATTCAGAGGCAGTTTTCGAATATGAAAATGGTAAAAGGTACGTCTGTTAAAGATCATATGATAAATATGATGAGCATAGCAACTAAACTAACTAACTTGGGAGCAAATATTGATGAAAAGGGGAAAGTTGTTACAGTTATTCCAGAATTATTTTCTAGTTTTGTGATCACGTATAATCTAATAATGACTAGATCCACGCTGGTTGAATTATCTGCTCAATTACAGGCTGTGAAGACCTCAATGAAAATGATGAAAACATCTCAAATCCATCTATCAGAAAAATCCAAGCTTAAGTTTAATCCCCAAAACAAGAAGAAGAAATTTTTCAAAAAGTCAAAAATTTCCAAAAAGTAAAATATTCATTCCAAGTCTTATGATAGAAGTGGTCGTGAACCTATCAAATACTTTTTTTTACAGGAAGCCAAGACACAAAGAAAAATTATTTTAACTATAAAAAATATTTGAAGGAGAATTCCTTAGGTGTTTCTGAATCTTTTTTTCATTGAGTCAAACCTTGTTTCTTGAACTACTAACTCATGGTGTGTCGACACGGGCGCCTCTATGCACAAGTTTAATTCCCTTTAGGGGTTCCAAAAGGTGTGCCATCTAAATGAAGGGAACTTATTCTTTTACATGGCTATGGAAACTATGACTAGCGTGATGGTGATGGGATCTTACTGCTTAGAACTAGAGAGTGGGGCATCTATTCTTCTTGAAGAATGTCATTATGTTCTTCCTATTAGGAAAACCTAATTTCCGTTTCAAAACTTTCTAAATTAGGATATAGTTTTCTTTTCAACTCTAGATTGGTTGTTAAACTTGGAAAGCATTTGATTACCTATGGTTCTATGATAGATAATCTTTCTTTCTTACAAACTTCCTTTAATTCTTTATCATGTGATGTTTCATTCGTTAGTCATTCTATTCCAAATTCCTTGAATAGAAAATGTTCCGATAGCAATCTTACTCATCTTTGGCACTTATGGCTTGAGCATGTTGGATTAGATCGGATAAAGAGACTGATTAAATTTGAAATATTGAAAAATATTTCATATGAGGTATTTCCCACCTATGAGCCTTATTTAATCGAAAAGATGACTAGAAAATCATTTAATAAGAATGCATAATTACAATCAACCCAGTTATTACAACTTATAAATACGATGTTTGCTGCCCATTTAATCATATAGCTCGTGGGGGGTATGAATACTTTATTACCTTCATTGACAACTTTTTAAGATATGGGCATATCTATCTTATCAAGAAGAAATCAAAAGCCTTTGATAAGTTTATTGAATATCGTACTAAAGTCAAGAAGAAAACTAAAAAGTAAATAAAAATATTATGCTCTAGTCATAGAGGAGAATACTTGTCAGATTCTTTCATTGGATATTTGAAAGAATATGAAATTATTTCTCAATGGACTGCACCCAAAATGCCTCAACGAAATGGTGTTGCTGAAAAATGTAACAGAACATTGATGGATATGATAAGGTCAATAATGAGCATGGTTAACCTACCTATTTTATTTTAGGGTTTTTCTTTAGAAACAACTTTATATATTCTCCATAGAGTTCCATCTAAATTTGTTGAAAATACTCCTTATCAGTTATGGACTGGTAGTGAACCTAGTCTTAATCATTTGAGAATATGGGATTCTCCTACTCATGTAGGAAGAATCAATCCCTCCAAATTAGAGCCTAGAACAGATCTATGTTACTTATAGGATATCAAAAGGAGACGAAAAGCTACTACTTCTATAATCCTACACCAAATCAAGAAAAGGTTTTTGTGAGTCGAGATGTTACATTCTTGGAGGATGATATTGGTTATGACATAGTGAATTGTTCTATTAAGTAGGAGGACATATCGAATGACCAATCCCTCGTCCACGCTTTTTCTACATATGATAAACTTATTCATCAACCCGTTACAAGGAGTATTAGAGAGTGTAAGGCACCTACTCTGACAAACTACGTTGTTTATAAGAGTGAAGTTTTCACTATGATTTCCAATATTATTGAGTTAAGCCCAATTACATACGCCGCTGCAATTGTAGTTTTCGATGTCATACATTGGGTCCAAGTATTGTAATAAAAAATTGATTTAATGATGAAAAATAATATATGTAAACTTGTTAATCGATCAGAAAATTTCAAGTTAGTAGGTTGCAAATGGATTTTCAAAAGGAAAAAAGTTGTAGATGAAAAGGTTGAAAATTTCAAATCTAGGTTCGTAACAAAATGATACACTTAAAAGGAAGGGGCTGATTATGAATAAACATTTTCTCCAATTGCTATGATCAAATCTATCGAAATACTTTTTTCTATTGACGCTCATTATGATTATGAGATTTGGCAAATGGATGTCAAGACAACATTTTTGAATGGAGATCTCTTAGAGACGATTTTCATCGATCAACCAATTGGTTTCATGGAAAAAAGAGAAGAGAAGAAAGTTTGCTTGTTACAAAGATCGATTTATGGTTTAAAACAAGGTTCTCAAAGTTGGAACTTGCGTTTTAATGAGGTAGTCACTTCTTTTGGATTTATAAAAAATCTTGAAAATTGTTGTGTATATCTCAAATCTAAGGATCAATGTATTATGTTTCTAATTTTATATGTAGATGATATTCTACTTATGGCTTACAGCAACCAAGATGTTCTTATTTCAGAAATTTGAGATTAAGGATCTAGGCGAGGCTACATATATTTTTGACATTAGAATCATTAGAGACAGAAAAACTAAGAGCATTAAGTTATCTCAAGCTAGTTACATAGATACCATATTGCAAAGGTTTTCTATGATTGAGTCAAAGAAAGGTTATCTTCCATTTAGTCATGGTTTTGTTCTTTTTAACGATTAATATCCAAAAATTGATGTTGACAGGCGATAGATGGCTTTGGTTCCTTACAATTCCACAGTTGGAAGTCTAATGTACGCTATGTTATGCATGAGACCTGATATATGTTTTTCAGTAGGCGTTGTTAGTCTATAAAACCCCAAATTTTTTATTCGTATCTTGATGAAAAAATAAATAGTAAAATTTTGAGAAAAATTCTGAAAGTGGAACTTAAGGTAAAACTTTAGGATGTTTCTGATCATTTTTAATAGAATATGACCTCACCATTGGATTCAAAATGATAGAAAAATATATTTTAGCTTGTAAGCACGCTCAAATGCGAATTCGAACATAAAATTTGTAAAATGAGCAATTACCGAGTTGAATCAGGTTAAAATAATAATTTTTTTACTAGAGAAAGAATTGTTAATATTCGATCATACCATTGGATTTGTAATGAAAAATTATTAAACATGGACTATTTATTTGTCAATTTTGAAGTCCAAAAAGTCCAATTATCATCAAAAACGAAAATGACATCAATTTTTAGGGTCCCATCGAGCCAAAAATGTAAATTTTTTGTTAGAGATAGAATTTATAAAAATTGACCATACCATTAGGTCCGGAATGAAAAATTATACAAAATAGAGTATTTACTTGTTACTTTTAAAGCCCAGATGATCAAGTTATCGTCAAACGAAACAATAGGCAAAATACCAAAATTGCCTAAAATTTTATATAAATCAAATTTTAAAATTTTTTTACTATTCATTTTCATTTTAAACAACCCAAAACCAGCCAATGGAATTTTTATTTTTTCAAAATTTCAAGCTCAGATCTATCGCTAATGGGCCATCGTTGACTTTTGCCGTAGAAGGGAAAAAGGTCCACAGCCTCGACATTTATAAAACCCACCCAACTTCTTTTCGTTTCATCGTCTCTTTCACCTCGTATCAACAAAAATCAACCGTATATATAGACGAGAATTTCATAACTTCGACCTCGACTTTTACCTATTTCGGGGTCAAATCGTCCTCCGTTGCAGAAGGGAGAAAGGACGACGGAGTAGAGATCTTCGAAATCACCGGGTCAAATTCAAAAATCAGTTTCCTCAAAGTTCACTCTACCTAGATTTCTATGTCAACTGCCTCGATTTCTACTAACGCACTTGAAAGCGCCCTCGATCCGTGGGGTGCTTTTGACCCTTGAGGTTTGGGAGTCGCCACCTAGTTATTACGGTCTAGGAACCGATCAATGACTCTAAATAGATAAAAAACTAATGTAGAACAGAAAAAACTGAATTCGGGGATCATGTTACGGGGTTGAAAGGTCTTAGGAACCAACCCCGCCCGACCAAAGCCGGTCTCTACTAATTTCCCAAATAAGTTACATTGCTAAAAAAAAACCTAGATAATAAAATAAAGAAGAAATTGTACCTTTCCGATAGCAAAGACCTTATTCCCTCAGATCCAATAAAAATTGCTCCTTGTATAATATTCCTTGCTTCGTTCTGTCTGCGGATTTGAATTTCTGATCTCCGAGGCAAGGTATCTCCTTTTTTGATCTGGATTCTTCAAGTTTGTTATGGGTTTTGGGGTGTTTTTGAAGGGCTTTTAGGTATTTTTAGGCTAAAATCGAAGGAGGGATGTTAAGTAAGGAGTTTGGACTCCAAAACTAAGGTTTATGGGAGGCTAGGGGGACTTTTAGACCTACTTCTCTTAGGATTTATGATTTGATACGAAAATAGGGTGTGAGGACCTCTATTTATAGATTTTTTTTAGGGGTTGATTTAGATAGAGTTAATATTTAATTAGAGTTCTTTTAATTAGAGTTGTGTTTTAGTTAGAATTGTTTTAGGTAGAGTTGTGTTTTAATTAGAATTGTTTTAGGTAGAGTTGTATTTTAGTTAGAACTCTATTAAGTAGAATTATTATTTAATTAGAACTCTATTAGGATTTTGACTTTTGGTCTTATTTGATTGACTTTTAATATTTTGACTTTAGTCTTAATTGATTGACTTTTAATATCTTGACTTCAGTCTTGCTTAATTGACTTTAATTTTGACTTCAGTCTCACTTGATTGACTTTAATACCTTGACTTTAGTCTTGCTTGATTGACTTTAAATTTTTGGAGAACCCCCCTCTATTATATCTTTAATTCTTTGGACCCCCAAATAGAGGGGTCCTTAAAGAAATATCTCACGAACCCTCAACAATTTTTCATGAGAGCCCGAGTGATCAATTTTTTTAGTTCAAAATTTTAAATTAATTTCATTAATGTTTCACTTTAATTATTTAATGTTTTATTTATTAATTTCAAAAATTTTAATTATTAAAATTGTGAAATTATCGTTTTGCCCCCAGAGAGGACTTTTCACATTTTAAGTCGGTTTTTAATGTTCTAGGATGTTTTAGAATCGATTTTTCATAATGAATTCAATGGACATATTAGTTTGTGTCATTTATAAAATTTGTTGTGTGAAATGGTTGTGAACTTTATGAGGGGCATTTTCGTAATTTTGTCAAATTTTGTGAAAATTGGTAAAATAATTTATTTGGTTCCAATTTGTTATTTTATGTGTTCGAAAGAGTTTTCCTAAGCGTAACGTAGGCTCTAGGGTTGTTTTGATGTTATGGGTATTTTGGTAATTTGGTCAATTTTTAGTGATTTTTATCGTGAAGCTTCTTTTTGGGTCTGCAAGATGATGATTTCTATGTTTCTAGGATCATATTTTCCTAGCGTAGTGTGGTTTCTAAGGTTTTATCAGTTCGAGATACCTCATCCGGATTTCTGAAACATATCTGGTAACAAAATAAAGCAATGGAATAAACATCCATCATTGGGAATCGTTGCGATCGGATTGACGAGTTGATTAATCAGGCGAATGCAAAAATGAGATGTCTACAGATGCCCCTCTTTGGCAGAGGGTTGAAGCAAATTAGATAGCAAATCTATTTTGGTAGATAGTGCGATATCCGAATGCCAAAGCTAGTGACAGTTCATTTTGCAGCTTGATTTAGCAATTCGTCAGGACGTTCGGATCCTTGAGCGTAAAACTCTCCCTGAACAAAAATGTTGTCAGGTCCTCAAGCGTGAGCTCTCACTGACAGTGTCAGATCCTTGAATTTTAAAGAATTCTCCTTGACTAAAAAATGCAAGTGTGAGTGCGTGTACTGTGTGAAACTGAGTAAAAATGTGTCAGGTCCTAGAGATCTTCTTTCACTGAAAATAATGATTCAAAATTGAAATGTGCTTATGCAACGAAAGCTATCATGGCAGGGTTAAACAATGAGGTAATTGGAGTCATAACATTGTAGGAACTTCGTTAAATCCTATTTGAAATTCTTTTTTAGAGTTCGAAAAAGTATGAGTCTCGTTTATCGGACTCGAACCTATTGTAGCCACGTTTCTCGGGCTAAAGAACTTAAACAATCCTGTTAATTCAATATGATTCAAACAAAGCTGGAGTCTCGTTTCTCTGACTCTGGCTAAGGTTTACAGGAACTTAAACAATCCTATTAAACATGGAGTCTCATTTCTCAGACTCGAGCTAAGGTTTGTAGGCACTTCAAAAAGCCTATGATTCAAAACGTTGGAGTCTCGTTTCTCGGACTCGAACTTAGGTTTATAGGCACTTCAAAAAGTCTATTCATTATATTATTCAAAAAGTTGGAGTCTCGTTTCTCAGACTCGAACTTAAGTTTGTAGGCACTTCAAAAAGCCTATTCATTCTATGATTCAAAAAGTTGGAGTCTCCTTTCTCGGACTCGAACTTAGGTTTATAGGCACTTCAAAAAGCCTATTCATTCTATGATTCAAAAAGTGGGAGTCTCGTTTCTCGGACTCGAACTTAAGTTTGTAGGCACTTCAAAAAGCCTATTCATTCTATGATTCAAAAAGTTGAAGTCTTGTTTCCCGGACTCGAACTTAGGTTTGTAGGTACTTCAAAAAGCCTATTCATTATATGATTCTAAAAGTTAGAATTTCGTTTCTCGGACTCGAACTAAGGTTTGTAGGCACTTCAAAAAGCCTATTCATTCTATGATTCAAAAAGTTGGAGTCTTGTTTCTCGGACTCGAACTTAGATTTATAGGGACTTCAAAAAGTCTATTCATTCTATGATTCAAAAAGTTGGAGTTTCTCGGACTCGAACTTAGGTTTGTAGGCACTTCAAAAAGCCTATTCATTCTATGATTCAAAAGGTTGGAGTCTCGTTTCTCGGACTCGAATTAAGGTTTGTAGGCAGTTCAAAAAGCCTATTCATTCTATGATTCAAAAAGTTGGAGTCTCGGTTCTCGGACTCGAACTTAGGTTTATAGGAACTTAAACAATCCTATTAATTCATCTTATGATTCAAAATCGAACTCAAAGTTTAAAAGATTGGGCCTTTATTGGCTTATCATGCATCTGGATTCATAATTATCATTAGACTTCATCGGACTTCTAAGTAAGATTTTCATTTTTATCATGTGATTAAGAACAAAACTTTGGATTTAAACGACTTTCAAAAATGCCCCTAGTTTCAAGGTTGACTTTAATTGGAACTTGACTATGAGACTGATGGAGTGGATTACACTTGAAAAATATGAACTTTGATGTATGACAGATAGAAGAACTGACATTCCCTTAAATTTAAGACTCTTAAGATTATCATATGTGCAATAAGGGATTGATCATTTTCTTTCGAATTTCTTTTGAAAAATACTTGAGCTGGACTTAAAAAATCTTGATAAAATTAGAATAGAAGATCTATCTCTTCAAAGTGGTTAATGATTCTACATCTTCCATTAGCGAACACTTGAATAAGTAAATATACTTTTGAAGATCCTACAATGTTCAAGATGACTTCTGAATTTTTGGACTTCAACATTGTCTTCGTCGGATGTGAATTCTTGGCTGAAAAACGAATATTGCGGCTTGAATGGTCTTGTATTTTCTACTTTCTGCACAAGCTTCCTTCTGAATTTTTATTCTTGATGAGATCTTTCCTCCCATTTGATGATGCCCTAATTGTTGCCTAGATCGCCTCTTCAGGTTTTCAATCTAGCGGGCTTTATTTTTCTTTTTCTGATGATGCCTTGATTTTTGCCTAGGTCGCCTTTTCAGGTTTTCAACCTAGCAGGCTTTCTTTTTTATGGTTATGCCCTAAATTTTGTCTAAGTCGTCGTTTCGAGTTTTCGACTTAGCGGGCTTCTCTTTTTTCTTGATGATCTTGACTGACCAACTCGACAACTTCTTGGTTCCCTGCACCTTAACCGAGTCAATTAACATTTATGAGAACTTAATAGGTAGGCTTAGGTTATGGTTTACAAAGAAATGGTAAAAGGCTCGACTTCCCAAAATGCCCCTAGTCTAATATTATTTTCTGTAAATTCTTTTGATTCTTTTTTCTAATGTCCCTAGTTTGGCATTATTTTCCTTTTTTTTTAATACCCCTAGTTTGGCATTATCTTCTTTTGAACATTTTAATAGGGGATTTTCCTTTTGGATGACACTTTCCTTAAGAGAATATATTTTTTTTCATGACCGGGCCTGAAGTAACTTCTCAGGTTGCCTACGTACCCCAAATATATTTATTTTTTCTTTTGGGATCAGGTTAAAACGTAGTTCATACAGATTTTCCTCCCAAGGTTGGTTGGTGTGGTTTAAAAAAAAAAGGCTATTGATTTTTTAAAGGCTGCAAAGGGTTAGAAAGGTTATCTTTTTTTTTTTGGTAAAACAGGAAAATAGTTCGGCCAAAGAAGGCCTCCTTTGGTGAAATACTAATTAATTTGGTCAAGGTTTAGGAATTCGATATCTGGATCGCTCTGTCGAGTAAGGTCTTCTTTTAAGAATAAATATTCTTCAATCTTCTTTTGTGAAATCGAGTATGATCGAGTTTTCTGACTATTCAACTCTTCTAAAACTTCGAGAAAATATTTTATTCTCTTATGAATGAAAACTCTCCTCTTTTGAGTGAAAAACATAGTAAATCCACTGTAGGTCTTAGTGTCTTTGTCGATGCTTTCAGCTATATCATTTTTTACCAATAATCTTTGACTTTGAAATCACTCTTGACTTTATGTCTTGATCTATGTTTTTATGTAATCCATCCATATATCCTTATGAGATCATGCAAGAAATATTGTTAAATTTCTCAAGTAAGTTTACTATTCTCTTTTGTTCTTTTGGGGATAATGTATCACTAATTTGCACTTCTTGAGTGTACTCTTTAATTCCAATATTTATTAAGTTCAGTTAGTGAGCTTTAAGTCATTTCTCATGTTAAATCTTATATTCAAATCATTATTGCACACATGATAATAAAAAGCTTATTTATTTATTGGAATTGAAAAGAACATAGACTGACAAACCTTACTAAAACTTGAAAATAAAGATGACTAACTGAATTCAAAGACTGACGCAACTGAAGCTAAAAAAAAAACTAAGAAGATTTAAAAGACGACATCATTCTGAATGGAGGGACACAATTCTAAAGTCTATGCCACTTCAGTTATCTTCGATGGATGACTTGAACTTGCCTACTTTTACTATCTTTTCACATTCTGATTCAAGCCTGTCATATGTAGGACAACCCGTTGTTTCAATGATTTCTCTGTTCTTCAGTTCTGTCACTGCCTTAGGGTAGTTGAGCTCATACTAGCATGGAGCGAATGCACTGTTAAGACCAATTGGATGAATGAAGGAAACTAGGTCAATTGATTCGGGTTTGGATATGGATATTAGGTTCAAAGTAGGAGGAGGTTGATTTTGAAAGGTAGGCAAAGGTTTGTCTTCACATTGGGTGCGGTAGGAGTGGGTATGGTAACCTTTCCTTGTTCAATCAAGTCTTGGATAGCATGACGGAGAGTAATACACCTGTCAAGAACATGACCAGGCATCTGATGGAATTCACAGAATTGTCCATTATCCATGTTTGGAGGAAGAGGATTAGGCAAATGTTTAGGTTGTAAAGGCGTCAACAATCCCCTTTTTATCAATTTTTGATAAGCAACACTAAGGGGCATTCCAAGATTGGCAAACTATCTCCTAGGCTTAGTTTGTGAAGGCTGAGTAGCTTGAGGAGATAGTGCGAAGGAGGTGTTAGCCACTTGTAAGGAATTGACATTAGGTTTGAAATGTTTGGGTTTTGACTCAGACGAATTACCAAAAAGTCTTGAAGAATATGCATCCTCAACTTGATTTCCAGCTTCAAGGAGGGATTGAAAAGTAGGAAGGTACTGAGGCATCAAGTATTTGGCATAATTTGGAGTGAGATTCCTGAAGATAATCTTAACTTGTTCCTTCTCTTGAGGTCGGTCCCACAATTGAGCGGCTTTAGCTCTCCATCGAGCAATGAACTCAGTGAAAGTTTCTCCGGATTTCTGTTTAGTAGTTTCTAGGTCTCTTCTTGTAAGTTCAATATCCGTGTTGAATGAATACCGACCAATAAACTCCTTCATCAATTCATGCCATGTTCTTACCCGAGACGAGTCCAATGACATTAACCAACGTAATGCAGAACCTGTCAGGGTTCTTTGAAAAAGTTGAGCCATCTGTTCTTCACTTAGACCCTGAGATTGCATTATGCCGACATATACTTTTAAGTGAGTCCTAGGGCATCCAATACCATCAAACTTCTCCATATTTGGCATTGTGAACTTTTTTGGTAGACGGACCGTGGGAAACAAGGTTATTGCCCCTAATCCAAGAGTAAGATCATCTGGGTCTTTGATGTTCTTCAAAGCAGTTTCAACCTGAGTTATTCGATGAGCTAGGACAGGGTCGACGTGTAACTGATCAT
The DNA here is from genome assembly GCF_017979445.1 of Akebia trifoliata. NCBI lineage: Eukaryota > Viridiplantae > Streptophyta > Magnoliopsida > Ranunculales > Lardizabalaceae > Akebia > Akebia trifoliata. Next base: position 24,835,356 of record NC_141385.1, read on the forward strand.
CTTCTTGATTTTCAACGAGGTCAAACACATCCTGAGGTACTATAGCTTTATCTTTTCCCTTTTCAATTTTCAGGGATTCAATTTGTGTTTGGACAGAAGCAATAATCTGTACTTGAAAAGATTCTAAAATCTGACGGAGTGTAGCTTCATCCATGGTACTCGTTTCTTCTCGTGGCAAAGACTGACTACTTGGCAATGGTACTCTAGAAAGACAACTATTTTCATAAACTCAAAGTGGTACAGATAGAGGTTTAGAACGTTTAGGACCAATTATCACCTAATTGGAAGTAAACCAAGGTTAACTATTGACTCTAAAGGTTTGACTCTTAACCACATAATTAAAGTTTCGATATAGAATAGCCCAAGTCCAGTGGAAAATATCGAATCCAAATGCACTATAAGTCTATAATGACCAAGAAAGTGAGAAAGGTTAGACGCGGGTCTACCCCTGATTGGGATTGAACCTTTGATTAGACAAATTAATTTGATCCTAAGATCGAATCTTTCTATACAAAGTGGTCTGGATCTTTAAAAGTGAAACCAATTAGTCCAACTGATTTGGTATTGATCAGTTTGATCCATTTGTCAATTGGGCCAACTGGTTTAAGTGGTTTAAATTAATCGGTATATTTCACCGATTGGATCGGACCGATATTGTAGGTTCTGTTTGATTATTGTGGATCGGTCCGCCCACTTACCTGTTGGTTGGATTGAATAAAGCAACCCGGGAACACCCATAGTCAGTTCAGGTCGTGACCTATAGGAAGGCTTCTAGACTCTAGGTCTGTCACATGCAATGCAATTTATCTGGCCACCCTTGCCCAAATACACCTATATACCTCTCAATACGTGGTGACTTGGTTTGATATACCGTATAGGTAATAATCTAAAACCTCAACTCACTTCTCTGAAGCCAAAAACAGCCAGTTTGATCTCCAGTTGAGAGGTGGCGCATGATGCTGAGCAAAGGCCCATTTAAATACCTCTCGTCTAGAATAGACATAGTCTATCCCACTTCGTACAGTAGAGTACAGCAGGGCAAGATCTCGCTTAGGCACCGGTTTTGACCAAGAAGTGCAATTGATATATTTAGATTATCTTTTACATACCTATGGGTACGAGTCAAGAGTTGTAGCTTTCATAAATGGTTTGACATCCCACGAGGGGACCGACCATGTACTAGTACTACGTTGGCAATCGGGACATGTGACTGTGTGGCTCACAATAGGTCAAAGGTTCAGGTCACTCCAGCCTGGGTACATTAATATACCTCTCAGAATCACCTGATCAGACGGTATTGATGCCCCAGTTTGATATACCCTAAGGTACGTGACTGGAGTTGTGATTTTCATGAATGACGTCGCATCTCCGAAGAGACCGGGCCACGCACTAGTGCCACGTTGGCTATATAGGACGTGTAAGTGTACAATGCAATAATATAAACGTGTTATTGGTGTGTGCACAGTAGGGTGGGGTATGCCCGGGGCTTTTTCAAACAAATGGGCCCATAGGCTTAATCAAACCATCACAACATGAATATCATATGAATATTACCCACATAATTCATCACATCAAGTTTAAGATCAAAGCATGCACATCAAAATATATCTATCAAGATCATGGCAAATTAATTAATGAGCATGGCATATAATAATTGATCAAACAAACATTGCAATAGGCATAATTTTTAAAATTTTTAAGGTCCAATAATGATCACTTTTGGGTGATCCAAAATAAATCGAGATTCCAATAGATGTTACATTGATGATAGAATGACAATTGTTGAGATGAGCTCACTCTTAAGAACATTAATTGTGCTAACATTAGATAAATTTGGATTTTCTGTGAATTAGGAAAATACAATCTGAACTTGCATCGATGATATCTAAGGTTCTCGATAATGAAATCGATTGAATTCAAGTCCTAAATTAATCTACTCGATGGGATCTACATTTTATTAATAGGTACCCAGACCTAATTCTAAGTAGAATGTTCTATAAAAACGTTTTAATATTGATGCCCCAACCTTCATTCAGCAACAATTCCAAATTTACAGATTGAACTTGTATTGATGATATCTAAGGCTTTCGATAATGAAATTGAGTGAACTCAGGTTCTAAATTAATCTAATCGATGAGATCTACATTTTATTAATAGGTACCCAGACTTAATTATCACTAGAATGTTCTGTAAAAACGTTTTAACATTGCTGTCCCAACCTTCATTCAGCAACAATTCCAGATTTACAGATTGAACTTGCATCGATTATATCTAAGGCTTCCGATACGAAATTGAGTAAACTCCGGTTCTAAATTAATCTACTCGATCAGATCTATGTTTTATTAAAGGTGCTCAGACTTAATTCTCACTAAAATATTCTATAAAAACATTTTAATATTGCTGTCCCAACCTTAATTCAGCAACAATTCCAGATTTACAGATTGAACTTGCATCGATGATATCTAAGGCTTGCGATAACGAAATTGAGTGACCTTAGTTTCTAAATTAATCTACTCGAGGAGATCTAAGTTTTATTAATAGGTTCCTAGACTTAATTCTCACTAGAATATTCTGTAAAAACGTTTTGATATTTCTGTCCAACCTTCATCATTCCATCATTTTCATAGGTCAATTTGAATCTCTCATTATTTAGGGGTCATCAAAAGTGATCCTTAATTGGGAAAAAAATGCCATACCCAAAATCATCCACAATCAAGTCACAAAAATAAATAAATAAATAAATAAAATAAATCAAACTAAATAATAAAAAAAATTAGGTCATCCTGGCAATGCTCCCATACTTGGGGTTTTTCAAGTCTAATCCTCAATAGTCCTCAGTGGAGTCGCCACTGAAAGCGCCCTCGATCCGTGGGGTGTGCAGATCCGCTTTTGACCCTTGAGGTTTGGGAGTCGCCACCTAGTTATTACGGTCTAAGAACCGATCAATAACTCTAAATAGATAAAGAACTAATCTAGAATAGAAAAAATTGAATTCGGGGATCATGTTACGGGGTTGGAAGGTGCTAGGCACCAACCCCGCCCGGCCAAAGCCGGTCTCTACTGATTTTCTAAATAAGTTACATTGCTAAAAAAAACTTAGATAATAAAATAAAGAAGAAATCGTACCTTTTCGATAGCAAAGACCTTATTCCCTCAGATCCAATAAAAATTGCTCCTTGTATTGTATTCCTTGCTTCGTTCTGTCTCCTGATTTGGATTTCTGATCTCCAAGGCAAGGTATCTCCTTTTTTGATCTGGATTCTTCAAGTTTGTTATGGGTTTTGGGGTGTTTTCGAAGGATTTTTAGGAATTTTTTAGACTAAAATTGAAGGAGGGATGTTAGGTAAGGAGTTGAGACTCCAAAACTAAGGTTTATGGGAGGCTAGGGAGACTTTTAGACCTACTTCTCTTAGGGTTTATGATTTGATAAGAAAATAGGGTGTGAGGACCTCTATTTATAGAATTTTTTAGGGGTTGATTTAGATAGAGTTAGTGTTTAATTAGAGTTCTTTTAATTAGAGTTGTGTTTTAGTTAGAATTGTTTTAGGTAGAGTTGTGTTTTAATTAGAATTGTTTTAGGTAGAGTTGTATTTTAGTTAGAACTCTATTAAATAGAGTTATTATTTAATTAGAACTTTATTAGGGTTTTGACTTTTGGTCTTATTTGATTGACTTTTAATATTTTGACTTTAGTCTTAATTGATTGACTTTTAATATCTTGACTTCAGTCTTGCTTAATTGACTCTAATTTTGACTTCAGTCTCACTTGATTGACTTTAATACCTTGACTTTAGTCTTGTTTGATTGACTTTAAATTTTTGGAGAACCCCCCTCTATTATATCTTTAATTCTTTGGACTCCCAAATGGAGGAGTCCTTAAAGAAATATCTCACGAACCCTCAACAATTTTTCATGAGAGACCGATTGATCGATTTTTTTAGTTCAAAATTTTATATCAATTTCATTAATATTTCACTTTAATTATGTAATATTTTATTTATTAATTTCAAAATTTTTGATTATGAAAATTGTGAAATTACCGTTTTGCCCCTAGAAAGGACTTTTCACATTTTAAGTCGGTTTTTAATGTTCTAGGATGTTTTAGAATCGATTTTTCGTAAGGAATTCAATGGACATATTAGTTTGTGTCATTTATGAAATTTTTTGTGTGAAATGGTTGTGAACTTTATGAGGGGCATTTTCGTAATTTTATCAAAATTTTGTGAAAATTGGTAAAATGATTTATTTGGTTCCAATTTGTTATTTTATGTGTTCAAAAGAGTTTTCCTAAGCGTAACGTAGGCTCTAGGGTTGTTTTGATGTTAGGGGTATTTTGGTAATTTGATCAATTTTTAGTAATTTTTATCGTGAAGCTTCTTTTTGGGTCTGTAAGATGATGATTTATATGTTTCTAGGGTCATATTTTCCTAGCGTAGCGTGGTTTCTAAGGTTTTGTCAGTTCGAGATACCTCATCCGGATTTCTGAAACATATCTGGTAACAAAATAAAGCAATGAAATAAACATCCATAATTGGGAATCGTTGCGATCGGGTTGACCAGTTGATTAATCAGGCGAATGAAAAAATGAGGTGTCTACAACACTTCAATTCCTTCGTGCAAATATTGTAAGAACTCTCAATCTCTATTTAGGATTTTATCGAAAATTTGTTATATATTTTCAAAATATAGAATTCTTTTTCGTTGTTTTAAATTCACGCTATAACTTGTATATTTGATATGATTAATTTTATTTTATAACAAATTATACGTGGGTAAGATATTTCACCAGGTTATTTTCGTCAGTTGGGTCCTATGCACCACTCAGACCCCATTTTGATATAAGTTTTATACTTTTTCAATGTTATTGATAAAAATGAATTTCATAGTTGAAAAAATGATTTAATATTCAATGAACTCATATTGAGTTGATGAATATCAGAAAGTGGATATTTTATTTGAGAGATTGAAAATTGTAAAAATCTGAAAGAGGGAAAAAGGGTATGAAACGGTAAAATGTCAGAGTCATACTCGAGGAGTGATGTCTGTATTTTACATTGTTGTGTTGTGTGTTGGTTAGTGAACGCATATCCAGGGATAATCTTACTTGTTTTATGTTTGTTTACTTTCTATTCGCGTGAGGCACTGTTTACTTTTCCATTCCATTGAAAGAGGGAAAAATGGTATGAAACGGTAAAATGTCAGAGTCATACTCGATGAGTGATGTCTACATTTTACATTGTTGTGTTGTGTGTTGGTTGGTGAACGGATATCCAGGGATAATCTTACTTGTTTTATGTTTATTTACTTTCTATTCGCGCAAGGCACTGTTTACTTTTCCATTCCATTATTTATTTTAGGTCAGGTGACCACCGTTGCATGGTAGGAAACTAGATATCCATTCTCAACCTTGTATTGTTAATTTTTTCTTTATTTACAAATAAAAATAATATATATATATATATATATATATATATATATATCTATATATATATATATATATATATATATATATATATATATATATATATATCTATTTTTAAAGCTATTAAAGAGTTTGTGAATGCTTGAAGGGCTAGTGCGTCATATGATCTGGAACGGTGTACTATCCTGGGATGTACGGTAGGGATCATCAAACTCATACATGGTATGGGATGCGTATGAGAGTGGAGTCACAATTGAAATCTGGGTTTATTCCTCTCTATCTTTATCAGTGAACTTTTAATGTAAAGGTGGTCGTATACGAATGATTTGTATATTTGAGAATCATATACACGCTTGATAGGCATAGACGAAGATGATTAGTCAGTGATCACTAATAATCTATAGTAGTCAAACGTTCTAACACATCGAAAAGAGACCCATTGCTTAGGGTCATGTCAAACGATCAGCCTGAGTCGGATAAATTGTCCCGCAAGTGTGGTAAACAACGACCAACTACAAAATCAAGAACTAATATTTTATTATGAAATATCATGTCCCGACTGGGAGCAATCTAGTCGTGAATCCCAACTCTCTAATTCTACTACTCCACCATTGTGTATTATGTATCTGTTGCCTTATTTTGATATATAAAATGAAATGCATGTTTAATATTTCCATTTGGTCTATTAGATTTATATAAAAAGAAAAATATTTCCATTTAGTCAATTAGATTTGTATAAAAAAAAAATATTATAGTGGGTATTGTTGATTGATGTAATGTGAGTTTTAAATTATTTAGTTGCTCATCCCTAGCTATATGTACAAGTTAATTGTAGTTTTTTCTTTAAAACTTTGCATATTTTAAAATGATAGAATATATTTATTCGTTCATGTTAGGAGAGGTTATTGGTAGAAATTGTTTGCCTCCCTATTAGGTAACCATTGATACTCACCCTTTCCTTCTATTTTTAGTTTCATATTTAAAGCTTGGCAATGCAGGTATAAAGTACGAGTGAAGATTATCTGGTGGGTTAGATAGACGACCAAAGTCCTTTTCATGAGAAACACTAGGCTATACCTAGCAGTGTCAGGTTGTCTAGGTAGTAATATAGATTTTGATTTTGATTGTTAGGAATTTTATTAAAATGAGAAATTTCTGTATAATCCTGTATATAAACTTCTTCTTCCGCACTCGTATTTTCGCACGTTATTAGATGTATATAGGCTTCCGCTAGTTATTATATTTTATATGTATATACAGGATATTATGTATATTGTTTATCAGGTGCAGGTTGAACGACTTGGAATGCTAACATAAACAGAGGAGGCCATGCCGAAATTTTGAGGTGCCACCTAGTGTCTCAAGATCTGACGTGGGGTTTTATGTTAGCGTTTGGCAAGGCACCACATATGGTATCAGAGCATAGCATTAGATCCATATGGGATACAGATCTGTTATGTTTTGAAGATTTGGCTGATACTACAGACATTAAAGCGATAATCATAGAGTGTCACTAGAAATTCGATATCCGAGCTCTTTAGTAGCTTCGTATTGGAATTACGAGTTATTTCGTGTCAAGAAGTCCGTAGAGCCTAGTAAGCTTAAGATGGGATTCTAAGTGTATTTTGTTAATAATGGAAATTGAGTCCATTACTAAGTTCCAGACTATGGTAGCAATTCATAGTTATGTAAAAGCAGTTTTGGCCTTATTCTGATAAGTGCCTTGTTACGGATAAACACAAGCGAGAAGAGTGGACGAGGTAGAGGTCAAAACGCAATAGAGACGAGCCAAATTTTGGATCAGACCACTAACTTAATAGCACAGTTAATGTCATTCATGGGACAGATGGTAGAGTCTCATGTCGAGTCCAAAGAAAAAATATAAATAATACAACCACCACCACCTCGAAGCCAAATGGAAGAAAGACAATTAATATATAATAAGAGACAAACAATTACGAAACTAGCAAACTCATAGGAAAAATAACCATACATGAGGAGTGAGCTTATGGAGATACCAACTCAATGGATGGAAGAATTTTATAAGAAACAATAATATATACTACTAAATCAGTCGAAAGAAAGAGTTGTGATATATTACGAATATGGCAAATTGGGACTTAAAGGAAAACAATGTTTGGGTCGACATCAACCGATTAATGATGCGTGGCTCAAAAAAATGCTAGACAAGCCTATTCAAGGAACAATAAGGCCACCAAATTTCAATAAAATTGATAACGTACTCGTGTCATCTTGAATAGACAAGACTAACGATCGAAAGCGAGAAATGGTACAAGACTTACCACAATTACAAAATGCACCACTAAATTCAAGAAATGAGGGAGCGTTGTACTTCTTCGCAAGAAACAAATACTATTCCACCTCAGAGACCACTATCATAGGTCATGCCTTTGAAGAATGAGAGAATTTTTCAGTCAAAGGATAGGTAAATCCAAGGATGTGGTTGTAGAATTTCCAACGATTATGTCCATCGATATTTGGGAGTTTTTTCGATCCGATTGAGGTCAATGAGTGGGTTTTTGGGAGACTTTGAGTGCCATGTAGTGCCAGAGAGATCAATGGGTGGTGGTGACTACATTCTAGTTAGATGGGGATGTCAGTCATTAGTAACGTTTTGAGAGGAATGTATTGGAGATGGATCGTTTGAGTAGGTAAACTTCGAGAGGATGTTTCTCAATAGATTTATATCCGATACTACTCGAGAAATCAAACACTAGGAGTTTTTGAGATTAGTGCAGTGTAATCTATCGATTACAGACTATGATATGATATTCACTAGGTGTGGACGCCCCATTTTTGCACTCACCTGATTAATCAACTCGTCAACTCGATTGCGACGGTTCTCAATAATAGATTGTTATTCTAATACTCTGTTTGTTACCAGATATGTTTCAGAAATTTGGATGAGGTATCTCAAGCAAACAAAACTATAGAAATCATGCTACACTAGGAAAATGTCCCCCAAAAACATAGAAATCATCATTTTTCAGATAAAAAGAAGTTTTACGATAAAAATCACTGAAAAATGATCAAATTATCAAAATACCCCAAATCTCAAGACATTCCTAAAGCCTACATTACGCTTAGAAAAACCCTTTCAAACACATAAAATAACAAATCGAAATCAAATAAATCATTTTTTCAATTTTCACAAAATTTGATAAAATTACGAAAATGCCCCTCATAAAATTCATGACTATTTCGCACAAAAAATTTCATAAATGACACAAACAAATATTTCCATTGAATTTCTTATGAAAAATCGATTTCAAAACATCCAGGAACATTGAAAAACGACCTAAAATGCAAAAAGTCATCTCCGAGGGTAAAATGGTAATTTTACAATTTTAATAATTAAAAATTTTGAAATTAATAATGAAAACATTAATTAATGTAAAGTGAAATCCTAATTAAAATTAAAGTCTATCAAGTAAGACTTAAGTCAAAATTCTAAATTCTAGTCAATCAAGTGAGACTTAAGTCAAAACCCTAATCAATATAATAAGACCAAAGTCAAACCCTAACCCTAATAGAATTCTAATTAAACTCTAAAACTATCTAAAAGAAAAATAATCTAACTCTAATTCTATCTAAAAAGTTCTTAAAAATATCTATAAATAGGGACCTCTACAACCTATTTTCGTATCCAAGAGAAAACCCTAGAAAAAGTAGGTCAATGAGCCTCCCCAACCTTTCCAAAACCTTAATTTTGAAGCCCTAACTCCTTACCTAACATCCATACCCCAACTTTAGCTCAAAAAACACTCAAAAATCCTTCTAAAACACCGTGAAATCCATAAAAAAATCAGAAAACTCACAAATTTAAGAAAAAGATACCTCAACTTGAAAATTAGAAATCTAATCCGGTGACGGACGAATAGCAAGGAAATACATACGGGGATACTCTTCGCCAGTCTGAGAGAATCATTGTTATCTGCGAGGTAATTTTCTTTTTATTTTTTATTATTATTTATTATTTTTTTGTCTATTTGAAAGCGCCCTCGATCCGCGGGGTGCGCGGATCCGCTTTTGACTCTTGAGGTTTGGGAGTCGCCACCTAGTTATTGTGGTCTAGGAACCAAACTGACTCTAACATGGATAAAAAGAACTAATCTACCACAAAAAATCTAAATTCGGGGATCATGTTATGGGGTTGGAAGGTGTTAGGCACCAATCCTGCCCGGCCAAAGTCGGTCTCTACTAACTTCCCAAATATATCACATTGCTAAAAACCTAGATAAAAATAAAAAAATTACATACCTTTCCGATAGCAAGGATTTTGTTCCCTCAGATCTGACAAAAAGATCTCCTTGTACTGTACTCCCTTGCTTCGTTCTGTCTCCGGATTTGACTTCGGATCTCCTAGATCAAGGTATCTCATTATTTTTGGATCTGAACTCTTCAAGTTTGTTGCGGATTTTGGGGTGTTTTTAGAGGGATTTTAAGTGTTTTCTAGACTAAAATTGAAGGAGGGATGTTAGGTAAGGAGTTGGGGCTCCAAAACTAGGGTTTATGGGGGGCTAGAGGAGCTTCTAGACCTACTTCTCTTAGGGTTTATGATTTGATACGAAAATAGGGTGTGAGCACCTCTATTTATAGAATTTTTTTAAGATTGATTTGGATAGAGTTAGTGTTTAATTAGAGATCTTTTAATTAGAATTGTGTTTTAGTTAAAATTGTTTTAGGTAGAATTGTGTTTTAATTAGAATTATTTTAGGTAGAATTATTTTTAAGTTAGAACTTTATTAGATAGAGTTATTATTTAATTAGAATTCTATTATGACTTTTGGTCTTATTTGATTGACTTTTAATGTTTTGACTTTAGTCTTAATTGATTGATTTTTAATATTTTGACTTCAGTCTTGCTTAATTGACTTTAATTTTGACTTTAGTCTCACTTGATTGACTTTAAAACTTTGACTACAGTCTTGCTTGATTGACTTTAAATTTTGGAGAACCCCCTTCCATTATTTCTTTAATTCTTTGGACCCCCAAATGGAGGGGTCCTTAAAGAAATATCCCACGAACCCTCAACAATTTTACCCCCGAAAGTCCGATTGATCGATTTTTTAGGTTCAAAATTTTAAATTAATTTCATCAATGTTTCACTTTAATTATTTAATATTTTATTTATTAATTTCGAATTTTTTAATTATGAAATTTGTGAAATTACCGTTTTGCCCCCGGAAAGGACTTTTCACGTTTTAAGTCGGTTTTTTGTTTTAGGTTGGATGTTTTAGAATCGATTTTTCGTAGGAATTCAATGGAAATATTATTTTGTGTTATTTATGAAATTTTTTGTGTGAAATGATTATGAAATTTATGAGGGGCATTTTCGTAATTTTGTCAAATTCTGTTAAAATTGGTGAAATGATTTATTTGATTCCGATTTGTTATTTTATGTGTTCGAGAGAGTTTTCCTAAGCGTAACGTAGGCTCTAGGGTTGTTTTGAGGTTAGGGGTATTTTGGTAATTTGGTAATTTTTTAGTGATTTTTATCGTGAAGTTTCTTTTTGGTCTGCAAAATGTTGATTTCTATGTTTCTGGGGTCGTATTTTCCTAGCGTAGCGTGGTTTCTAAGGTTTTGTCAATTCGAGATACCTCATCCGGATTTCTGAAACACATCGTGTAACAAAATAAAGTAACGGAATACACATCCATCATTGGGAATCATTGCAATCGAATTGACGAGTTGATTAATCAGGCGAGTGTAAAAATGGGGTGTCTACAGATGCCCCTCTTTGGCAGAGGGTTGAAGCAAACTAGATAGCAAATTTATTTTGGTAGATAGTGCGATATCTGAATGCCAAAGCTAGTGACAGTTCATTTTGCAGCCTGATTTAGCAATTCGTCGGGGTTTCGGATCTTTGAGGGTAAAGCTCACCCCGAATTAAAAGATTGTCAGGTCCTTGAGCGAGAGCTCTCACTGACAGTGTCAGATCCTTGAATTTTAGAGAATTCTCCCTGACTAAAAAGTGCAAGTGTGTGCACTGTGTGAAATTGAATAAAATCTGAGTAAAACAAAACTCGAGAAATTTGAATGATATTTGAGACAAATCTGAGCAAAAGTTGGGAGAAAGTTAAATGTCCTACTCTACCTACTCTAGGTGAAAGAGTATAAAATTTATATTTTTTTTTAGAGTCTTATTTTACCTACTCAGAGTGAAAGAGTAATGCACTAAATTTTTTTTGGGAAGTTCTACTCTACCTACCTGGAGTGAAAGAGTAATGAACTATTTTTGTTTTTTTTTTTTTTTTGAAGTTCTACTCTACCTACTCGGAGTGAAAGAGTAATGAACTAAGCTTTTTAGAAGTCCTACTCTACCTGCCCAGGGTGAAAGAGTAATGAACTAATTTTTTAGGAGTCCTACTCTACCTGCCCAGATGAAAGAGTAATGAACTAATTTTTTTTTTGGAAAGTTCTACTCTACTCTACCTACTCGGAGTGAAAGAGTAATGAACTAATTTTTTTTGGGAAGTTCTACTCTACTTACCCGGAGTGAAAGAGTAATGAACTAAGCTTTTTAGAAGTCCTACTACTACCTGCCCAGGGTGAAAGAGTAATGAACTAATTTTTTTGGGAAGTTCTACTCTACCTACTCGAGTGAAAGAGTAATGAACTAATTTTTTAGGAGTCCTACTCTACCTGCCCAGGGTGAAAGAGTAATGAACTAATTTTTTTTTTGGAAAGTTCTACTCTACCTACTCGGAGTGAAAGAGTAATGAACCAAGCTTTTTGAGAGTCCTACTCTACCTGCCCAGGGTGAAAGAGTAATGAACTAATTATTTTGGGAAGTTCTACTCTACCTACTCGGAGTGAAAGAGTAAATAACTAATTGTTTTGGGAATCCTACTCTACCTGCCCGGGTGAAAGAGTAATGAATTAATTATTTTGGGAAGTTCTACGCTACCTACTCGGAGTGAAAGAGTAATGAACTAATTTTTTTCTTTTTTAGGAAGTTCTATTCTACCTGCCCAGGGTGCAAGAATAATGAACTAAGCTTTGAGGGAACAAACGAGGGATTAACCTCGCATTTGACTTTTTTTTTAATAAAAAGTTGGATTTTATGAAGGTCTGGTAAATATTTTAACTCTCTTTGAATCTGAGGAGTTTTCAAAATTGCTATCAAGAGGGTAACCTTTAATGCAAAGTTAACCTTATCCTTTGGGGTTGAAATTGACCAGGCATCAGAACAAAAATGCCCCTAGTTTGACAAGGAACATTGCACTAGGGATAATTGAATATAATTTGAAAATAAATGCCCCTAGTGTAAAGGGGGAAACTGTACTCTTTAGAAAAAAGGAAGTGCCCTTGTTATGAAAGTTTGAAATTCTTGATTACCGCAAGCGCAATAAAGGTTTAACTTTTAATTTTGACTTTTTATATTGAAGATTTTGAGTCAGGCTCAAAGATATTGGAACAAAATATTTCTTTCTGAAATTCATCATAGAATTAGTTCTTTCTCCCCGTCGGTTCGCTTAGGGACATGAAACTCTTCAGATCCATAGACGAGATACTTGTATCTACTGAGTCTATATTTGGTTCAAAATGGCTATTAAACTTGATCATTCGAACTTCTGATATTTCGGCTCGGGTTACCTTTTCAGCTTCTCAACTCAACGGAGATTTTCTTTTATTTTTTGATAGCTCTAAGTTTTGCCTAGATTTCCTATCCAGGTTTTCAATCTAGCGAGCTTACAATTTTTTCTTTTTTTCTTGCTTTGATTGTTGCCAAGGTCATCCTTTCAGATCTTCAACCTTGCGAGCTTACCTTAATTTTTGCCTAAGCCGCCCTTTTTGGATTTTGTAGACATGAGAATGTTCAACTTTTGAACCTCGATGCTACGTTGTTTGGAGTCGCCACCATTCTTTTTTGTAAATGGGTGTGAATGGGCACCCGAATCGATTATTTTGAAAATCATTTTTTATGGCATTGTAGTGACTCTCAATCATGGAAAAGGTATGGTCTACCTAAGATCTAGGTAAGGGGATTCGGTTAGAGAATGGGGAAGGTGTTAAGCACCCCATTCTCTCCACCTAAGGTGGTTACCTTTAGATTTGGCCATTTTTGAAAAGGATTAAAATAACAAGTAGAATGCATGAGATGCATGAAGTGGGTGGGTGCATATAGTGTGTATATACCTCATTGGAAGAGGTTTTGATGTTGGTGTTGACATAAGAGATATCTTATGGAAAAAGACATTCTATGGAGTCAACACACTTTTGCATGAGTTGAAATGTTGGTTTATGATTTTAGAGAAGTTCCATGAAAGGAGTTCTCTTAGATCTATAACCTTAATGCATGCATGTTTAGCTAGAAACTTAGTGTTTTAACCCCATCAAGAGAGTTACACATTTCTTCATCATAGCCAACATGTGTGATGTGTGTGCATAGTGTACATTATGATGCATGATATGAGAATGAGTTTAAAAGGGCTTCAACCTCCATCCTTTCGACCAAACCGCCTCAAGCATTCTATGCCCAAGGTTGAGGTTCAATCTACTCGGGATGAAGAAGGGTTCTCCATTACATCCTAAAGGCTTCTAAAAATAAAAAAAATGAGAAGGATAGAAGAAGAAGATGCAACTTAAAAGATAAATAAATAACTATTGTCCCACCTTGTCCCTTTTGGAAGTCTTGAAATAACTTGAGCTTGTGTAATGGACTTGAGAGTTGAAGGATGTGGTTGAAGGTTGAGAGAGTTGAGGGATGAGAGATGAGTAGAGAATTTGGTAGAGTTTTAGGTTGAGAGATGGAGGCTTGAGAGCATGAGTTGTTCTTAGAAAATGAGAGTATTTATAGAGTTTTTGGAGAACTTTTGGGGATTGTGGACACGGGATTTTCGACATTTTCGAAAGCATCCCTCCACTTTGGGGTGTTTTGGAGTCGCCACCATTCATTTTCGGAAATGGGTGTGAATGGTCACCCGAAGTTGTATTTTTGAAAAACATGTCATTTTGACATTTTTTGATGACTCTCGTATGGATAGAGCATGTTTGGTCCAACCTTGATTCAAGGTAAGGGGGTCCATTTATGGAGTAGGGAAGGTGTTAGGCACCCTACTCCATCCACCATAGGTGGTAACCTCGGATTCGGTTTTTTGAAAGAAAATGAAAATGAAAATGAAAATAAAAGAAAATCGGTGTGTGCCCTCAAGTGTGAGGGGCTTCGATGTTGGTTCAAATCATTAAGGGCACCCTTATGAAGAAGGGGCCCTTTGGTGATTTAAACCATAGTGGTGTGTGTGCAAATGTGTAGGAAAGGGGTGAGTAGAGGAGGGGAGTTGAGGGGGGTATTCCTTTTGTCCAAACCCACCTTGACCTTCCTTGACTTCCTTTGACTTTCTTTGATGAGTCTTCTTTTTCTTTGCTTGACTTGTTTGAGAGAAGGTTGAGAGTTGAGAGTTGGGTGTTGAGAGTAGAGAATTGAGATGAGTTGTGATTTTTTAGAGTTTTTTGTCAAATTTTCATTAGGGATTGAGAGTTGAGAGTGATGGGGTTTTTATAGAGGTTGTGAGTTATTTTGAGGGGTAGAGTTGGGTGAAATAATGAGAAGTGGTAGAATGGTGTGGGGTTTAAGAGAAGGATATGTGTAAATTGATGGGGTTGGAGGGGTATTTGTGTAAGAAGGTTAAATGGGTGAGTTTGGGAATTGAGTTGAGTGGGCTTAGGTTTGGTTAGAATAAAAATGGGTTTGGGGGTTGAGTTGAGTGGGCTAGTTTTCGGTCCGTGGGCCACGTGAGAAGCCTTGGGCCGTTTATTGAAATTAATATGACAAAATTTATTGGATTTTTGTAGGTTTGGACCTCGGAGCCCATTCCAATTTTTACGATTTTTGGGGCATTTTGCGTCGAGGGCCCGATCAAATTTGGGTGTCTACAGGGATAAAGTGGTCCAACCCTAAAAATAAAGAAAATGGACATGAGATTTAGGTTGTTTCTTTTTGGATTTTCCATTTGTATGAGGGTAAAGATGACATTTGTGAAGAAACCCTAAAAGCATGCTTTGATCCTTGGTTTTTTGGTAAATAGAGGTGAGAGAACAAAAGTACTTTTGGGAGGATGAATGGGGGAGTGACATGTGTAGGTGGAGTGGTAGGTAAAAAGTAGATCTTGGTTTATTTGTAAATAACTCATAAAGCAAGGGTGGAAGTGTAGTTTTGAAATGGACCAATGGGAAAACAAAAGCACATTTGGGAGGGTGAATAGGAGAATGACATGTGTAAAGGTGAAGTGGTAGGTGAAAAGTAGATCTTGGTTCATTTGTAAATAACAAATAAAGCAAGGATGGAAGTATATTTTTGAAATGGACCAATGGGAGAACTCCATGTATGTACTTGAAGATTCCCACCTTTTGAGGGCATAATGGGAAGTTCTCTCACCTTTATGAATTATTACCAAAGACCAAATAACCTTTTTTGTTTGACTAAACTTTTTGAGAAGGGCATTCTTGAGTTTTCACAAAAGAAAAGTTGACCCTCCAATTAGATGATGCATTGGGCATTGGGGGCTTATGAGGTATCAACATGTGTCATTTTATGAGGGGGTGAGAGAATGGACTTGGAGTGGGCTTGGTGTTGGGCTTAGGTTTGGGTTAGGATATGGACTTGGGTTTGGGCTTAGAATGGACTTGGCTTTGGATTTAGGATATGGACTTGGGTTTTGGACTTGGGTTAGGTTGGAGGAGGAAATCGACCTTGGTTATGGTATGGGTGTGGGCTTAGGATATGGGTGATGGACATAGGTTTAAAGTGGATTAGGGACAAGGTTGAGTATGCAAACTATATGACATGATGTATGTTTGCATGTATGCATGAATGATGAAGATAAGTGGCAATGCGGGTCCGTCAAAGAGCTTGAGTTCTAAATCAGAATCAACTCGAGAAAATTTGAATCTTTCTAACGGGTTCGTGCAAATTGGGGTGTCTACAGGTTTTCAACTTAGCAGATTTTTTTTCTTCTTCTTCCCTTCTGAACTTCTGGAGTTGCTGTCTGATCATGCTTTGCTATCTTCCTTGACTTCTCGCACGGTACTTAGGAGGACTTTCATGGGTAAGCTTAGGACTAGGTATAAAAGAAAGGGATTTTGAGGCTCAAAACCCAAATGCCCCTTGTGTGACATTCCTTTTAAATTATTTTCTTTTTCCTTGAATTTTCTTCCCCACTTTGACAATTTTTTTCTTTTGAATTTTTTTTTTTAGATTTTTTCTTTGTCGGGGAATCTATTTTTATTTTTTTGATGTGATCGGGCCTGAAGTAACTTCTCAGGTTGCCTACGTACCCCAGAATTTTGGGATCAGACCAAAACGTAGTTCGAATATTTTTCCCTCCCTTAGGTTGGTGATCGGGCTAAGAAATAAGAAGGCATAATTTTTTTCTTTTTGAAAAGGCTGCGAAAGGGTTGAAAAAGGATATATTGAACTGGGTAATAAGAAGAATTGATTCGGCCAAAGATGGCCTCCTTAAATGTAGTATCGTTTGATTTGGTCAAGGTTGGTTGATTCTGGTAATTCGATTCCATCATGATTGAAGTCTAACAGTTTTTCCAGATAATATTTCCTTGATGATTGAATCTCTCCAATTGAGTTCAAACTTTCTATGATCAGAAGAATACTCAAATTTTTTTTTTGGTAGTCTGATGCTTAGATCTTTGACTTATAAGTAATGAACTTTGACTTTCTTGTCAAACATGCAAGTGACTCCTCTCCATTCACAGACCCAATCTGTTTCTAACAATTAACTTCTATCAAGACCTTGAGATACAGGATTTTTCCTTTTAACCGGTAAGATTGCTTCCATATCATACTAGAGTGACTCTAGTAGAAGACTGTATTGAAGTGTAATATATCCATAATGCGAATGGTAACTTTTCTGGCCAATCCCGGTGTGATATGTAATTGACACATTTTCACGATGATTGTCTTGAGATTTTACTGGCTGCTTCAACTATTCCATCGATTTTAAATTCCAGCACTGATACATTTTATAATCCCTCCTCTGACTATGTTAGTCAATTCTGGTTTGTATATGTGGTGTTTCTCATTGGATGGGTATATTTTCATGTTGAACAACACTCCAAATTTAATTGACATATCCTCATAGGACCATTTAAGCAAGTCTTTTGAATTTTCTGAATAAATTCATCATCTTTGTGTGATCATCTGGGGATAAGTTAGTTCCAATATGAATTTCTTGGAATTATTTTTGTTCCGAGGTCAATGACCTTTAGTTCCTCGAGCAAGACATTTATCTTCTCATTTAAGAGGGGGTTCCTTATTAGAGGAATTTCTCTTTGAAGCCAGTTATTAGTTAACTCGTTAATGCGCTCAAGGTATTCAAAAATTTTCTTTATTCAATTAAATTTAGATAGGGCGACTGACACCATTGCAGACTCAACAAACTAACTTGACTAGAACAAAATAAGAAATAAATTACTAACTTGATAGAAAGAACCGGACTCAAGACTCATAAACAACTAAAGACAATTACCCACAACAGGCTTGATTACAGACTGAGAATTCGAGAAACTATTTCCAAGCGGTTAGACTGAGTTTTCTTCTTCAGATTCTTTGCATTCTTCAGACTTACTTCTTCTCTCTTGGCCAAGACTGCATTTGGTGGTGAAAACCTCATTAGGGACCGTCACTTTGGTAAAAGGAGGGCTAGGAGGTTTATGATTGACTGATCGGATGAGAAGGATTGGGTCAAACAAGAGTTGAGTATTGGATACCATGTTCAAAGTCTGAGGAGGTTGGTAACTGGGTAGAGGGTTGGTAGTAACATTCGATTGCTCAGGGGCAGGGACAGTAATTTTTTTGGCGTCGATGAGGTCTTGAACTGTATGACGAAGAGCGACACAACGATCAGTAAATGACCGGGATTTTGGTGAAACTCACAAAATAGGTTGGTGGTGTGTGAAGTGGGGGGTGGATTTGGTAAAGGTCGAGGTTGGAGAGGTGCAATGAGCCCTTTACTTAATAGTTTTTGAAGGACAATGCTCAAAGGCATTCCAAGATTGGTGAATTTCCTACGCGGTCGAGGTTGATTAGGGTTAACTTGGTTACTAGGCAAGATAGTAGATTGGACGGGTGTAGTAGACGTATTGGCTACATAAGCGTGATCAGTACAAGACTTAGAATTGGTAAAAGGCTTTTTGAACTTGTTGTCAGAAGGATTGGAAAGGATTCCGGAAGCGAAAGCATCTTCCAATTGGCTACCAGCTTGCAATAGAGATTCGAATGTAGGAAGGTATTGGGAAACTAGATGTCGGGCATACCCTTGCGAGAGGTTTTTTAAGATAATAGCCACTTGATCTTTCTCTGAAGGTCTATCCCACATTTGTGCAGCCTTGGCCCTCCAACGACCAATGAAATCAGTGAATGTCTCCCCATTTTTCTGTTTAGTTGCTTCCAAATCCCTTCCTGAGGTCTCAATCTCAGTACTGTATTTATACTGATGCTAGAAGGCCTTTGACATGTTTTCCCATGTACCCACAGTAACTGGATCTTGAGACATTAACCAACGTAGTGCTGATCCCGATAGAGTTCTCTGGAACAACAATGTCATTTGTTCGTCGCTGAGCCCCATAGTGCGCATGTTGGTAACATACACCTTAAGATGTGTTTTTGCACACCCTGTCCCACTGAACTTGTCCATTTCAGGCATCACAAACTTCTCTGGCAAATGGATTTTAGGGATGCGATTTAAAGCTTCAATGCCTGCTGCAATTTCATCAATACCCTTTATACTTTTCATCGCTGACTCCAATTGAGACATTCTATTAGATAATGCCGGATTCTCATCAACATACTCTTCATCTCCGTCGAACTCGAAGACTTCACGTAGACGTTTCTCTTCAACCTTTTTTCCCTTTAGGTCATCTAGGGGAATTCCTGTTGATTCCGAGGTCTGTTCTAACATTTCCACTTTGCCTTTTATATTGCTGATATCATTGGCAAAGGCTGCCAAGATCTTACGCATCTCTGTGAGCTCAGATTCTGAAGCCATCTCTGCTTGTTGACTTGGTACTGTGGTTCTTTCTAATCGACTGGACTTACGACTCCAACTAGGAGGTGGACGCTTGAGTTTGGGCGCATGATGATAATCCTATATGACCCCATCAAAGGTAGATTTAGTCAATTTCGGTATTAACCCCTTGATAACATTTTTAAGAATCCTGAGATTTTATTGAATATATCATTTGTAAATCATTTTTCCTTCATTCTCTTTTCTTTTAGAAAACATTTTTTTTTTTGAAAAATCTTGTTCTTATGGAAAACACTTTTTCTGGAAAATATATATATATTTTTGAGAACATTTCTTCTAGAAAATACTTTCTTTTGTAAACCATTTCTCTTTTTTAAAAATGGGTTGAAACCCGAATTTAGAAAAGAATTTGATTTCCATTTTGATCTAAATGGCCCGACCAATCATGATTATTGGATCGAGATGGACTGGGTCATTATAAATTATTGCAAAAAATTGATTCTTTATTGGGTCGGTGCACCCATTTTAATTTTCAAAAAGAAATTTTTTTATCTTTGAGGACAACCATACATTCTTGATCTCATCATTTACATCACTCACATACATTCATCAATCACATGCATTCATTCAATAAACAACCCAGGAACACCCACGATAAGTTCGAGTCGTGACCTACTGGGAAGGTTTCTAGACTCTAAGCTTATACGTGCAATGCATTTTTATCTGGCCACCCTTGCCCAAGCACACCTATATACCTTTCGATACGTGGTGACTTGGTTTGATATACCGTATAGGTGATAATCTAAAACCTCAATTCACTTCTTTGAAGTCAAAAACAGCCAGTTGATCTCCAGTTGAGAGGTGGCGCACAATGCTGAGCAAGGGCCCACTTAAATACCTCTCGTCTAGAATACGTAGTCTATCCCCCTCGTACAGTAGGGTACAGCGGGGCAAGATCTTGCTTAGGCACCGGTTTTGACCAAGAAGTGCAATTGATATACTTAGACTATCTTTTATACCTACGGGTACGAGTCAAGAGTTGTAGCTTTCATAAATGTTTGGCATCCCACGAGGGAGACCGACCACGTACTAGTACTATGTTGGCAATCGGGACATGTGACTGTGTGGCTTACAATAGGTCAAAGGCTCAGGTCGCTCCGCCTGGGTGCATCAACATACTTCTCAGAATCACCTGATCAGGGTATTGATGCCCCCAGTTTGATATACCCTAAGGTACGTGACTGGAGTTGTGGGTTTCATGAATGACGTCGCATCTCCGAAGAGACCGGGCCACGCACTAGTGCCACGTTGGCTAAATGGGACGTGTAAGTGAGTAAAACAGTAAACGTGCATGTGGTGTGTGCAAAACAGGGTGGGGTGTGCCCGGGATTTTTCAAACAAATGGGCCCATGGATCCAATCAAACCAATCATACATTTAATCAAAATCAAAATCATTAAAATCATATGAATATTCAATTAAGATCACATTATTCCCATCACATAAGCACATTAACATTACGATCAACATCAATCATGTATTTCAAGCAAGATCATGGTAAATTAATCAATAAATATGGCATATGATAATGATCAAACAAACATTGCAATAGGCATAATTTTTATAATTTTTAAGGTCCAATCAATAATCACTTTTGGGTGATCCAAAATAAATCGAGATTCCAATAGGTGTTACATTGATGATAGAATGACAATGGTTGAGATGAGCTCACTCTCAAGAACATTAATTGTGCCAACATTAGATAAATTCAGATTTTCTGTGAATTAGGAAAATACAATCTGAACTTGCATCGGTGATATCTAAGGCTCCCGATAACGAAATCGAGTGAACTCAAGTTCTAAATTAATCTACTCGATGAGATCTACATTTTATTAATAGGTGTCCAGACTTAGTTCTCACCAGAATGTTCTGTAAAAACGTTTTAACGTTGCTATCCCAACTTTCATTCAGAAATAATTCCAGATTTACAGATTGAACTTGCATCGATAATATCTAAGGCTTCCGATAACGAAATTGAGTGAACTCAAGTTCTAAATTAATCTATTCGATGAGATCTACATTTTATTAATATGTTTCCAGACTTAATTCTCACTAAAATATTCTGTAAAAATTTTTTAACATTGCTGTCCCAACTTTCATTCAGAAATAATTTCAGATTTACAGATTGAACTTGCATCGATGATATCTAAGGCTTCCGATAACGAAATTGAGTGAACTCAGATTCTAAATTAATCTACTCGACGAGATCTATGTTTTATTAAAGGCTCCCAGACTTAATTCTTACTAGAATATTCTCTAAAAAAGTTTTAACATTGCTGTCCCAACTTTCATTCAGAAATAATTCCAGATTTACAGATTGAACTTGCATCGATGATATCTAAGGCTTCCGATAACGAAATTGAGTGAACTCAGATTCTAAATAATCTAACGACGAGATCCATATTTTATTAAAAGGTCCCAGACTAATTCTCACTAGAATATTCTCTAAAAAAGTTTTAACATTGCTGTCCCACCTTCATCATTCCATCATTTTCATAGGTCAATTTGAATCTTCATTATTTAGGGGTCATCAAAAAGTGATCATTAATTGGAAAAAAAATGCAATACCCAAAATCATCTACAATCAAGACAAAAAATAAATAACCAGAAAAAATAATAAAATAAATCCAACTAAATAATATAAAAAAACTAGGTCATCTTGGCAATGCTCCCATACTTGGGATTTTTCAAGTTTGATCCTCAATAGTCCCCAGTGGAGTCGCCACTGAAAGCGCCTTCCATCCGCGGGGTGCGCGGATCCACTTTTGACTCTTGAGGTTTGGGAGTCGCCACCTAGTTATTGTGGTCTAGGAACCAAACTGACTCTAACATGGATAAAAAGAACTAATCTACCACAAAAAATCTAAATTCGGGGATCATGTTACGGGGTTGGAAGGTGTTAGGCACCAACCCCGCCCGGCCAAAGCCGGTCTCTACTAACTTCCCAAATATATCACATTGCTAAAAACCTAGATAAAAATAAAAAAATTACATACCTTTCCGATAGCAAGGATTTTGTTCCCTCAGATCTGACAAAAAGAGCTCCTTGTACTGTATTCCCTTGCTTCGTTCTGTCTCCTGATTTGACTTCGGATCTCCTAGATCAAGGTATCTCATTATTTTTGGATCTGAACTCTTCAAGTTTGTTGCGGATTTGGGGGTGTTTTTAGAGGGATTTTAGGTGTTTTCTAGACTAAAATTGAAGGAGGGATGTTAGGTAAGGAGTTGGGACTCCAAAACTAGGGTTTATGGGGGGCTAGGGGAGCTTCTAGACCTACTTCTCTTAGGGTTTATGATTTGATACGAAAATAGGGTGTGAGCACCTCTATTTATAGAATTTTTTTAAGGTTGATTTGGATAGAGTTAGTGTTTAATTAGAGATCTTTTAATTAGAGTTGTGTTTTAGTTAAAATTATTTTAGGTAGAATTGTGTTTTAATTAGAATTGTTTTAGGTAGAATTGTTTTTAAGTTAGAACTCTATTAGATAGAGTTA
The DNA here is from genome assembly GCF_017979445.1 of Akebia trifoliata. Lineage (NCBI taxonomy): Eukaryota > Viridiplantae > Streptophyta > Magnoliopsida > Ranunculales > Lardizabalaceae > Akebia > Akebia trifoliata. Next base: position 24,858,338 of record NC_141385.1, read on the forward strand.
TTATTTAATTAGAATTCTATTATGACTTTTGGTCTTATTTGATTGACTTTTAATGTTTTGACTTTAGTCTTAATTGATTGACTATTAATATTTTGACTTCAGTCTTGCTTAATTGACTTTAATTTTGACTTTAGTCTCACTTGATTGACTTTAAAACTTTGACTACAGTCTTGCTTGATTGAATTTAAATTTTGGATAACCCCCTTCCATTATTTCTTTAATTCTTTGGACCCCCAAATGGAGGGGTCCTTAAAGAAATATCCCACGAACCCTCAACAATTTTACCCGAAAGTCCGATTGATCGATTTTTTAGGTTCAAAATTTTAAATTAATTTCATCAATGTTTCACTTTAATTATTTAATATTTTATTTATTAATTTCAAATTTTTTAATTATGAAATTTGTGAAATTACCATTTTGCCCCCAGAGAGGACTTTTCACGTTTTAAGTCAGTTTTTAATGTTCTAGGATGTTTTAGAATCGATTTTTCGTAAGGAATTCAATGGAAATATTATTTTGTGTTATTTATGAAATTTTTTGTGTGAACTGATTGTGAACTTTATGAGGGGCATTTTCGTAATTTTGTCAAATTATGTTAAAATTGGTGAAATGATTTATTTGGTTCCGATTTGTTATTTTATGTGTTCGAGAGAGTTTTCCTAAACGTAACGTAGGCTTTAGGGTTGTTTTGAGGTTAGGGGTATTTTGATAATTTGGTAATTTTTTAGTGATTTTTATCGTGAAGTTTCTTTTTGGTCTGCAAGATGATGATTTCTATGTTTCTTGGGTCGTATTTTCCTAGCGTAACGTGGTTTCTAAGGTTTTGTCAATTCGAGATACCTCATCCAGATTTCTGAAACACATCTGGTAACAAAATAAAGCAACGAAATACACATCCATCATTGGGAATCATTACAATCGGATTGACGAGTTGATTAATCAGGCGAGTGCAAAAATGGGGTATCTACACTATTGTGCAATGTAATCATTTTTGAAAATTAGTAGACACCGACGTTTACCGGGTGGGGTTGGTGCCTAACACCTTCCAACCTCGTAATGTGATCCCCGGACTTAGTATTTTTTTAGTAGATTATTAGTTTTTCTTATCTGTTTAAAGTCGATGTTCGGTTCCTAGACCATAATAACTAGGTGGTGACTCATAAACCTCAAAAATCAAAAGTGGATTCGCGTACCCCGCGGATCGAGGGCGCTTTCAGTGGCGACTCCGCTGGGGATTATTAAGGATCAGACTTGAAAAACCCCAAGTATGGGAAAAATTGCCAGAAGAAACTAATTTTCTTTTATTTTTAGTTGTTTATCTGTTTAATTTTATTTTTTATCATTCTTTTTGGCTCCGTTATTGATTACTTGTTTGGATGGTGAATGTTTTGTTTTGGCACATTTTTTATGGTTCAATCTAAGGTCATTCGGAATGACCTTAAATAATACAGGATTTCAAGAGGGTAATGATATGAAATAATGATTGTTAACCCATTTTTTTTATTTAGTTTATTTTATATTTTTGGATTGTATTACCTTCTCTTGGTATTATTTAGATTGATTTTGGGTATGTTATTTTGGAGTATCACTTTCTACGATTCAATCTAGGGTCATTGTGGGATGACTCTAAACAATGAAAGATTCAAAGTGACATATGAATGGAGGATGGAATGATGGTACTTGGGGTGAGAGTCATGGAATTTTGTTTTTGTTTTAGAAAATTTTTGGATAAAATTTTTTAGCACATTACTATGCATGGGTGATAAGTTATGAAAATAAATTATTTGTGAGTGATGTGCTAAGAAATAAAAAAATTACTTTTTTTAATGTTGTTCGTAAAGAGGAGAAAATTCCTAGACAAAAATTTCAAAAAAATAAAGTAAAATAAAAAATAATTTTTTCTGCGTGGTGTGCCATTAGTAGAAAATGATTTTTTATTTTTCATCTTCTTCTCAAATAAATTATTTGTGAGTGATGCGCTAAGAAACCAAAAAAATAATTTTTTTAATGTTGTTCGTGATGAGGAGAGGATTCCAATAAAAAATCACAAAAAAATAATAATAATAATAAAATTATTTTTATACGTGGTGTGCCGTTAGCAGAAAATGTTTTTTATTTTTCATCTTCTTCTCAAATAAATTATTTGTGAGTGATGCGCTAAGAAACAAAAAAATTACTTTTTTTAATATCGTTCATGATAAGGAAATGATTCCAATAAAAAATCATAAATTTTTTTTTATGCGCGGTGTGCCGCTAGGAGAAAATGATTTTTTATTTTTCATCTTCTTCTCAAATAAATTATTTGTGAGTGATGCCCTAAGAAATAAAAAAATTAATTTTTTTTAATGTTGTTCGTGATGAGGAGAAGATTCAAATAAAAAATTACAAAAAAAATATTTAAAAAAATATATTTTTATGCGTGGTGTGCCGTTAGGAGAAAACGATTTTTTATTTTTCATCTTTTTCTCAAATAAATTATTTGTGAGTGATGCGTTAAGAAACAAAAAAATTACTTTTTTAATGTTGTTTGTGATGAGGAAAGGATTCTAATAAAAAATCGTCAAAAAAAAAAATGTATTTCTAAAAAAAAAAAAGTCATCACTCCTTATCTCAATGATTATCATCCTATCCTCGATTCAATATTCAATAAAATCTCAATTTATTTTGAATCGTCCAAAGTAACCCTTGATTGGACCATAGAGAAAAAGTCATTTTGTTTTAAAAATAATAATAATAAAATAAATTTGTGCCTATTTCATCGATTGGCTTATGATTGATTATTTTTGTGCCATAATTTTTGCCTATTCGACGTGCCATAATATTGATTGAGATATGTGTTTGACGTATTTATTTTGATCTTGATATGATGGGTTTGTGTATTATCTTGATTAATATTTCTATGATACCCATGTAGTGATAATCTGATCTGGTCCATTCATCTGAAAACGCCCTGGGCACACCCCACCCTATTTTGCACACACCACTAGCATGTTTTTTTTGTTGCATTACATGCTAACATGTCCCTTATAGTCAACGTGGCACTAGTGTGTGGCCCGGTCTCCTCGGAGATGCGACGTCATTCATGAAAACCACAACTCCAGTCACATACCTTAGGGTATATAAAACTGGGACATTATTACCGTTTGATCAGGTGACACTGAAAGGTATATCGATGCACCCAGGCTAGAGCGACCTAAGCCTTTTATCCTATTGTAAGTTGTACAGTCACATAGCCCGATTACCAACCCTAGAATCGTACCTATACGGTATATCAAAGTTAATCTAAGTTCACCAACTGCACTTTTTGATTAAAATCAGTGCCTAAGTGAGATCCTGCCCTGCTGTACCCTACTGTACTAGGGGGATAGACAACATCTATTCCAGACGAGAGGTATTTAAGTGGGCCCTTGCTCAGCATCGTGCGTTACCTCTCAATTGGGGATTAAATTTACTGCTTTTGACTTCAGAGATTTGAGTTGGAGTCTTAGATTATCACCTAATACGGTATATTAACCAAGTCACCACGTACCGTTTAATTGAGTACGCTTGAAAGGTATATAGGTGTACTTGGGCAAGGGTGGCCGGATAAATTGCATTGTACGTAGTAAACCTAGAGTTTAAGAGCCTCCCTATAGGTCACGACTCGAACTGACTATTGGTGTTCCCGGGTTGCTCTAATCAATCCAACTAACAGGTAAGTGGGCGGACCGATCCAAACTAGACCCGCAATATCGGTCTGACCCAATGTGTGAAATGTAAATCAAGTGGCCCAATCAATAAATGGATCAAAGTGATCAACACCAAACTGGTTGGACCAATTGGTTTTACTTTTAAAGATTCAGACTATTTTATCCTAAAAAGATTCGATCTTACGGTCAAATTATTTTGTCTGATCGAGGTTCTATCCCAATTAGGAATAGACCCATAAATAGTATTTTTCACCTTCTTGGTCACTATAGACTTATAATGCATTTGAATTCAATGTTTCCCACCGGACTTAGGCTAATTTCAAAATTTTAATCATGTGGTTAAGAATCAAACTTTTAGAATCAATGGTTAATCTTGGTGTACTTTTACTCAGGTAATGATTGCTCCTAGACGTTCTAAACCCTCGTCTATACCACTTTGGATTCGTCAAAAGAGTCGTCTAGCCAAAGTACTAATGTTAAGTCCAAATAGTATATCTACCCAGAAGGACTTTCCCGCCTGTAGATAAACATCCTTGAGTTTCTATTAGTGTCAATTTAGTTTTCGTTAGTCTTAAAATTCAATTGGTCACTTCAGTTATGTTAGTCTTTCTTTAGTTGAGTTTGTTAGTCTATGTCTTTTTTAATTCTAACAGAATAAAGAAGTTTCTGATTGTCATGCGTGTAATAACGATTTGAGCATAATATCAAACATGAGGAATGACTCAAGGCTCACAAATCGAATTTGATAAATATTGAAGTTAAAGAGTACACTCAAAAGGTGCAAACAGGTACTACATTATCCTTAGGGGAATCTGGGAGAATAATAAACTTACTGGAGAAGCTCAACAACGTTCTTACATAGTCTCATGAAGACATAAAGTCAAGGGTGATTTTCAAAATCAAAGATTATTGATTAAGAATCATGCAGTTGAAACCATCGACAAAGGTGCTAAGACCTGCAAGTGGATCTACCATGTTTTTCACTCAAGAGAGGAGAGTTATCATTCATAAAAGAATAAAAGATTTTTTCAAGTTCTAGAAGAGTTGAATAGTTGAATACAGAAAACTTGATTTCACAAAAGAAGAATGGAGAATATTCATTCTCAAAAGAAGATCGTACTCAATAGAGCATTCAAGACATCGAGTTCCTATAATCTTGACCAAATCAATTAGTATTTCACCAAAAGAGGCCTCTTTGGTCAAATCATTTTCTTTTCTTACCAAGAAGAAGATAACCTTCTTTAGCCCCTCGCAGCTTTTAAAAAAAAATCAATAGCCTCTTCTTTCTAAATCACACCGACCAACCTTAGGAGGGAATCTTAGTATGAACTACGTTTTGACCTGATCCCAAAAGAAAACAAGAAATATTTGGGGTACGTAGGCAACTCGAGAAGTTACTTTAGGCCCGGTCACGCAAAGAATGTGTGTTGTAGACATGAAATGTTCACAATGAACTTCAATACTACATTGTTTGGAGTCGCCACTATTCTTTTTTGAAATGGGTGTGAATGGGCACCCGGATTGATTCTTTTGAAAACCATTTTTTTCATGGCATTGTAGTGACTCTCATATGTTGGAAAGGGCACGGTCTACCTAAGATCTAGGTAAGGAGGTCCGGTTAGAGGATGGGGAAGGTGTTAGGCACCCCATCCTCTCCACCAAAGGTGGTTACCTTGCTTGGCCATTTTATTTTGTAAAAAACTCAAGAAAACAAATATTAAAATGCATGAGAATGTATGGTAAGAGTGGTGTGTGCATTAAGTGGAATGTTCCCTAAAAAAGGGATTTTGATTTCAATGTGACATTAGGGACATTCTATGGAAGAGAATGACCCATATAATCACATTAAATTTATGAAATGAATGTTGGTTTGAACTCTTAGAGAGACTCCATAATAGAGTTCCCTTGAAGTCACAACCATGATGTATGTATGCATGGCTAGAAACTTAGTGTTTCACCCCATCAAGAGGGTGACACATTTCTTCATCATTGCCATGCATAAGTGAGTGTGTGCATTGTGTATAAGATGATGCATGAGATTGGGATGAAAAGGGCTTCAACCCCCATCCTTTCGATTGAACCTTAGTCCAATCTACCGGGGATGGGAGAGGGTGTGCATTACATCCTAAAGGATTTCTAAAAGAGAAAATAAAATAGAGGATTAGAATAAGAAGATGCAAGCTTTAAAATAAATAACTACATCTTATCCCCACCTTGTCCCTTAATGAACTTGAACCTTGAAGAGTAGGCTTGAGAGATGAATGAGATGATTGAGGGTTGAGTTGAAGTTTAGAAGATGAGAGAATGAGTAGAATTTTTGTAGAGTTTTAGGTTGAGAGATGGGGGCTTGAGAGCATGAGTTGTTCATAGAAAATGAGGGTATTTATAGAGTTTTTGGAGGACTTTTGGGGATAAAGTGGTCCAACCCTAAAAATGAAGAAAATGGACATGAGATTTAGGTTATTTCTTTTTGGATTTTTCATTTGTATGGGGGGAAAGATGACATTTGTGAAGAAACCCTAAAAGCATGCTTTGATCCTTGGTTTTTTTGTAAATAGAGGTGAGAGAACAAAAGTACTTTTGGGAGGGTGAATGGGGGAGTGACATGTGTAAAGGTGGATGGAGTGTGGGTAAAATGTAGATCTTGGTTTATTTGTAAATAACTCATAAAGCAAGGGTGGAAGTGTAGTTTTGAAATGGACCAATGGGAAAATAAAGAACATTTGGGAGGGTGAATAGGAGGATGACATGTGTAAAGGTGAAGTGGTAGGTGAAAAGTAGACTTTGGTTCATTTGTAAATAACTCATAAAGCAAGGGTAGAAAGTATATTTTTGAAATGGACCAATGGGAAAACTCCATGTATGTACTTGAAGATTCCCACCTTTTGAGGGCAAATGGGAAGTTCCCTCACCTTTATGGATTATTACCAAAGACCAAACAACATTTTTGGTTTGACTAAACCTTTTGAGAAGGGCATTCTTGAGTTTACACAAAAAGGAAGTTGACCCTCCAATTAGGTGATGCATTGGGCATTGGGGGCTTATGAGGTATCAACATGTGTCATCTTATGAAGGGGTGAGAGAATGGACTTGAAGTGGGCTTGGTGTTAGGCTTGGATTTGGATTTTGTCTTAGGCTTAGGTTGGGCTAGGTAATGGATTTGGGTAATTGGGTTTAAGTTGGGCTAGGTAATGGATTTAGGTTAGACTTGATTTTGGATTTGGGATATGGACTTGGGTTTGGGTATGGGTGATGGATATAGGTTTAAAGTGGATTAGGGATATGGACTTGGGTTTGGGCTTAGGATAGACTTAGTTTTGGGTTAGGACATGGACTTGGATTTGGGTTTGGGACATGGATTTGGGTTAGGATATGGGTGATGAGCATAGGTTTAAGTGGATTAGGGACAAGGTATGGGCATGCAATGATATGAGATGATGCATGTATGCATGAAAATGATGCAAAATAGCAATGTGGGTCCGTCGAAAATCTCGAGCTCTAAATCGGAATTAATTCGAGAAAATTTGGATTTTCCTAACGGGTTCGTGCAAATTGGGGTGTCTACATGTGTTCTCTTAAGAAAAGTGTCATCTAAAAGGAAAATCCCCTATTGAAAGGTTCAAAAGAAAAGAATGCCAAACTAGGGGCATTAGAAAAAAGAATCAAAAGAATTGATGAAAAGAAAAGAATGCCAAACTAGGGGCATTTAGAAAAAAATCAAAATAATTGACAGAAAAGAGAGAATATCAAACTAGGGGCATTTTGGGAAGTTGAACCTTATATATTTTCTTTCTAAACCATATCCTAAGTCTACCTATTAAGTCCTCCTGAATGCTAATTGACTCGGTTAAGGTGTAGGGAACTAAGAAGCTGTCGAGTTGAATATTCAAGATCATCGAGAAAAAAGAGAAGTCCGTTAAGTCGAAAACTCGAAAAGTCGATTTAGGCAAAAGTTAGGGCATAACCATAAAAAAAGAAAGTCTGTTAGGTTGAAAACCTAAAAAGGCAACGTAGACAAAAATCAATGCATCTTTAGAAAAAGAAAAGAAAAACCCGCTAGGTTGAAAATCTGGAAAGGCAACCTAAGCAAAAATTAGTACATCATCAAATGGGAGGAAAGGTCCCATCAAGAAGAAAAATTCAGAAGGAAGCTTGTGTAGAAACTAGGAAATGTAGAACCATTCAAGCCACAACATTCATTTTTCAGCCAAAAGCTCACATCCAACGAAGACAATGTTGAAGTCGAAAAAATCAGAAGTCATCTTGAACATTGTAAGATCTTCAAGAGTATGTTTACTTGTTCAAGTGTTTGCTAATGGAAGATGTAGAATCATCAACCACTTTGAAGAGAAAGATCTTCTATTCTAATATTTATCAATTTGAGATTTTGTAGATCAACAAATTGAAAATCAGATTTTAAGTCCAGCTCAAGCATTTTTCAAAAGAAATTCGAAAGAAAATGATCAATCACTTATTGCACATATGATAATCTTAAGAGTCTTAAAATTAAAGGATTGCCGATTCTTCTGTCTGTCATATATCAGAGTCCATAGCTACTCGTGCAATCCATTCCATCAGTTTCGTAGTCAAATTCCACTTAAAGCCAACCTTGAAACTAGGGGCATTTTTGAAAGTCTTTGTGATTTCAAAGTTTTGTTCTTTGAAAAGGACAATCTTACAAAAGCTTTAAAGTCCAGCGAAGTCCAATGATAATTATGAATCCAGATACATGATAAGTCAATAAAGGCCTAATCTCTCTATACCGAGTCCTTAAATAATCCAAGCCCGAGAAGCATGGATCCAATAAGTTAGAGTGCGAGAAACGAGACTCAAACTTTTTTGAATCATAGAATGAATTAACGGGATTGTTTAAGTTTTTGTAAACCTCAGCCCGAGAAGCGTGACTCCAATAAGTTCGAGTTCGAGAAACGACACTCTAATTTTTTTTTGAATCATAGAATGAATTAACGGGATTGTTTAAGTTCCTATAAACCTCAGCTAGAGTCTGGAAAACAAGACTCCAGCTTTGTTTGAACCATAAAATGAATTAACAGGATTGTTTAAGTTCCTATAAACCTTATTCGAATCCGAGAAGCGAAACTCCAACTATTAACATAATTGTTTAAGTTCCTGTAAACCTTAGCTAGAGTCCGAAAAGCAAGACTCCAACTTTAATAGGATTGTTTAAGTTCCTATTAACCTTAGCCAGAGTTTGAAAAACGAGACTTCAACTTTGTTTGAATCATATAGTGAATTAACAGGATTGTTTAAGTTCCTGTAAACCTTACTTCGAGTCCGAGAAACGAGACTCCAATTTTAATAGGATTGTTTAAGTTCCTGTAAACCTTAGCCAGAGTCTGAGAAACGAGACTCCAGCTTTGTTTGAATCATATATTGAATTAACAGGATTGTTTAAGTTCCTGCAAACCTCAGCCCAAGAAACGTGGTTCCAGTAAGCACGAGTCAGATAAACGAGACTCAAACTCTTCGAACTCTGAAAAAAGAATTTAATGAAGTTCCTACAATATCGTATGATTGTTTTCATTGCATAAAATGCATTTCGAGTTGAATCATTATTGTCAATGAGAGAAGATTTCCAGGACTTGATATTCTTTTAATCGAAGAAAGTTTATTCTCAATGATCCGATAGAATACTCAGTAGGCATCATACCATTGCACACACGTGCACTTTTTTATTAGTCAGAGAATTTTTCGAAATTTAAGGATCTGACACCGTCAATGAGAGTTCAGGCTCGAGGACCTGACACCTTTTAGTTCGGAAAAAGTTTAACCCTCAAGTATCTGAGCATCCCGACGAATTGCTAAATCAAGCTGCGAAATGAACTGTCATTAGCTTTGACATTCGAATATCGTACTATCTACCAAGTAGATTTGCTATCTAGTTTGTTTCAACCCTCTGCCAAAGAGGGGCATCTGTAGACACCCCATTTTTATACTCACCTAATTAATCAACTCGTCAACCCGATTCCGACGGTTCCCAACGATGGATGGTTATTCTAATGCTCTATTTGTTACCAGATATGTTTTAGAAATTCGGATGAGGTATCTCAAGCAAACAAAACTGTAGAAACCACGCTACGCTAGGAAAATGTGCCCCAAAAACATAGAAATCATCATTTTTCAGATAAAAAGATCAAATTACTAAAATACCCCTAACCTCAAAACATCCCTAGATCCTACATTTTTCTTAGGAAAACCCTTTCAAACACATAAAACAACAAATCGAAATCAAATAAACCATTTCACCAATTTTCACAAAATTTGACAAAATTATGAAAATGCCCTTCATAAAGTTCACGACCATTTCATACAAAATTTTTTATAAATGACACAAATCAATATTCTCATTGAATTCCTTACGAAAAATAGATTCCAAAACATCCTGGAACATTGAAAAATGACTTAAAACGCAAAAAGTCCTTTCCGAGGGCAAAATGATAATTTTACAATTTTAATAATTAAAAATTCTAAAATTAATAATAAAAATATTAATTAATGTAAAGTGAAATCCTAATTAAAATTAAAGTCAATCAAGTAAAACTTAAGTCAAAACCCTAAATTCTAGTCAATCAAGTGACACTTAAGTCAAAACTTTAATCAATCTAATAAGACCAAAATCAAACCTTAACCCTAATAGAATTCTAATTAAACTCTAAAACTATATAATAGAATTCTAATTAAACTCCAAAACTATCTAATAGAATTCTAATTAAACTCTAAAACTATTTAAAAGAAACATAATTAAACTCTAAAACTATCTAAACGAAACATAATTTAACTCTAATTCTATCTAAAAGCTCTTAAAAAAATCTATAAATAGGGACCTCTACAACCTATTTTCGTATCCAAGAGAAAATCCTAGAAAAAGTAGGTTAAGGAGCCTCCCCAACCTTTCCAAAACCCTAAGTTTGAAGCCTTAACTCCTTACCTAACATCCATACCCCAACTTTAAGTCAAAAACACCCAAAAACCCTTATAAAACACCTTGAAATCCATAAAAAAATTAGAAAACTCACAGATCTAAGAAAAAGATACCTCAACTTGGAGATCAGAAATCTGATCAAATGACGGACGAATAACAAAGAAATACATACGGGGATACTCTCCGCCAGTGCTGAGGGAATCATTGTAATCCGCGATGTAATTTTCTTTTTATTTTTTATTATTATTTATTATTTTTTTGGTCTATTATGCAATGTAATCATTTTTGGGAATTAGTAGAGACCGGCGTTTGCCGGGCGGGGTTGGTGCCTAACACCTTCTAACCCTGTAATGTGATCTCCAGACTTAGTATTTTTTTAGTAGATTAGTAGTTTTCCTTATCTGTTTAAAATCGATGTTCGATTCCTACACCGTAATAACTAGGTGGCGACTCCCAAACCTCAAAAATCAAAAGTGGATCCATGCACCAAGTGGATCGAGGGCGCTTTCATTAGATTGTCATGATATGCATCCAAGCTTATCCTGACAGATCTATAGAAGACACGTAGATTTTTTAGAGGACTATAACCCTACGCAAGGGCCAAGAGGTCGATAATTAAGACTACCAATTATAGATATACAATGAGTCGAGCTCAAAAGGTAGAGTGAGGGGAGATGGAGTTACAGACCTCCAAGGGGGAAAATTAGTTGATCTTAGACTTATTTTCCTTCCAAATCAGATCTAGCCAAGAGGTCGATGTATTCAAGGCCAATATCTTCCGAATCAGTGTCATAATATAGAATTCTTTCACTATCGAGTTGTAGAGTCCCCCATCACTGAGTTATAGAGCAGTGGAACTCTAATGATGCCAATAGGACCAAAGGAACCAACAAGGTAGGTTCAGAGAATATAGGCTCTAGTTTACCAACTGCCTATTCTATAGAAATCTACGAAGACAAGATCGTTGACATGTTATGAGTGTGGTTAGGTAGGATATATCAGGAGAGAGTGCCCTCTATCACAGTCGCAAACAAGAGTTGTGATCCAAGAGAAAGTACCTATCTCTAACGAAGTTTTGGAAGGTACAATTTTTAATTATAATATTATAAAGTGGAGTTCTATTCAATACTAGTCCCTCTAGATCATATAATTCTATTGAAATTTTGCACACTTGCTAGAGTTAGAAACTATTTACACGAGTTGAGTAATAAAATTATCTATACCCCAAGAAAACTATGATTAATAAAAAATTATCGAGGTAGTATAGGACAAAAAGTGTTGATGAAATATGCACAGTAAAGTAGAGTAGAAAACAAAATATTGAATTGAATATAGAGATAGTGGTATTTTGGGAATGGAGATTTTAATCCAATTTGCAAATCTAGTGTTAGTAAATATTTGTATTATAGTAGGGATATATTAAATGTAGATGTTGTTTATTATTTTATTAAGAAGTATTAAAGGGTGTGCAAATAGTAGTGGTATGTTTGTGGTAAAACTATGTATTAAGGAGTAATATTCATGGCAATTATGAGTAAAACATAATAGACGGTGTAATTGGTGAGAAAAATAAAGATAAAGTATAGAGAAGATGTAAAAGGATTGCTGTTGATAGATATTGGTGGGGAAGTGATATAATGTGAGTTGTTTTTGTCTGAGAGTTATACAAATAATAGATTAATTAGAGTATAAGTTTAAATTGGAGTGATTAATAAATGAATATGTTGGGTTGACGCAATATAGGTGACATAAGGTTATGAACTATAAATGAGATTGACTTGGGACTAAGAATAGATAATAATCGAAAATAGGTGTTGTTTATTATACATGTCATGTTAGTGGAATGGCAATAAAGCTTGATAAGGTATGATTTCAATTTCGAGGATGAAATTTTTATTAAAGGGGAGAGAATGTAAAATCCTGAGTTTTTGATTTGTATCTCGAGGAAAAATAAATAGTTAAATTTTGAGAAGAATTCTAAAAGTAGGACTTAGGGTAAAATTTCAGGATGTTTCTGATCATTTTTAATGGAATTTGACCACACCATTGGATTCAAAATGATTAAAAAAACATACTTTAGTCTGTAAGCATGCTCAAATGCGAATCCGAACAGAAAAATTATAAAATCCTCGATTATCGAGTTAGATTAGGCTAAAATAATGACTTTTTGCTAGAGAAAGAATTATTAAGATTTGATCATATCATTAGGTTCATAACGAAAAATTATTGAACATGAACTATTTACTTGTCAATTTCAAAGCCCAAAAAGTCGAATTATCGTCAAAAATGAAATGACGTCAATTTTAGGGTCCCATCGAGTCAAGAATGTAAATTTTTGTTAGAGACATAATTTGTAGAAATTGACACCATTAAATCCAAAATGAAAAATTATACAAAATAAAGTATTCACTCATTACCTTTGGAGCCTGGACGGTCAAGTTATCATTGAATGAAATAATACGTAAAATACCGAAATTGTTCCAAAATTTTATATAAATAAATTTTTAAATTTTTTTGTACTATTTATCTTTGTTTTAAAGAACCCAAAACCAGCCAACGGATTTTTTTTTTTTTTTAAATTTATTTTTTTTCAAAATTTCAAACTTAGATCTATCGCGAACGGACCATCGTTGACTTCCGTCGTAGAAGGGAAAAAGGTCCGCAGCCTCGACATCTACAAAATCCACCTAATCTCTTTACGTTTCATCTTGTCTTTCACCTCGTAACATAAAAAATCAGTCATATATATATACGAGGGTTTCGTAACTTCAACCTCAGATTTCGTCTATTTCGGGGTCAAATCATCCTCCATCGCAGAAGGGAGAAAGGACGATGGCATTGAGATCTTTAAAATAATCAGGTTAAATTCAAAAATCAACTACCTCGAAGTTCATTCTATCTCGATTTCCATGCCGACAGCCTCGATTGCCGAGCACACATTTCAATTTCTTCTTTGCACAAAGATTGTAGGGACTCTCAATCTCTATCAATAATCGTAGATTTATGAAAATTGCATTTAAGATTTTATTGGAAATTTGTTATATATTTCTAAAATATAGAATTCTTTTTCGTTGTTTCAAATTCATGCCATAACTTACATATTTGATATGTTTAATCGTATTTTATAATAAATTATACGTGAGTAAGATATTTTATCGGGTAATTTTTGTCAGTTGGGTTATGTGCACCGCTCAGATCCCGTTTTAATCTAAGTTTTGTACATTTTCAATGTTATTGATAAAAATGAATTTCATAGTTGAAAAATGATTTAATATTCAATGAACTCATATTGAGTTGATGAATATCAAAAAGTGGATATTTTGTTTGAGAGATTGAAAATTATAAAAATCGGAAAGAGAGAAAAATGGTATGAAATGGTAAAATGTCAGAGTCATACCCGAGGAATGATGTCTGCATTTTACATTGTTGTGTTAGGTGTAGGTTAGTGAACGGATATTCAGAAATAATGTTACTAGTTGCATGTTTATTTACTTTCTGTTAGCGCGAGACGATGTTTACTTTTCCATTCCATTATTTATTTTAGACCGGGTGGCCACAGTTGCATGGTAGGAAACTAGATATCCATTCTCAACCTTGTATTGTTAATTTCTATTTTATTTTTAAATAAAAATATATATAATATATATATATATATATATATATATGTAGCTATTTTGTGAGTTGTTAAAGAGTCTGTAAATGCTTGAAGAGATAGTGCGTCATATCATCTGGAGTGGTGTACTATCTTAGGATGTACGGTAGGGACCACCAAGCTCATTCGTGGTATGGGACGCGTATGAGAGTGGAGTCACAACTGGAATCCGGATTTATTCCTTTCTATCTTTATCAGTGAACTTGTAATGTAAAGGTGGTCATGTTCGAATGGTTTGTATATTTGGGAATCACATGCACGCCTGATAGGCATAGACGAATATGATTAATCAGTGATCACTAACAATATATAGTAGTTGAACGTTCTGACACATCGAAAAGAGATCCATTTCTAAAGATCATGTCAAACGGCTAGCTTGAGCCGGATAAATGGTCTCGCAAGTGTAGTAAACAACGACTAACCAGAAAATCAGGAACTAATATTTTATTATTAAACATTATGTCCCGACTGGAAGTGATCTAGTCATGAACCCAACTCTCTAATTCCACTACTCCACCATTGTGTATTATGTATCTGTTACTTTATTTTGATATATAAAATGAAATGCATGTTTAATGTTCCCATTTGGTCAATTAGATTTGTATAAAAAGAAAATACTATAATGGGTACTGTTGATTGATGTAATGTGAGTTTTAAAATATTTAGTTGCTCATCTTTGGCTGTATGTACCAGTTAATTGTAGTTTCTTCTATAAAACTTTGCATATTTTAAAATGATTCAGTATATTTATTCATTCATGTTAGGAAAGGTTATTGGCAGAAATTGTTTACTTCCTTACTTGGTAACCATTGTTACTTACCCTTTCCTTCTCCATTTTTTTAGTTTCAGATTTAGAACTTAACGAGACAGGTATAGAGCACGAGTGTTGATTATCTAGTGGGTTAGATAGATGACCAGAGTCTTTTCATGGTACGCACTAGGCTATACCTAGCGGCGTCAGGTTGTCCAGGTAGTATTATAGATTTTGGTTTTGAGCGTTAGGAATTTTGTTAGAGTGAGGACTTTCTATATAATCCTGTATATAAACTTCTTCTTCCGCACTCTTATTTTCGTACGTTATTAGATGTATATAGGTTTCCACTAGTTATTATATTTTATATGTATATATAAGATATTATGTATGTCGTTTATCAGGTGCAAGTTGAATGCCTTGGAATGCTAACATAAACAGAGGAGACCATGCCGAAATTTCGAGGCACTACCTAGTGTCTCGAGATCTGACATGGGATTTTGTGTTAGCGTTTGGCGGGACGCCATATAGTCATTACCAGAGATTCTTGGTTTGGCACATGGGACTACTGTGAAGAACATTTTAAAGTATCTAAAGGGGACCCGAGATATGGTTCTTGTTTATAATGGTACAAATTTCCAAGGGGATCATAGTGATTGTAAATCTACATTTGTAAATGTATTTATGTTTGGTGCAGCTATTGTTTGTCGGCGTAGTGTGAAATAAAAACGTGTTTCAGATTCCACAATGGAAGTTGAATATGTGGTTGCTTCAGAAGTAGCTAAGAGGTTGTTTGGCTTAGATTCCATATATTCCTATAGTGTTGTGTTGCGACAATAACTCGATAGTTTCTCAAGTTAGATAGCCCAGGAGTCATAGTTCTTCAAAGCATATTCCGAGGTGATATCATCTCATTTGTGATATTGTTTAAGAAGGTGAGATAATTATTTTCAATGTTTCCTCTAGAAAAATATTGTAAATATCATGACTAAGGCTCTTTCTCAAGGTAGATTTTATACACATGTCGAAGGCTTAGGACTTCATTTGCTGTAAAATTGATTTTTGGGCAAGTGAGAAATTGTTAGTATTTTTGAGCCCATACAAGTCAATCATATTTTGAAACCATTTTATTTTTTATCCATTAACCAAATAAGGTGTGATCATATTTTGTATAACCCAAAATTTATAATAAATATAACATGATTATGCGATCATTATATATTATGGGTAACTAGTTTTAACATTCATTAGATATAAATGTTTTGTCCTGAAGCAATATTATAGGTGGTTTTGGACCATAGTAGATCTATAGAGGAAATTTAAAAAATACTAGATACTTGTAATCTCGAATTTGGACCAGGGCTAGGAAATGAGTTTAGGGATAACTCATTTTTTATGGCTCTCCATGCACAATGATCCTTTCTATGGATTCAAGTTTCTCCATTGAGGTTGGGTAGTCTCATTGGCGTGTGAATATGTGTTGGAATGTATTGGAGAATCGTGCAGAAGATCATCTTCATTGTCTGCCACTAGATATGTAATTGGTCGCATAATTTTGACCTCATTAAATGAAGTTCTTGATGATTTTTCTGTGTGTATTCCTAATGATCCTTTGACCTAAGAATTTTATGAAATTCTATAACCTTTAATTATGATAATTTGATTCGTCTAAAGTTTGAAGTTTTCAATGACCAATATACTAGACGTTTTAGGGATCTAGTTGATTTCATGAGAATATCATGATAATATTAATACGGGATTCCACAAGATGGATATCTCTATGACTTCTCACATTTTGAATCATTTTAATATTTGGATGAATAAATAAACATGCCGATCGACGAAATTTTGATCAAATGATTTTTTGAATGATGTTAAAAATTTTATATTATAGTTTGAAAATAATCTTAAAATATTTTTGTGTTGTCTATTATATATTAAATGATTAAAATGGTGGAAAAACTCTTGAAGATCTAGACGATCTGGATGATCTAATAAGATACTTGAGTGATGTGGAAGGATCACGATGTGATTACATGTGTGGGTTGAATTAGTTTCCAGAAGATTATGTATAGGTTATGATACAAAGTACAATGACATGATGGTGTTTGCATGATAGCACTGGGTATGGGTACATACCATTGGGATATTCCACCCTAGAGCATATATTTATTAATGCATGTGAGAGTTTTTTTCATAAAGAAGGATAAGAGATGGAGTTATTCAATATAGCCTTGATATTTAGTTAAAGTTAAAAATTATAAAATGTATATAGATATTATAATAATAGAATATATGAAACGCCTCTTGTATGTCTTTAATTAAAACTAACACATGGGTGTCTCTAGTAATAGTTCAAATTATTCTATAAAATAAAATAAAAAACCAAATACTTGCATTTGTTCGAGAAAGTTTTCTAAAAGTGAATGTAAAATCTCATTGTTAATGAAAAAAATTATAAGAGAAACTTATTCATTAAATAAATAAATTTAAAAGTTATTACATTACATGTCCATGTATTTACATATGAAGTTTCTTATTAAATATAATTAGTTGTAATCTTTATTATAAATACAAAAACTTTATTCATGCATCCATGCAAATTCTTTATTAACCGAATTGCATTCGAATTATAACATGAAATCGACTATTCCTTTTAAGAAATCACATTTTTTCATGTGCATGCATGTAAGGGGTTTTATTTATTAAATAATATTAGCTTCTAACGTATTTATAAAAAAAAGAATTTAATTATCAATCTCGAACTAATATAAATATGAGACTTACCTATTCGAAAAATAACAATTCAAGCAATAATAACCCATTCTCTATAATCTCTTAGTTATTTTTAAATGTTTTAATTGTTGAGTACACCCATAAATACTTGATGCATTAAAATTTAGGATGTCTAGGGTGAAGATCTAGGAGTCCAGAATTGCGAAAGCAATTGTAGTTCTTATACTTCTCTTTATCAGATTCAAAGTTCATTATCGACAGAGATAATCGTAAGATATGATTTATTAATTAATTCATTTTTACTTTATACTTACCTATATTATGTAAATTGAGAATCTTCGACTCCATCCACGATGCATATAGTATCATCCACATACTAAAGATCTGAATAAATATAATCAATTGTACCCTTGGTTCCATGAACAAACAACTGTATTGAACTTGATCCTGCAATGCTTTCCCAAAGACATAATGCTCATAAATGTCCAACTTCCTTGTTTTATTATCACAAAATGAACCTCGCTTGCTCAACTCTATCATGCCCCTCTCACTCATATCTCCCATTACGCATATGCCATAAATTAGTGATGTTAAAATCTATGTCTCTTGACGATGTCAAATTGCTTCACCAGTAACTGTGCTACCCATAAGTAGACAAAGATTTTCAACTTTCTTCCATTTCATCACAAGTAGAGGTCCCCTAATCACTCTTATGACTTCACCTTCTGACATGTATTTACACCCATTTGAATCAAAAATACCCTAAGATATAGGTTTTTTCTTCAAATCTGGGACACTCTGAACATTAGTCGAAGTCATAAAAATGCCATCATGCATCTTGACTAGGACTATTTGTTTTCTCATAGTCTTATAACGCATACAATTTCCCATCACCACTATACCATTATTAGCCAGTTTATAAGTAGCAAATTAATATCTTTTTGGAGACATTTGGTAGGAGCAACATGAATCAAGGATCCAATTATCACTTGAACGCACATTATCAACAGTCAGTACAAGAAGAATTTTTGTATCATCATAATTTTCTTCTACTACCCCAATTTTTATGGATTTTTCATCATTTATATTTCTTATCTTTGAGTTTAGGACATCCTTTCTTGTAATACCCTAGTTTGTGATAATAATGACACTAATTCTTCTTTAACGTAGACTTTGATCTATATCAACCTCTTTCACCAAAATCCTTCTCTTTTGGCCTTCCTTTAGTAAGAACAACCTCAACATTATCTTTACTCCCATGACTAGAAACATTCTTCCTCAACTGCCTAGAGTGTAAGGATGTTTTAACATCCTCCAAAGAAATGTCATTTCTTTCATAGAATAAGGTTGTAACAAAATGCTCATAGAAAAGAGGAAAATAACATAAAACTATTAGGGCCTGTAGACACCTCATTTTTGCACTCGCCTGATTAATCAACTCGTCAACCTGATCGCTACGATAGGAAAATATAACCCCAAAAGCTTAGAAATCATCATTTTTCAGATAAAAAGAAGCTTCACGATAAAAATCACTAAAAAATGATCAAATTACCAAAATACCCTTAACCTTAAAATATCCCTAGAGCCTATGTTACGCTTAGGAAAACCTATTCAAACACATAAAATAATAAATCGAAATCAAATAAATTATTTCGCCAATTTTCATAAAATTTGACAAAATTACGAAAATACCCCTCATAAAGTTTGTGACCATTCCACACAAAAAATTTCATAAATGACACAAACCAATATTTCCATTGAATTCTTTACAAAAAATCGATTCTAAAACATCCTAGAACATCAAAAATCGACTTGAAATACAAAAAGTCCTCTCCGAGGGCAAAACGATAATTTTATAATTTTTATAATTAAAATTTTTGAAATTAATAAATAAAATATTAAATAATTAAAGGAAAACATTAATAAAATTAATTTAAAATTTTAAACCAAAAAAATCAATTAATCAGGCTCTCAAGCAAAATTGTTGATGGTTGCCAAGATATTTATTCAAGGACCCCTTCATTTGAGGGTCCAAAGAATTAAAGATATAATAGAGGGGGGTTCTCCAAAAAAATTGAAGTCAATCAAGTAAGACTAAAGTCAAGATATTAAAGTCAATCAAGTAAGACTAAAGTCAAAATCTTAAAGTCAATCAAATAAGATCAAAAATCAAAACCCTAATAAAGTTCTAATTAAATAATAATTCTATTTAACAATCATAATTAAATAATAACTCTATTTAATTGAATACTAACTAAAATATAACTCTACCTAAAATAATTCTAATTAAAATATAACTTTAACTAAAAGAATTATAATTAAACATTAATTCTATCTAAACAAACATTTAAAGAATCTATAAATAGGGGTCCTCACAACTTATTTTCGTATCAAAAAATAAACTCTAAGATAAGTAGGTCAAAAAGCTTCCCTAGCCTCCCATAAATCCTAATTTTGAAATCCGAACTCTTTACCTAACACCCATACCTCAACTTTAACTCGAAAAACACCTAGAAACCCTTCAAAAACACTCAGAAATCCATAAATAAATTTGAAGAATCCAGATCTAAGAAAGAGATACCTTACGTCGAAGATCATAAATCAGATTCGGAGACAGAACGAAGCGAGGAGTACTGTACAAGGAGTTACTCTATCAGATCTGAGGGAACAAGACCATTGTCTTAAAAAAGGTATCTATTTCTTATTATTTTTTTATTACTTAGGTCTTTTAGCAATGTAGTTTATTTGAAAATTAGTAGAGACCGGCGTTTGCCGGACGGGGTTGGTGCCTAACACCTTCCAACCCCGTAACGTGATCCCAGACCCATTTTTTTCTTTCGTAGATTATTAGTATTTACCTTTTTAGAGTCAGTATTCGGTTCCTAGACAGTAATAACTATGCGGCGCCTCCCAAACCTCAAAGGTCAAAAGCGGATCCGGGCACTCCGCGGATCGAGGACGCTTTCAGGGCCTGACTCTTATCTTCTACTTTAACATTAAAAAGTTTTAGATCGATAATAATTTTATTAAACTTGTTCAGATGGTCTTTAATAAGCATATCTTTTCTCATCCATAGGGTATAAAGGCATTAAATTGTTCGACATTGCCCTTTGATTCGTGATTGGGCTTGAATACCCATTTACAACCAAATTTTTTTTTTCATTTAGTGGGTCATTTGATGAGATCACAAACATCATTTTTCTCATTGATTTCAACTCTTCTTTAATGGCATCAATCCACTTAGTGGACTCATTACTTTCCCTGATATCAAAGTCAGATTTCAGTAGATATACTACGCAATCTTCTAAAATAGCAAGTCTCCTTATGTTAAGAGATCTTTTTAGAACTGTAGGTTGTGGTGATTCTACACCTTCATAGGCTATATCCTTATGGAGTGGTCAATCAACTTCATTTATCTATTTCCCACTCTTGTTACACAGTGGAACATATTGAAGAACAACAGTTTCTTGAACGTTAAGAGGTGATACAACTTCCACTCTTATCTCTTAAAGAACTATGTTACATGATTTCATACTCCAATTAATCTCGTAATTTTCTAAGAATCTACCATTTTTGATCTCAACTATTCTCTTAATATGGCTAAGACAATAAATCTTATAATCTTTAGAATTTTTTGGATAACTAATGAAATACCTAAAAATTGTTCTTGGATCCAATTTTTTATTATTATGCGTTGTAAATTATTGCTTCTATTGGACAACCCCAAAATTTAGATGTTTGAAACTAGGTTTCCTACTAGTCCATAACTTGAAAGAATTTGTAGAAATTGCTTTACTAAGAACTTTGTTTTAAGATGTACATGATAGTATTTAATGCTTCGTCCCACAATGATTCAGGTACCATTAAAAAATCTTAACATACTCTTAACCATGTCCAAAAGTGTATGATTATACCTTTCAGCTACACCATTTTCTTGAAGTGTACCAGACATTGTATATTGCTTACATATACCCAACCTTTCTAAGAATTCGAAAAATGGGACAAGATTCTGACATGACTCATCATATCTACCATAATATTCCCCACCACTATGTAACATTACTATTTTAATGTTCTTATTTAATTTTCTTTTAGCCTTCGTTATGAATATCTCAAAGATTTCCATAGAGTTAGACTTTTCATGAATAATATAAGATGTAACCATACCTAGAAAAGTCATTTATAAAGATAATGAAATACCTTTTTTAGCTAAAACATGCAGTGAAAAAAGGTCTGGAAATATTAATGTGAATTATTTTGAGAAGCTCTTTACTTCTTGTGGCTCTTTTTTGTGTGTGTTTAATATGTTTTCTTTTAATAGAATCCAAGTACATTGAGAAATGTGTGAAGTCCAAGTTAGCTATACTTTTCTTAATATAATCCATGTATACCAAGAAATCTATGAAATCCAAATTATGTAAAACCTTGTTATTCATTAATTTCTTTATATATATATATTTTGGAAATATGTCCCCAACATATATGCCATAAGATGGAAAAAATTTCAATCACCAAACAATGTTTTAAATCAACATTTGATTGCAGGGTAACCAAGGATTAGGAAAATTCATAATTTAAATTAAGTTTATATAAACCAACATGTAAAATCCCATTTCCAATATAAATTGAACTTTAAAAAAAATGTAAGTTCCCAAATCTTAAAGAAATCAAATAACCAATACTATCTAGCCTTGATAATGAAACTAAATTCTAGATATAGAAGGAATAAGAAAGTATTCTCCAAGTCCTTCAGATGAACAGTCTCCAAACCAAGCAATAAGTTCCAATTCCTATTTCTTGCACATCGAGATAGTTTTCCATAATTATAAACTTCTCACTTTCTGTCAACTTCTTACTTGAAAGAAATCCCTACATCGAATTCATAGTATGAGTTATTTATCTAAAATCAATCCTCCAAATATTAGAAGGAACTTCAATTAAATTTGATATATAACATACATAAGAAAATTACTAACTTTTCTTTTCAAAGTAAGACCTGTGTTTGGTGCAGTCATTCCTTATGTGCCCGCTTTTGTTACAAAAGTAATACTTTACACTATTTCACATTTTTTCCTTCAGTCTGATTTACATTTCTAGACCCCTTTCATTTTCTTGGTACCTTATTTCATTTTCTTGATTTTCCTCTCATCTTTCCAATTCTTCCATATATCATGAACATTGAATATTTTCTTTCTTATCTCAATCTCGTCTCCTCTTAAACACTCATATATGCTCCATTTATCCTTATTTGTGTTGCAATAGATTCTTTAAGGACCAAACTAAGTAGGGAGAGAGTAAAAAATAAATTATACAAGGAAGAAATTATCGATGTTTATTGTCAATGCCTTAAGTTTCAAATCTTTATTAGCCATGTTGAGGATGTTATTCTGAACTCCTTGTGCTCTATTATATTTCTTTATAGTCAATTCAATCATCAGTGTGCCCATAAAAGACTCATCAACATATCTCAACCTTTCTTTTACCACCTTCAAGTACTCCAATGCATTGTTAGTTGGACGTAGGAATATTTGATTTGCTAGAGATGGTCATTCTCATGAACATCAAACTAAGTCTATTAGACATTCCCCAAGCATGAAAATATGTCTTTTACTCCATGGTGTTTTCATCAATGAGATTTGTGGGCTTTTAAGAAAAAAAGAGCCAAGTCGAGGAGTTATAATTATTGGGACTCTAAAAACATGATAATGAAGCCAAGTCGAGGAGTTATAATTATTGGGACTCTAAAAGCATGAGAATGAAGGATGGGGATGCTAGAAACTGTAGACACCCCATTTTTACACTCGCCTGATTAATCAACTCGTCAACCCGATCGCAACGATTCCCAATGATGGATGATTATTCCAATGCTTTATTTTGTTAC
The DNA here is from genome assembly GCF_017979445.1 of Akebia trifoliata. NCBI lineage: Eukaryota > Viridiplantae > Streptophyta > Magnoliopsida > Ranunculales > Lardizabalaceae > Akebia > Akebia trifoliata. The sequence continues at coordinate 24,881,990 of NC_141385.1, forward strand.
CAGATATATTTCAGAAATCCGGATGAGGTATCTCGAACTGACAAAACTTTAGAAACCACGCTACGCTAGGAAAATACGACCCCAGAAACATAGAAATCATCATTTTGTAGACCAAAAAGAAATTTCACGATAAAAAACACTAAAAATTGACCAAATTACCAAAGTACCCCTAACATCAAAACAACCCTAGAGCCTACGTTACGATTATAAAAACTCATTAAAATACATAAAATAACAAATCGAAACCAAATAAATCATTTCGCCAATTTTCACAGAATTTAACAAAATTACGAAAATGCCCCTCATAAAGTTCACAACCATTTCACACAACAAATTTCATAAATAACAAAAACTAATATTTCCATTGAATTCCTTACGAAAAATTGATTCTAAAACATTCTAGAACATTAAAAACCGACTTAAAACGTGAAAAGTCCTCTCCGGGGGTAAAACGGTAATTTCACAATTTTTATAATTAAAAAATTCGAAATTAATAAATAAAATATTAAATAATTAAAGTGAAACATTAATGAAATTAATTTAAAATTTTGAACCAAAGAAATCGATCAATCGAGCTCTCATGGAAAATTGTTGAGGGATCTTGAGATATTTCTTTAAGGACCCCTCCATTTGGGGGTCCAAAGAATTAAAGAAATAATGGAGGAGGCTTCTCCAAAAATTTAAAGTTAATCAAGCAAGACTAAGGTCAAGGTATTAAAGTCAATCAAGTGAGACTAAAGTCAAAATTAAAGTCAATTAAGCAAGACTGAAGTCAAGATATTAAAAGTCAATCAATTAAGACTAAAGTCAAAATATTAAAAGTCAATCAAATAAGATCAAAAGTCAAAATCATAATAGAATTCTAATTAAATAATAACTCTATCTAATAGAGTTCTAACTAAAAAATAATTCTACCTAAAACAATTCTAATTAAAACACAATTCTACCTAAAACAATTCTAACTAAAACACAACTCTAATTAAAAGAACTCTAATTAAATACTAACTCTATCAAAATCAACCCCTAAAAAAATCTATAAATAGAGGTGCTCACTCCTTATTTTCGTATCAAATCATAAATCCTAAGAGAAGTAGGTCTAAAAGCCCCCCTAGCCTCCCATAAACCCTAGTTTTGGAGTCCCAACTCCTTACCTAACATCCCTCCTTCGATTTTAGCCTAAAGAACACCCAAAAGCCCTTCAAAAATGCTTCAAAATCCATAATAAACTCGAAGAGTCCAGATCCAAAAATAAGGAGATACCTTGCCTCGGAGATCCGAAATCAAATCTGGAGACAGAACGAAGTAAGGGAGTACGGTACAAGGAGCTATTTTTGTCGGATCTGAGGGAACAAAGTATTTGCTATCGGAAAGGTATAACTTTTTTTTCTAATTTTTTTTAATTTATTATTATCTAGGTTGTTAGCAATGTAATTTATTTTGGAAGTTAGTAGAGACCGGATTTGGCCGGGCAGGATTGGTGCCTAACACCTTCCAACCCCGTAACATGATCCCCGAATTCAGTTTTTTTCGGTTCTAGATTAGTTTTTTTTATCCGTTTAGAGTCATTGATCGGTTCCTAGACCGTAATAACTAGGTGGCGACTCCCAAACCTCAAGGGTCAAAAGCGGATCCGCGCACCCCGCGGATCGAGGGCGCTTTCAGTGGCGACTCCACTGGGGACATTGAGGATCAAATTTGAAAAATCCCAAGTATGGGAGCATTGCTAAAACGATCTAGATTATTTTTATTTTTTTTTTTTGTTTCTTTTAATTTTGTTTTTGTTTATGTCAATCTCTTTGTTCAATTATTGATCGCGTATTTGGATCGTAGATATTCTACCTTTGCATATTATTATTATTATTATTATTTTTTAATTTTTTGGTTCAATCATGAGTCACTTAGGGTGATTCTAAATAAACGTTAAATTTCAAAGGGATAATTTTATTGGGGATGGAATAATAATTATTGAACCTGGGGAATTGTAAAAAAAAAAGAACAAAGGATTTTTTTTACTAAGCTATTATTATCATTGTTTTTTGTGTTTTTTTAAGTGTATGTCAATCCGTTTTGGCTAATAAAAGATTTAAAGAAAAAAAAACATGTATGGATCTGTCCTTTAATAGTAGTATATTTATTTTTATTTAAAAATATATATATATATATATATATATATATATATATATGACAGCAAGCAAAAAGAGTGAAAAAAAAAACAAAACTTTGGGGTGCTGTTAGCAGTGTACGTGGGTGTTAAAATCAATTTTTATAAAGTGTGTGTTTTCAACGAATTTTTTTTCACACTTTCATCTTCTCTCTTCACCCACGCCTTCATCTTCTCTCTTCGTCTTTCTCCCTAATTTCCAGTTGATCTGATCTTGATCTAGTTTCCTTTTGATCATTAAATCAGCCCTCTTTGAGATCAATCCTCCTTCTTCTCTAATGACTGATAACAATGTTGTAACCCTTTGATTCGTCAACCTGATTTTTGATGTTATGGTCTCCAAAATTTCTGTCTTTGATCTCAGATTTGGTTCATAAATGTAGTTTCTGCTTCTATTATACACTAAGTTTCCCATTAGACTACCCTTTTGGAGGGCAAACACGATATACAAGCAGTCTTTTGGTGATGAAGAGTTGTATAAGCTTTCTTTTAAGCATCCATGGTGTCTGAAATACATTAATCAACTGGTTATTTTCTGAGTTTGTGCTTTACAACGACATTCATCTAAAATTCCATACTACAGTTGCCGAGTGTTGGTAAGTCTTGAGGTGAAGAGAAGTTTATGATTACCGAACTTTCGGTTGGGCTGACAAAGACTTTGAGGTCAGTGTTCTAGGCTGCCTTTTTTTTAGTTTGTCATGGTTCATTAGCAACGCTAATGAAGAAATCTCCAGGTCAGAGATTGTTGGTTGGGCGTTTGTCTCCCATAACGTTTTCAATCTGGACTGCCCCACAAACAGTAGTTCGATTATCATCCTCGAAAATTAGGTCCTATCAGACCAGATCTTCAAGTTGATGTTCCACCATGGGACCTAGAGATAGATCTTCGCTGGTTTTTATAGTGAATGAGCGAATTAATTTCCTACCATGTCATGAAAGTCTCACGTGTGATGGGTAACGAGTAAGTCTATGATATGTATCTGAAGCATTCATGTATGCGTCACAGCATTTTTGTGCTGGTGATGTAGAATCTAGAAAGGATAGGGGGGGCCAAGCCTAATGTGCTGATTTTACCTGGGCTACAAGTTCTGACCGAGTTTGACTCAAACAACAGCTAACTCGTCCCCTCTTTCTTTTTTATTTCCACATAAGTCTGTTTCTATCCAAGAGATCAGAATGCACCAAGTTATGAGAAATTAATTGTCTAAATTCTATAGACTTGGTTGGGTGTGCCAATAGGATTTATTTAAAGGTTATAATCTTAGTTTTTTTTAATGGTTTTTTTTTCTCTCTCTTTCTTTTCTTCTTTCCCTCTTTTTATTTATTTTTAATAAAAAAAAAGTCAAATCAATTTGTAAAAAAAAAAAAAGAGGTTTTTTTAAAATAAAAAATAAATAAATAAATAAATAAAATAAAAACATCGTCTCTATCTCATCAATCATTGTTATATCCTCAATTTGATATCTCTTGAAATTTTGAATTATTTTAGGATCACCCAAAATAATTCTGATTGGACCATATAAAAAAAAAGGGAGCAAATCCATTTGATAAAGAAATAAAGTGTTTTGCTGTGTGCACGTCTCAATATTGGATTTGGTTAGGGTCACCCCAAGATAGCCTTGATTGGACTGTATTATTAGTCTTTATGTTAATTGCCTATCTAACATGCCACAATCTTGGTTGAGATACGTGTTTGATGATTGATCATAATGTTGATGTGATGCAATGTGATTGGACTGGTATTTAATATTCAATGTGATATCAATGTTGTAGTGATTTGATTGGACCCGTGGGCCCATTTGTTTGAAAAAGCCCCGGGCACACCCCACCCTGCTTTGTACACACCACATGCACTTTTACTGTTTTACTCACTTACACGTCCCATATAGCCAACGTGGCACTAGTGCGTGACCCGGTCTCCTCGGAGATGCGACGTCATTCATGAAAACCACAACTCCAGTCACGTACCTTAGGGTATATCGAACTGGGGCATCAATACCGTCTGATCAGGTGATTCTAAGAAGTATATTGATGCACCCAGGCTGGAGCGACCTGAGCCTTTGACCTATTGTAAGCCACACAGTCACATGTCCCGATTGCCAACATAGTACTAGTACGTGGTCGGTCCCCTCGTGGGATGCCAAACCATTTATGAAAGCTACAACTCTTGACTCGTACCCATATGTATAAAAGATAATCTAAGTATATCAATTGCACTTCTTGGTCAAAACCGGTGCCTAAGCAAGATCTTGCCCCGCTGTACCCTACTGTACGAGGGAGATAGACTACGTTTATTCTAGACGAGAGGTATTTAAGTGGGCCCTTGCTCAGCATTGTGCGCCACCTCTCAATTGGAGATAAAACTGGTTGTTTTTGACTTCAGAGAAGTGAATTGAGGTTTTAGATTATTACCTATACGGTATATCAAACCAAGTCACCACGTATCGAAAGGTATATAGGTGTGCTTAGGCAAGGGTGGCCAGATAAAAATACATTGCACGTAGTAAGCTTAGAGTCTAGAAACCTTCCTTGTAGGTCATGACTTGAACTTATCGTGGGTGTTCCCGGGTTGTTTATTGAATGGAACCTTTTGATTTGTGAATGTATGCGAATGATGTGAAGGATGTAGATCAAAGTATATGATTGTCCTCAAGGATCAAAAATATTGTTTTTGAAAATTAAAATGGGTGCACCGACCCAATAAAGAATCCATTCTTTTACAATAATGACCTAGTCCATCCCGATCCAACAATCATGGTGGGCCGAGCCATTTAAATTAAAAATGGAAATCAAATTTTCAAAAGAAGACAAATAGTTTACAGAAAGAAAATATTTTCCAGAAAAGATTGTTTTCCAAAAGAAGTGTTTTCTAGAAGAAATGTTTTCCGAAAAAAATGATGTTTTCTATAAAAACAAGATTTTCTGAAAGAAAAATATTGATATTTTACATGGACCTTGGAAGAGTACTAAAATCCCCTTTTGTGTCAAATCAGGATGCTAGTCGCAGGCGATAACCCAATCGATCAGTTAGTCAAAACAACCGTCGTAGGGTGCACCCTGTAGAGAAGATCAATTTTGGGAGATTCATGTTGAGGAGTGCTCTCTACTTCCACGAATTTGAGATAGACTAGAACCTATTACATACTATGGCTAAGCGATGGAACCCCTATCTTCACATATTCCATATGGGGTATATGCATTTGTGCCCTACTCACGAGGATTATTGTGGCATCATGAGGATATCCACTTCAGGACCTCTAGTCAGGCCCTCATTGAAAATCGGATATTCTGGTGAACTCGCCACAGGACTAAATATTTTCAAGGAAGAAGCCAAGGTCTTAGTCCATGATGGGAGATTGAACTTAGTACCTTTACTGGGCCCGTATCGCTCCCGCAGTCACCCTATCAATGTAAAACCCGAAGTCTGGCGAGCTACTAGAGATTATCGATTGTGCCTAGGAATCCTAGCCCAATACATACTGACCTCCAATAGCGATGGCCAAACTATCCCGGAGTCCTTCATAGATATAGCCTCTCAACTCTCAAGGAAAGCCAACCCGGTACCTCTCATCCTAGCTGAAACTTTCTCAGGTTTAGATGCCATAAAAATGGTGAGCGGGAAAGCTTCAAAGGAAGCCCCTACTTACTTTATATGTGGCTTTGTGACCGTCTCAAAATCGTAGAGGTTCCCTCAAACCTCGAATATGGGCCAGAACACTTTTCCAAGAGAAACCTGTTAGTGCGTCACAACTCAGTCAAAGTTTGGAGCAAATGGTTAGACTCTCGCCTCGCCTATCATATCGATTTTAGGTGCCCTTGGTGGATGACTGATCCCCCTATTCTAGGAACCAAAGGATCCTACTATGTCCGTCTGATTGGCTTAGAAGAAACATCTTTTTACCATCTTGATCTGATCCCAAAACAGTACGATGTACCTACAGAGTTATCCTTACCCCAGCACAAAGCTTTCTTTCCCCCAGAGCCTTTGACTGAAAAGTTAGTACACCTCATTGAGAAAGCGTGGAACAAGCGCACCTTAGGGTATCCAGACGGACCGACAGAATTCAGAGAGCCAGTTGTTAGAGCCAAGAGGGTCAAGCCTGACAGCAATCCTGATGACCATCAAGACAAAGCCAAACGCCCATGTAAAAATAATTCAAATCAAATTTTTTGAAAGATATTTTAATAAGAACATATTGTTTGTCAATCATTTTCAATAAAACTATCTTTCTTTTTGAATAAATATTTATTTTCTTTTCGAATACTCATTGTGTGAATGGATTAATTAATGGATTGGTGCACAGACCTCAAAAAAATGATTCTTTAAAATGTTATCAAGGGGGTAATACTGAAATTGACTAAATCTACCTTTGATGGGGTCATATAGGATTATCATTGCGCCCAAACTCAAGCGTCCACCTCCTAGTTGGAGTCGTAAGTCCAGTCAGTTAGAAAGAACCACTGTACCAAGTCAACCAGCAGAGATGGCTTCAGAATCTAAGCTCACAGAGATCCGTAAGATCTTGGTAGCCTTTGCCAATGATATCAACAATATAAAAGGCAAAGTGGAAATGTTAGAACAGACCTCGGAATCGATGGGAATTCCTCTAGATGACCCAAAAGGAAAAAAGGTTGAAGAGAAACGTTCACGAGAAGTCTTCGAGCTCGACGGAGACGAAGAATATGTTGATGAAAATCCGGCGTTATCTAACAGAATGTCTCAATTGGAGTCAGTTATGAAGAGCATAAAGGGTATTGATGAAATTGCAGCAGGCATTGAAGCTCTGAACCGCATCCCTAGAATCTATTTGCCAGAAAAGTTTGTGATGCCTGAAATGGACAAGTTCAGTGGGACAGGGTGTGCGAAAACACATCTTAAGGTGTATGTTACCAACATCCGCACTAAGGGGCTCAGCGACGAACAGATGACATTGTTGTTCCAAAGGACTTTATCAGGATCAGCACTACGTTGGCTAATGTCTCAAGATCCAGTTACTGTGGGTACATGGGAGAACATGTCAAAGGCCTTCTGGCATCAGTATAAATACAGTACTGAAATTGAGACCTCAAGAAGGGATTTGGAAGCAACTAAACAGAAAAATGGGGAGACATTCACTGATTTCATTGGTCACTAGAGGGCCAAGGCTTCTCAAATGTGGGATAGACCTTCAGAGAAGGAACATGTAGCGATTATCCTAAAGAACCTCTCTCAAGGATATGCTCAGCAACTAGTGGCCCAATACCTCTCTACTTTTGAATCCTTGTTACAAGCCGGAAGTCAACTCGAGGATGCATTTGCCTCTGGGATTCTTTCCAACCCCTCAGATAACAAGCCTAAGAAACCATATGTTCCCAAACCCAATATCAACCATACTTACATCGCCAATACCTCAGTTACCCCAGCTCAACCCCCGGCCCGGACTAATAACCAGGTTCACCCAAATCAACCTCGAACTCCGCGTCAGTTCACCAATCTAGGGATGAGACTCACTGTAGCACTTCTCAAATTGATGAAAAAATGGCTTCTTACCCCTATCCAACCCCGACCTTTACCTAATCCCTTGCCAGCTGGATACAATGCTAACTTGTTCTGCGAGTTCCATCAAAATCCTGGCCATCACACGGATCGATGTATCACCTTGCGCCATGCCATTCAAAACCTTATTGACAACAAAAAGGTCACCATCCCTAGCCCACCAAATGTCACCACTAATCTACTACCTGCTTATCAACCTCCACCAACCCTGAACATGGTTTCTCACACCCCATTACTATTCGACCCTATTTTCCTCATCCATCCAATCCAAGTTAAACCGCCCAGTTACCCCCTTGCCGGGATAGCCTTCACTGATGAGGTTTTCACTATGAATTATGAACTATTTGATCTAACCTCGGATGATACATATTGTTTATCTCCGCTTCGTTACGATAGTCCCGCATTCACTAGTTACTTGTTGGTCCAAATGAATCTGAAAAGCCCTGTACCTTTGACAGACGAAGATCCATACTTGTTGACTGAGGAAGATGAGCCTTTCTCCCTTTCCTGTGATGAAGTTAGACATATGACTCGAGGGGGAAGAGTTTTTAAGTCCCAAGAACTCTGTGTTGATAATCCTGCAGTCCTGGCAAGAAAAGAAGGAGAAGATCCCACCAAGGAAAGCATCGAAGAGGATAACTCCGTGATCAAACAGTTAAAAAAATCAGGGGCCAATATCTCAGTATGGGGTTTACTCATGGCTTCCACTGCTCATAGGGAGACTATTCTCAAAGCACTAAACACTGCCCAAGTTTTCCTTGATACTTCTCCAGATCAGTTGGCTAGTATAGTAGGGGCGACTTACGTGGAGAATATCCTATCCTTCTCGGACTCAAATCTCCCAAAAGAAGGGGCAAGCCACACTAAGCCGTTGCACATTACAGTTAACTGTAACGGGATGAGGGTACCTCTGGTTTTGATTGATAAAGGGAGTGCACTGAACGTCTGCCCGCTGAAAACGGCTATTTGTCTCGGGTTTAAGACCGAAGATCTCAAGCCCACTAATCAAGGTGTTAGGGCCTATGATAACACCAAGAGGGATGTACTGGGAATCTTGCACCTTCGATTGTCCACAGGCATAGCTGACTTTCCTGTGGAATTTCAAGTTATTGACATCCAGTCTTCTTTCAATTTACTGTTAGGGAGACCATGGTTACACCAAATCAAAGCGATCCCTTCTACGCTACACCAGAAGGTCAAGTTTATCAAGGATGGGCTAGTAATTACTCTTCATGGAGACACTGAAATTGTAGGGATCGTAAATAGTACTGAGGCCAAGAATGAGCCACTGCTTGAGATTCAGCCAGAACAATAGGGGATAGAACTTAGTGGGTTCGAATTCGAAAAGATATGCTCAGTCCAATGGGATCAAGCCATGAAAGAACATTTTCCAATGGAAAATACCTCTAATTGCTACATGGCCAATATATTCAAGAAAATGAGATTCTTCCCTGGTATGGGCTTAGGTCGCAAGCAGCAAGGTATTAAAGATGTACCAGTGATTAAAGAGGTACCAGTGATTAAAGAGGCCATCGGCACATTCGAACTAGGATATAAGCCTACTAAGGAAGATTGGGCCCAATACTGGAAGACAAAACGGGATAATGCCATTGCTAAAAGGCAAAGGCACACCACAGATCTCATTAAAATGAAGCCCTATCGAAAGAACCTCAATGGTTATTTTGTGAAAGAAGGAGAAGACTTCCGTTACTGTGGGTTCCCAGAGCCTTTCATTGATCACATCACCGGTACTCGTTTGCCGGGGTTTGAAGTCTTCTTTGGCATGGAATGGCCCGAAAAGGAAGCGAGCACAGAAATTAAGGAGAAGCAAGTTGAAGACTGGCAGCTCGATCTGGACTCCCTCAACATAGATGAGCTATTCATTGAAGATCATAGTATCTTAGTGTTGTCAGTTGAGAAAGGGATCCCAAATCCTCAGTCTGTAATCAAACCTGCTGTTGGGGCTCTATCAAATTATCATGTAATCAGTCCTGTGTTGCATGTCAAGGCTGGGTCTGTCGGTCCCATTAGTCTTATTCAGTCTGACATGCCAGTTGAGTCATTTATTTCTGTTGAGTCGAGTAAGTTAGTTGTTTCTGCTGAGTCTGTTGCTTCTAGGGAGTCTGTTAAGTCTGTCAAGTCTGTAATGAGTCCTGTTACCCCATCTCTTTTTAATGAAATGAAAGAAATTTTTTATTACCCCGAGCGCAATAATAATTTGACTAATAATCTGGCTTCGGAGGGAGAATCTTCTGACGAGGAACCTCCCCCTGAAATAATCAAATTACTTGAACAAGAAGAGGAACGTCAGGCTCAACCTCTAATAGAGGAAGTAGAGTTTATCAACCTTGGAACAAAAGAAAGTCCTCAAGAAATTCGGATAGGGGTCACTTTATCTCCCGATGAACGCAAAGTGATAGTAGACTTGCTCAGAAAGTTCAAAGACGTGTTCGCGTGGTCTTACAAGGATATACCGGGGGTAAGCACAGATATTGTCCAACATCGGATTCCGTTATATCCTGATGCTCGACCAATCAAACAGAAACTTTAACGTATGAAGCCGGAATGGACTTTGATAATCAAAGAAGAAGTTACGAAGCAGATTAACGCTGGATTTTTGGAAGTAGTAGAATACCCTGAGTGGATTGCTAATGTCGTTCTAGTACCGAAAAAGGATGGAAAAGTCAGGATGTGTGTGGATTTTAGAGGCCTAAATAAAGCAAGCCAAAGGATAGTTTCCCTTTACCACACATAGATGTTCTAGTGGACAGTACAGCAGGACACGCGTTGTTGTCCTTCATGGATGGATTTTTAGGGTACAATCAGATAAAAATGGACCCTCGAGTTATGCAAAAAACGTCGTTTATCACACAGTGGGGGACCTTCTACTACAAGGTCATGCCTTTTGATTTGAAGAACGCTGGAGCCACCTATCAAAGAGCAACCACGACTTTACTACATGACATGATACACAAGGAAGTCGAAGTCTATGTTGATGATATGATAGTCAAATCTAAGGAACGACTGGGGCACGTTACTACGCTAGAAAAGTTTCTCACAAGGATTCAAAAGTACCAACTCCGCCTCAACCCATAGAAATGCGTATTTGGAGTAACTTCTGGAAAACTATTAGGATTTGTGGTTAGTCAGAGAAGGATCGAAGTAGACCCTGTGAAGATTAAAGCTATCCGAGAGATGCCGTCGCCTGAGACTGAAAAGCAGATTCGAGGTTTTTTGGGCAGAATCCAGTATGTTAGCAGATTCATCGCTCAACTCACCAACGTCTGCGAACCTATTTTCAAGCTTCTAAAAAAGAATGAACCAACAATTTGGAATGAGCAATGTTAAAAGACTTTCGACCAAGTCAAGGAGTATCTCTTAAACCCACCTATTTTGGTTCCACCTACATCGGGTGAACCACTTCTTCTTTATCTGTCGGTCACAGAAGAAGCTATGGGATGCATGCTTGCACAGTATGACAAAGATACTCGCAAAGAAAGGGCCATCTACTACATCAGCAAGAAGATGTTAGAGTATGAACGAAAATATTCGACTCTCGAAAAAACTTGCTTAGCATTGATATGGGCTACTCAGAGACTCCGGCACTATATGCTGTCTCATTCAATTATCCTATAATCTTAGATGGATCCTCTCAAGTATCTTTTCGAGAAGCCGGCATTGACAGGGAGAACCGCGCGATGGTTATTATTCGACATCACGCATGTTACACAAAAATCCATCAAGGGAGAGCTGTAGCAGAATACTTGGCAGATCACTTGTAGTAGAAGGAATAAGGCTTGTCGATCAATTCCCAGATGAGAACATCTTGCACGTCAAAGAAGAACCGCAGAACCAAACATGGCAGTTGTACTTTGATGGAGCCGCCAATCAAAATGGGTATGGAATATGGGCAGTCCTATTTTCTCCGGAAGGATGCCACATTCCTATCATTATTAAATTAGCCTTTTCGAACACTAATAACACGGCTGAATATGAGGCGTGCATCGCGGGGCTCGAAGCTGCTTTGAACCTGGGCATTATAGAAATTGAAGTTTTTGGGGATTCGGCCTTGGTCATACATCAGTCATTAGAAGAATGGAAGACTAGGGATGAAAAGTTGAAATCCTATCATGAGTATTTGTTAAACTTAGTCAGTAAGTTTAAAGCTATCCTGTTCCAGCACTTGTCAAGGGAGGATAACAGATTTGCTGACTCCTTAGCAACTTTATCTTCAATGATCCATTTGCCCCCTAGCATGGAGTTGAGGCCGATCACTGTCGAAGTCAAAGACAAACCCGCATACTGCCATCAGATCAACATTGCTACTCGACTACCCGATGGAAAGCCATGGTACACAGACATAAAGAAAGTATTGGAAAAACAAGAATTCTCGGAAGAAGCATCGAGGAAGGAATGACAAACCCTACTAAGATTAGCATCTCAATTCATCCTATGCGCAGGAAGTTTATATAAAAGGTCTTATGATGGGATTCATTTGTCGTGTGTTGATGAAGATCAAGCTGAACAGATAATGGTTGAACTACATTCAGGAGAATGTGGCCCTCACATGAGTGGGAAAATGTTAGCTAAGAAGATTATGAGACAATGATACTATTGGCCCACGATGGAAACAGATTGTCATCACATGGTCAAAACCTGTCATAAGTGCCAAATACATGCGAACCTTATACATGTGCCACCATCTCAATTAGTGGGTCTGACTTCACCATGGCCATTCTCAGTCTGGGGAATTGACATTATTGGTAAAATATCGCCTAAGGCGTCAAACAGGCACGAATACATTCTAGTTGCCATCGATTATTTTATAAAATGGGTCGAAGCTGCCTCTTATGCTGTCCTCACTGCGTCTCGAGTTGCAAAGTTTATTCAAACAAACATCATCAGTCGATACGGGGTACCTTCGGAGTTGATCTCTGATAACGGGTCACACTTCAAAGCTGAGGTTATCAAATTATGTTCAAAGTTCAAAATCTCACACCATAAATCATCTCCTTATCGTCCTCAGACTAATGGAGCAGTCGAAGCAGCTAATAAGAATATTAAGACTATCATTCAGAAAATGTGTCAATCACATCAAGATTGGTCAAAAAAACTGCCATTTGCACTATGGGCATATCGAACCTCAATTCGATCCTCCACCGGAGCTACTCCTTACTCCTTAGTATATGGCATGGAAGCAGTCTTGCCAGTTGAAATGGAGATTCCGTCTCTCAGGGTTCTGTTAGAGAGTCAACTGTCAGAAGCAGATTGGGTTCGCCAACGGTATGAAGAATTGAATTTGATCGAAGAAAAATGATTAAGAGCGTTGTACCACGTGCAAGCTTATCAAAGAAGAGTCGCCCGTGCGTTTGACAAGAAAATCAAGGCCCGTCACTTACAAGTCGGGGATTTAGTACTCAAAGAGAGCAGGGCACCTATTTTTGATCCCAGGGGGAAATTCAAATCAAATTGGGGAGGTCCGTTCATCGTCAAGGAAATATTACCAGGAAAAGCTGTCAGACTTCAAGATCATGATGGAATCGAATTACCAGAACCAACCAACCTTGACCAACCAATCTTTGGCCGAATCAATCTTCATATTACCTAGTTACCCAGTCCAACATATCCTTTCTCAACCCCTTTGCAGCCTTTTCAAAAAGAAAAATTATGCCTTTTTCTTTCTCAGCCCGATCACCTAACCTAGGGGAGGGAAGCTTCGAACTACGTTTTGGTCTGATCCCAAAATTCTAGGGTATGTAGGCAACTTGAGAAGTTACTTCAGGCCCGACCACATCAAAATAAAAAAAATATATTTCCCACACAATAAAAAAAAATCAAGAAAAAATTCAAAAGAAAAGGAAAATATCTTCAAAATGGGGAAGAAAATTTAAGAAAAGAAAAAGAAATAATTTAAAAGGAAGTATCACACAAGGGGCATTTGGGTTTTGAGCCTCAAAATTCCTTTCTTTTTATACCCAGTCCTAAGCTTACCCATGAAAGTCCTCCTAAGTACCGTGCGAAAAGTCAAGGAAGATAGCAAAGCATGATCAAACAGCAACTCCAGAAGTTCAGAGGAGAAGAAAAAGATAAAAAAAACTGATGAAACCTCCTAAGTTGAAAACCCGAAAAGGGCGACTTAGGCAAAAATTAAGGCAAGCTCGCAAGGTTGAAAATCTGAAAGGACAACTTTGGCAACAATCAGAGCCAAGAAAAAAAAAGAAGAGCTCGCTAGATCGAAAACCTGAAAAGGCGATCTAGGCAAAAGCTAGAGCAAGCTCGCTAGATTGAAAACCTGAAAAGGCGATTTAGGCAAAAGTTAGAGCAACAAAGAAAAATAGAAGAAAATCCCAAGCTGAGAGCGGTCCGAGCTGAAACATTAGAAGTCCGAATAATCAAGGCCAATACTTAGCTTAAACCAGGCATAGACTCAGAAGCCACAAGTATCTTGTCTACGATCGATCTGAAAATTCTTACTTTTCCGAGTGAATCAATGGAGAAAAGGGTGAATTCTATGATGAGTCCTAAAAGGAAATATTTTTTTCTCTTGAGCCTGACTTAAAATCTTCAATAAAATTAATCAAAATTAAAAGTTGGATCTTTATTGCGCTTGTGGTAATCAAATATTTCAAACCTTCATACAAGGGGCATTTTCTTTCTTGTAACTTTTCCCCCTTATACTAGGGGCATTTTTTTTAATTTTTGCATGATGTGTTCAATTATCTTCAATGCCACTTACATTGTCAAACTAGGGGCATTTTGTTTTTGAGCAATGTTAATCCTAAAAAAAAATAATAATAATAGGAACCCTAAACTTAAGGTTACCCTCTTGAGAACAGTTTTTTCGAAAAACTTTTGAGGTTCAAAATAAATAAAAAAAACTCAGATTTTAAATTCATAAAACTTTTTGGATAAAACCTTGAGTTTCAAACAAAAGCACTTTGGATCTCACATTTGACTGCGCCCAGAGATTAACTAATAATTCGTTTACCTAGAGTAGGTGATATGGCCTTCTTTCGTTCTCAGATTCCTTTCCAGATCCAATCATTCTTAGATTCAATCATTCATTATCTTTCGGATTTATTCATTCTCCGATTCATTCCAATTAGTCTTCTCCAAATTCATTCATTCTTTTCCAAAATTCCTTCATTCCTCTGCCAGTTTTGCTCAGTTACCGCCAAGGGTTATCTTGGATTTTGTTCAAATACCACCAAGGGTTATCTTGGATTTTGCTCGGATGCCGCCTAGGGTTTTCTCGGAACTATGCTCAGATGCCGCCAAGGGTTTTCTTGGAATTATGCTCAGATGTCGCCGAGGACTTTCTCGGAACAATGCTCAGATGTCGCCAAGGGTTTTCTTGGAATTATGCTCAGATGCCGCCGAGGGTTTTCTCGGAACTATGCTCAGATGCCGCCAAGGGTTTTCTTGGAATTATGCTCAGATGCCGCCGAGGGCTTTCTCGGAACTATGCTCAAATGCCGCCGAGGGTTTTCTCGGAACTATGCTCAGATGCCGCCAAGGGTTTTCTTGGAATTATGCTCAGATGCCACCCAGGGTTTTCTTGGAATTATGCTCAGATGCTGCCGAGGGTTTTCTCGGAACTATGCTCAGATGTCGCCAAGGGTTTTCTTGGAATTATGCTCAGATGCCGCCGAGGGTTTTCTCGGAACTATGCTCAGATGCCGCCGAGGACTTTCTCGGAACTATGCTCAGATGCCGCCAAGGGTTTTCTTGGAACTATGCTCAGTTTATGCTCAGTTTATATTCAAATTATGCTCAGTTTATACTTAGATTATGCTCAAATTATGCTCAGATTTTAAATCACACACTTGCACAGTTGTTACATCAGTCAAGGAGAATTTTCTAAGATTCAAGGATTTGACACTGTCAGTGAGAGTTTGCGCTCAAGGACCTGACAACCTTTTAATTCAGGGAGAGTTTTACCCTCAAGGATCCGAACACCCCGACGAATTGCTAAATCAGGCTCCAAAATGAACTGTCACTAGCTTTGGCATTCGGATATCGCACTATCGACCAAAATAGATTTGCTATCTAGTTTGCTTCAACCCTCTGCCAAAGAGGGGCATCTGTAGACACCCCATTTTTGCACTCGCTTGATTAATCAACTTGTCAACCCGATCGCAACGATTTCCAATGATGGATGATTATTCCAATACTTTATTTTGTTACTAGATATGTTTCAGAAATCCGGATGAGGTATCTCGAACTGATAAAACTTTCGAAACCACGTTACACTAGGAAAATACGACCCTAGAAACATAGAAATCATCATTTTGTAGACCAAAAAGAAGCTTCACGATAAAAATCACTAAAAATTGACCAAATTACCAAAATATCCCTAACATCAAAATAACCCTAGAGCCTACATTACGATTGGGAAAATTCATTAAAACACATAAAATAACAAATCGAAACCAAATAAATTATTTCGCCAATTTTCACAGAATTTAACAAAATTACGAAAATGCCCCTCATAAAGTTCACAACCATTTCACACAAAAAATTTCATAAATAACAAAAACTAATATTTCCATTGAATTCCTTATGAAAAATTGATTCTAAAACATCCTAGAACATTAAAAGCCGACTTAAAACGTGAAAAGTCCTCTCCGGGGGTAAAACGATAATTTCACAATTTTCATAATTAAAAAATTCGAAATTAATAAATAAAATATTAAATAATTAAAGCGAAACATTAATGAAATTAATTTAAAATTTTGAACCAAAGAAATCGATCAATCGGGCTCTCATGAAAAATTGTTGAGGGTTCGTGAGATATTTCTTTAAGGACCCCTCCATTTGGGGGTCCAAAGAATTAAAGAAATAATGGAGGAGGCTTCTCCAAAAATTTAAAGTTAATCAAACAAGACTAAGGTCAAGGTATTAAAGTCAATCAAGTGAGACTAAAGTCAAAATTAAAGTCAATTAAGCAAGACTGAAGTCAAGATATTAAAAGTCAATCAATCAAGACTAAAGTCAAAATATTAAAAGTCAATCAAATAAGACCAAAAGTCAAAATCATAATAGAATTCTAATTAAATAATAACTCTATCTAATAGAGTTCTAATTAAAAAATAATTCTACCTAAAACAATTCTAATTAAAACACAATTCTACCTAAAACAATTCTAACTAAAACACAACTCTAATTAAAAGAACTCTAATTAAATACTAACTCTATCAAAATCAACCCCTAAAAAAATCTATAAATAGAGGTGCTCACTCCTTATTTTCGTATCAAATCATAAACCCTAAGAGAAGTAGGTCTAAAAGCCCCCCTAGCCTCCCATAAACCCTAGTTTTGGAGTCCCAACTCCTTACCTAACATCCCTCCTTCGATTTTAGCCTAAAGAACACCCAAAAGCCCTTCAAAAATGCTTAAAAATCCATAA
Source organism: Akebia trifoliata (assembly GCF_017979445.1). NCBI lineage: Eukaryota > Viridiplantae > Streptophyta > Magnoliopsida > Ranunculales > Lardizabalaceae > Akebia > Akebia trifoliata. Next base: position 24,899,096 of record NC_141385.1, read on the forward strand.
TAAACTCGAAGAGTCCAGATCCAAAAATAAGGAGATACCTTGTCTCGGAGATCCGAAATCAAATCCGGAGACAGAACGAAGCAAGGGAGTACGGTACAAGGAGCTATTTTTGTCGGATCTGAGGGAACAAAGTATTTGCTATCGGAAAGGTATAACTTTTTTTTTAATTTTTATTTATTTATTATTATCTAGGTTGTTAGCAATGTAATTTATTTGGGAAGTTAGTAGAGACCGGCTTTGGCCGGGCGGGGTTGGTGCCTAACACCTTCCAACCCCGTAACATGATCCCCGAATTCAGCTTTTTTCGGTTCTAGATTAGTTTTTTTTATCCGTTTAGAGTCATTGATAGGTTCCTAGACCGTAATAACTAGGTGGCGACTCCCAAACCTCAAGGGTCAAAAGCAGATCTGCACACCCCGCGGATCGAAGGCGCTTTCAGAAACTTACGTTCAAAATTTTTTACCATTCATAGATTTGACATGTGAATTGAACGTCAACTTTTTTATAAAAGTAACTCCAAACTAGTCTTAACAATGAGAATGGGTAAGGAGGTTGGCACCCCATTCTACCCACAAAGGTAGTGGTTAACCAGTCTTGACCATGTATGAGGATTCTAAGTCATTTTGAAATCATTTTTGATCAATGATATGATGATGTGTGGATGAATGTAGATTGTGTAAATTTCAAGTGTTGAATGCATGATGATGTAAATGGAAAGTTCCTACTAGTTGGGATTTTTATATTTTCTTAGAGTTGGGAGTGACAATCCATAAGGATAAAACTCTTTTTACTATTAGTATTTTCATGGGATGTATGTAAGTTGGATGTACCCAAAGTTGGGTTTTCATTTTTTTAATTAGTAATTAGCTCTAGGAACCACTCCAAAAATTGGGGTATTCTTTACATCGCCTTACGCTTTTACGCTTATGATGTCTATATTACATGAGACTTAGCATTATGATGGCTCTAACTACATGGTAATCATGTTATGTATGAAATGCACACTTGGAGTTTATTATGGTCTTAAAATGGTAGGGATCACATCATGAAGAGAATATACTCCTTAACCAAGTTTTCAATATGCTTACACTATGTGAAACGCACCTAAAATGATCTATATGCATTGGGTTCTAAAATTATCTTAGAGGATCCTACTTATTCTTTCACTCAAGTCTTACAAGGAGGTTTAATTCCAAGCTATGCAAGTAGAATAGGGGCTTATTGATTCAAGGCTCCAACGTAAAATGAAAATAATGTGAGGGTACAGAAGGAGAATGCCTGTAATGTAAAAAGAATGCACTTAAAATTTGTTCCTACATTGGCCTTCTTCTCTTTCTTCTTTTCCTTGGGGTTTCATGATTTATCTAGAAAATATGCTAAGATAGAAGTTACACTAGATTTCAGGGGCTTGAAATCTCTAGATAGGAGAATTTAGCAAAATTTTGGTTTGGGAAAAAACTTGGTTTAAGCCTTCCGAGCCTCCCCTATTTATAGAAAAATCTAGACTTCTTGGGATATAATGGTCCACTCATCACAGGTTCAATTTACTTTCAAGATTCCTTAAGTATTGGACCTTGAATACCCTTCATCCATAGTAACAAAAAACTTCATTGTTTTTAAATATTGTTTAAAACGTGTTATGAAACTTCAACGTTTAAACAATAAAACAAAACTCATCTGTTTCAAGAAAACAAATTCTTACGTTTGAAACTTGTGTTTTACGTTTAGATGCATGTGATTTATTTCTGTAGCCTTATGGTTGTTTGTGATTTAATTCCTAAATGTTGTTTAATATGAGATTTGATGTTAATGTCTTGATATTATAATTTTTTATTTTATTTTAATATTGTCTTATTCTACTCAAAAGATTCATTGATGGTTAATTTTTTATAACATTATAAAGTGTATAATTATGTGTTTAAACATGTTATCATGCATAGACATTCAGTAGTAGTTTTTTTTTTTCCTCAAAAATATATTAAAACTTGGAATAAATGTCAAATGTATTATATGTAATATATTTTTTTTTTTACAATTTCTATAATAATTGTTTTATATTTATCCTAGTTTTCTCGTTTTCTTCTCATTTCTTTCATAATTTTTTTCTAAGTTTTCCCTTTCTGTTTTAAACCTCTATTACGACTTGGTGACTATGCCTTCATCAAAGAGACCTTGATAGTCATTTATACCTTTAGAGTCTTACCAATCAAGATGATCAAAAGTTATGAGTGTAAATTGTCTCAAGGTTTCTAGAGAGTTCTCTAAGGGATAGGAATGTCTATCCCACTGAGAAAAAACAAAATTTTAAGGAAAGCCTTAAGAAATGGCATAGATTTATCCAAAACTTGAGAGGCTAGGGGTCAATTACTCCCCACATGTCACCCTTGAGTTAGTCCAATTTTTAACAATTGCCTTAAAATTTGTCAAAAATTACTCGTGACAAAGTCAATATAATGTTGGATGTCTTACATTAATGGTAACAAAGCAAGTAACTCTCTAGGCATAACATCTGAAAATCAATTCATTAAAGGTTCTAACTCAAAAGGCACTAAACTCTTATCCCCTTTCTCTTTCACCTAAACCAAGGCATACAACTCCTTATGATCGTTAGTCTCATCCACATATATTGACATATATAGAAAGTTAGTACACCCCCTACGGGCTTGGGAGTACTTTCCATCTTTAATGGTCCCAAAATACATTTATGTCATCCTTGAAATATATGTGTGTTGCAATCATTATGGATTGGACATGTCATATTTCCATGGCCTTCCAAATAAAATATGGCATGCATCCATTGGCACCACATCACACCAAATAGTTTCTATAAACATTTTAAAAAATCTAGCACTTTTGTGTAACATGTACCTCATTTCTTTTGGCGAAATCAAGTGAGATTTTGTAGTATAGGTTTCTTCTTTGCTTTTTAATTTTAGCTTATCCACTATCTCTTGAGATAGCACGTTCTCACAGCTTCCATGAAAGATATGGTTGCATAACCAATTGTAGAGGGAAATAACTACGTAATTATCTAAGAGGTACACATGTCTAGGCTGATTAAGTTGTACCATACGTAGATCAGCACATGGGCGCTACCCAACAGTAGAGCAGGTCAAAGCAAAGATCGCCCTAGCCTGGCTGAAAAGGCAACACAACACTAAATAAGACATGGTCTACCAAGCAGGGAAAACCTGGTCAGAGAATGCCCATAATCCTAATATGCACACTTTAAACCTAGAGATCTCGGAGAAGATCTTTCTAGTATAGTATGACCAATCTAAAAGATCCCTATCCTGTTTGTGGATCTACAGAATCAGGGGATTTCCCAGGATCCCCGCTCGTGAGAGGGGGACAATCTTGATTCATAGGAAGGGTCCATAAATAGTACAGTTAGCACAGTTCTTGAGACTATTCCCTCTACTTCTCTAACTTGAGTGTTGGAATGATTTTGGCAGGTACCACGCCTGTACGAGGAGGGAGGTGATAGGAGTGACTTCGGATTAGTGAGACAGAGTCCATCAGTACCGTCCACCAGATTCTGATTGCACATAGCTAACACCGTCTGTAGGAAACCAATATCATATTGATTTCAGTCAAAGTAATGGTGAGATCTACAAAAACCATCGAAGTCAATTCACCCCTACCTGTGGCACCAGCTATAGATGCTCAACTCTTGACAATGTTAGAAATCATGAGAATGTAACAAATAGAGATGCAGAAGAAAATGGATGACTTGGCCAAATAGAACTTGAGTTAACGTCTTGAGAACCAACAGTTAGTGAGACAAGATCTCCCACCGAGAGATCCTTAGCCTCTTGTTGAAGGTGATTGTGTTTCAAATACAGAAGAAAGCGCTAACCATTGATCCCAATGGGAGAAGGAGAGACAGAAGTTGCTACAACAACTACTCGAGTAGAGCCTATAATGGGTCTGACTCGAAAGGAGATCAGAGAGATGATCAGAAAAGAGAAGGAGATGATGAAAAGTACTAATATAGGCATAACAACAAAGCAAGTTGTATGAGGGATTCATAAGTCTCCCTTTGCAGTGAAGATTTTGGTGAAATTTTTTTAAAAAAATTTTATGCCACCATGCTTCACCCCTTATTCAAGGACGAAAGACCCGATGGAGCATCTTTTCTACTTTCGACAGATGCTTGCCTTGTGGGAAGAAAACGAAAGATTGATGTGTTGATTGTTCCCTTTTAGTTTATAGGGGAATGCATTAACATGGTTCCATAAGTTGCCATGTGGATCCATAACTTTTTTCGAGGAGCTCTACACTACCTTTGTAACATGTTACATTGGCAATAGGAAGAGCGGCATAGACGTAGATGCTCTGCTCAGCATGATAATGCAGTCTGGGGAGAGCCTTAGGGAGTTTACAAGAAGATTCAGGAAAGAAGCAATGTCCCTGGAGAGCTGCAATGAGAGAACAACCATAGTGGCTTCCTGTAAATAAAAGGCCAGAAATATTAAGCAAACTATTTGTAAAAGCAGAAAAGTATTTCCACCTGGAAGATGATCCCCAGAATTTGGTTAGAAAAAACAAAGTGATACACACTGTGGTGAAACCCAACAAGCAACATCAACCACAACAGTAGAATAGAAAAATACCACTTGAGCAGGACAGAGAGAGAATGAGAGAAGGGACATATTTTTCTATGCTCCTTAGTGAGGTTTTACCGTTCATTGCAAATGAACCATACTTTGAATGGCTAGCACCGCTTCCTCAAGATTAGATAAATTGATATGAGCAATATTGTGAGTATCATAAGGTGTAGGCACACCACCAACATATGCCAAGCCTTGAGAAGGTTTCTACAAAGGTTGGTAGAGCAGGGCAGATTGAGAGATTTGCCTAGAAGACAGAGGAAGAATCCATCCCGAGATAAAAACAAGAGTTATAATTAGTTACATGTTGAAGGACAGGATGGAAAGGCAGCAGTGATACATGTTGCAGTCAAACAGAAGACAAGCAGGTCAGGCCAGAACAAGGCTGATGAAAGGATCAAGAGACGGCAAGCAGAGCACCTGGCTTAAGTCTACACAGCAAGAAACTAGCCTATAAAACAGATAAAGCCCTACGGAGAGTAGAAAATGGCTTTCACAGATAAGGACCTAGAGGGGATAATGAAGCTGGTGTGCTGTCTCAAGCAACCAAAAATAAAACCTATACTCCTAAAAAAAATACATGTAGTGGTGCGAGTAAGGATCGTTCCCACGAAGAGTATCTAGCCTAGTTTTTATGCTACGTGAACAAGGAGGGGGGTTTCAAGTATAACGAAAACAATTTTAAGAACAACCCAATTCAAATAGAAGAATTAAAATCAATCAAAAGAGCAAACATTGGTCTAAGTAAACATCCACCATAGAAATTTTACAACTGATCATCGATGCAAGTATATATCAATTCATAGTTTGAATATTTACCGTTAGAACTATTTTCCTATCTCTCCTTAGTCGCAGTTAAATAGAAAATAAGCGATCTAATTAACCCTAACTATTAAACAACCCAAGAAAAGTACTAAAGGTTTAATCAAGTAGTTTTAAGAATTAGAAATATCGATGAAGCTAAATAATACAAGCACAAGCGGTTGTATTTAATTTAGTCGAGCGTTCTTCCTAAGATCTAATAATTTCTGACATAACAAATCATTAAATATTAGTTACTTCACAAATTAGAAGGATCAAACAATAACATATTTGATATCTAACCTAGCAGTAGATTACAACGAATAATGAGCTAGTAGGTCTCCTAGTAATTAAACGAGACAATCATGAAAATAGGCATAAAAGAACATCCAATACTCAAAGCATAAATTAAACAATAAAAATCAATTAGATCACATAATTTTTATTGATTCCCAGGCTTCCGTTTCCTTCGACCAACTAGAAAAGTTTAACCACACCAAGCCATGATGAAAACTCAAAAAATAGAAGTTAGAGAAAATATAAGAGAGAGATATCTTCTTCCAAATCTTTTGATTTTTTTTTCTTTCTTCTACACGTTATTTTTCCTTTATAAAAGCCTAGAAAATCTTCTATAAATGTTCTAAATCTTATCCTAAAATAACAATATCCCAATTTGACTAATTAAGAAAAAATATTAAAAATAAAATAAAATCCTAATATAATTAGGAAAGTGGTATTTTCAATTGAAATTTTCGTGCACCAAATCTAGAGACTTTCGAAAATAAATCGTGTTAAATTCCTGTCAATAGTGCAATTGTAGCAATTTCAAGTCAAATTTTGACCTTGATATGTCTAGTATCTCTCAAAACACAAAACATGAAAGTTGTAGATAGTTTTCTTAGAGTTTCATAACATCTTGAATCATCTCAATTGGAGCTCCGATGAGAGAGTTATACCCAGATTACAAAGTGATGTCAAAATTATCAAAAATCGCCAATTAACTTCGTTTTGCACTTAACACCTCCATTTGCATTATAAATCAAAATAAAAGAATAATGAGTACATTTAGGCACCAAATATGTCTAAAAGACTAAACATTAAAGAAGCAAAATATGATATTTTGCATTCTCATCAAATTTCCCCACACTTAACTTTTGCTCGTCCTCGGGCAAAATTCAAATTCGCTTTCCCAAAAACATCAAGGTTGCAACGCCATCAACAAAGAACAATCAAACTCTTCAAAACTCATAACATATCATGAACAAACATTCTTATACAACTTATAATTACTTAGTAAGCATTTTCACTTGAAGATGGAGTAAACTAAATACGTAGACCCTTACGGAAATAAACACTCAACTCTCATGTTTTTGAAGGGTAGGTGTTTCGCTCAAATTCATCCCAATGGAAATGGTCTACCATAGGCTTGCATATCTTCTCATTCTTCACCACTGGGATCACATACATAACACGAATCATAAGGACTTTTCAAGGATTGTAACGGGGTTTAGGATCAAGGTGGGAAAATATTTGGGAATGTAGCTATCGAAACTAGTAGAGCAAAAATGAATCAACTCAAGCTCGAATATATAAAACATGTAAAACTAATTACTCCATTTAACAACTTCTTCAATTTAGCTTTAAAGCATTTAAACCATGTACAACTCCTGCATTGAAAAAGAGATCGTTCAAAAGGAACACTTTTCGTTTACAGCAGGGAACAATCCTTCGCAACAACTTCCACCTTTGTATGTATCACGTATAAACAGATCCTCCCCCTTTTTTCTTCTTCTTCTTTTTTTTTTTTTTGAAATTTTAGGAAGAATTATGAATATGAATAGCTTGTAACATTAAAAACAATTTCCTCCATCACTTCCTTTTTTTTTTTAATAATAACCTTACATCCACAATGGAACTCATGAATTGAGAATGAAAACATGTTCCAATTCATAAGTCATACCCACACCACAAATCTAGACACCCCCACACTTATTTCTTGCACACCCATACATATCATAATGATGAACAATGCTCCACTAGCTCTACAGCTTGGGTAAAGGCATTATTTTTCGGGTTTAAAGCTTGTAACTTGGGTTCACAATAAATGAAAAAAAATAATAAAGCTCAAAGGGGTTTAACAAAAGAAAAAATAATAATTACAAGGTAGGTTATTTGGCTTATGTAGCTTATAACAAAGAGGGCCTTAATCATGTTCATGCATGCATGTGTCAATATGACCTTGAAAAGAATCAAGGCAAGTTCTAGGGAAACAAATCCATGGAAGAATATAACACATGAAAGAAAATAATGAGACTGATATGGATGTGTCAGTCTAAAGGCTCAAAATCTTACGACTTTTGTCTACCAAATTTAGTCATTACCATTCTCACGGAAAATAACTAGACTAATTAATTCTAAGTTAGAAGATTACTTATTCAATCATGTTATGAATTTTTCAAGCTTAAACGAATCTTGCTCATGACATACACAACCAAAAATCGTTGAAAACCACAAAAACAAAAAGCAAAACTTTTTTTTTCAAAAATACAAAATTAAAACAAAACCTAAATCCCCTCCCTCATACTTAAAACTTACATTGTCCCCAATGTAAGGTGAAATGCAAAAAATAACTAAAAAATATAAATGTGAAAATAAAGAAGAATGAACTCCCTTTTAGTTGCCTCTCAAGCAATGCCTTTGTTCATTGTCGTTGGTTCGACTCAATGCTTCCTCTTCAATCAATATAAATCGAAACCTCAAAGTCCAAGTTACCATATTCTCTACTTGAAAACCTTCATAAAAAGGCTTAAGTCTATGGCCATTCACCTTGAATACTTTGGAATTTGCTAAACTTTGAATGTCAACTGCACCATGAGGAAAAACATTACTAATAACAAAAGGTCCAATCCAATGAGAATGCAACTTACCTGGGAACAAACGAAGCCGTGAATGGTATAAAAGGACTTTTTGACCAACTTTAAACTCCTTCCTAGAGATCATCTTGTCATGAAAAGCTTTTGTCTTTTCCTTGTAAATCATTGCACTCTCATAGGCATCATTGCGAATTTCCTCTAACTCTTGTAATTGCAACTTCCTGTGTTTTTCACTCTCATCCATCTTTATGTTGAAACTCTTGATAGCCCAATAAACCTTATATTCTAACTCAACTGGAAAATGACATGGTTTTCCAAACACCAATTGCTAAGGTGACATACCAATGGGCGTCTTATGTGCAGTCCTATAGGCCCACAAAGTATCATCCAAGTGCAAACTCCAATCTTTTCTACTTGGATTGACTGTTTTTTCGATGATGGACTTGATCTCTCGATTTGACACTTCCATTTGTCCACTAGTTTGCGGATGATAGGCAATTGACACCTTGTGGGTCACATGGTACTTACTCAGCAAAGTCTCTATAGTTCGATTGCAAAAATGAGTGCTTCGATCACTTATTAGAGCTCTTGGAATTCCAAACCTGGAGAATATATTAGACTTGATAAAATCTGTAATAATTTTAGAATCATCAGTCCTGTTAGCTTTAGCTTCTACCCATTTCGAGACATAATCAATAGCAAGCAAAATATAAACATAACCGAAAGATATAGGGAACGGTCCCATGAAATCGATGTCTCACACATTAAAATTTTCACAAAATATTATAGGGATTTGTAACATTTCATTCCTTTGGGATATATTTCCTATTTTTTGACAATTATCGCATGACTTATAATAAGAGTATGAATCTCGAAATAAAGATGGCCAATAAAAATCACATTCTAGCACTTTTCTCGCTGTTCTCTTAGCTCCAAAATGACCTCCACAAGCATAAGAATGACAAAAGGTGAGAATAGAAATAATTTCATTTTCAGGAACGCACATTCTTATCACTTGATCTGCACAATGCTTTCATAAGTATGGGTCATCCCACATATTGTATTTGGCATCACTCTTGATCTTTCTCTTTGAGCCTTAAACAAACCAAGAGGTAACCTAGCAAATCATTAAATCATCCTAAGATCTAATAATTTCTGACGCAGCAAATCATTAAATCTTAATTGTTTCACAAATTAGAAGGATCGAACAATTACGGATTTGATATCTAACCTAGCAGTAGATTGCAACGAATAATAAGCTAGTAGGCCTCCTAGTAATTAAATGAGACGATCATGAAAATAGGTATAGAAGAACATCCAATACTCAAAGCATAAAATGAATAATAAAGATCAATTAGATCTCATAGTTTTTTATTGATTCTCAGGCTTCCGTTTCCTTTGATCAATTAGAAAAGTTTAACCACACGAAGCCATGATGAAAATTCAAAAAATAGAAGTTAAAGAAGAGATGAGAAAGAGATGTCTTCTTCCAAGTCTCTTGATTTTTTCTCTCTTCTACATGTTATTTTTCCTTCATAGAAGCCTAGAAAGTCTCCTATAAATATTCTAAATCTTATCCTAAAATAACAATATCCCAATCTGACTAATTAAGAAAAAAATATTAAAAATAAAATAAAATCCTAATATAATTAGAAAAGTGGTATTTTCAACTGAAATTTTCGTGCACCAAATCTAGAGACTTCCGAAAATAAACCGTGTCAAATTCGAGTTAACAGTGCAGGTATAGTAACTTCAAGCCCGATTTAGACCTTGATGTAGCTAGTATCTCTCAAAAATAAAAACATGAAAGTTGTAGATAGTTTTCTTAGCGTTCCATAGTATCTTGAATCATCTCAATTGGAGCTCCGATGAGAGAGTTATGCCCAGATTACAAAGCGATGTCAAACATGTCCAAAATCACCAAATTAACTTCGTTTTATATTTAACACCTCCATTTGTATCCTAAATCAAAATAAAAGAATAATGAGTACATGTAGGCACCAAATATGTATAAAAGACTAAATATTAAAGGAGAAAAAATGACATTTTGCATTCTCATCAAAGGCCCCATTACGATATACTTGTAGTAACCCTCTAGGTGGGTACCTTTACTCTCAAGAGTGTGCTGATCGATAGTGACAATTTTATCGACATTTTGTATCCTTCGATCTTTCTGAAGATGTCTCATTCTCTTTCCTGAACATTTCTCTGATCTCTTCTCGAGTTAAACCCATTATGGATTCTGTTTGAATAGTTGCAGTAACAACTTCTATCTCTCATTCTCTTATTGGGATCAATGGTTGAGCACTTTTTTTGGTAGTTGAAGCATAATCATCTTCAACAGGATGCTGAGGATCTCTCTGTGGGAGATCTTGTCTCGTTGGCTGTTAGTTATCGAGACGTTGACTCAGATTTTGATTTTATTTAGCTAAGTCGTCCATTTTCTTCTATATCTCTTATTGTTGCTCACTTATGGCCTTTAACATTGCTAAGAGTTGAACATCTACGACTGATGCCATTGGTGGGGGTGCATTGACTTCGCTAGTTCTTGTGGATTTCACAATTGTTTCAATTGAAATCAATATGCTATTGGATTCCCACAGACAACACCAGTTCTATGTGGTTAGAATCTGGTGAACGGTACTAATGGACTCTACCTTACTGATCCAAAGTCGCTCCTGTCACCTCCCTCTTCGTACCAATGTGGTACCTACCAAAATGTGACACCCCGCCAAATACTAACACAAAGCCCCATGTCAGATCTCGAGGCACAAGGTGGCGCCTCGAAATTATGGCATGGTCCCCTCTGTTTATGTTAGCATTCCAAGGCGTTCAATCTGCACCTGATAAACGACATACAATCCTGCATCTAATAACGTACGATAAATCAAAATGCGGAAGGATAATAAAATACAGAATTATACAACTATTTCCTTACTCTAACAAAAGTCCTAACGCTCGATAAAAAAACCCATAATACTCCTAGACGAATCTAATACCATTAGGGGTATAGCCCTAATACACACCAAGTGACGGACTCTGACTGTATATTTGACCCATCAGATGATTCTCACTCATTTTCTACACCTACCTTGCCAAGCTTCGGATCTAAAACTAAAAAATAAAGAAAGAAATGGTGAGTAACAATGGTTACCCAATAAGGAAAAAAATAATTTATGCCAATAACCTCTTTTAACATGAACGAATAAACATGCTGAATCATTTTAAAATAAGTAAAGTTTTACAGAAAAAACTAAGATTAACTGGTACATATAGCCAGGGATAAGCAACTAAACATTTTAAAACTTACATTACATCGATCAGCATTACTCACTATAACATTTTCTTTTTATACAAAACTAATTGATCAAGTGGAAATATTAAACATACAATTCATTTTATATATCAAAATAAGGCAACGGATACATAATACACAATGGTAGAGTAGTAGAATTAGAGAGTTGGGATTCACGATTGGAGCGCTCCTAGTCGGGACAAGTTGTTTCATAATAAAGTATTAGTTCCTGATTTTATGGCTGGTCGCTGTTTACCACACTTGCAGGACAATTTATCAGGCTTAGGCTGGCCGTTTGACGTGATCGTAAACAATGGGTCTCTTTTCGATGTGTCAGAACATTCGACTATTATAGATTGTTAGTAATCACTGACTAATCATCTTCGTCTATGCCTGTCAGGCGTGCATGTGATTCCCAAATATGCAAACTATTTGCATACGATCACCTTTACATTACAAGTTCACTGGTAAAGATAGAGAGGAATAAACTCGGATTCCAATTGTGACTCCACTCTCATACGCGTCCCATACTACGTATGAGCTTGGTGGTCCCTACCGTATATCCCAGGATAGTACACCACTCTGGATGATATGACGCATTATCACTTTAGGCATTCACAAACTCTTTAACAACTCACAAAATAGTTACATATATATTATTTTTATTTGAAAAAAAAGAGAAATTAACAATACAAGATTGAGAATGGATATCTAGTTTCTTACCAAACAAGTGTGGCCACCCAGCCTAAAATAAATAACATAACGAAAAAGTAAACAGCGCCTCGCGCTAGCAAAAAGTAAATAAACATGCAACCAGTAATATTATCCCTGGATATCTGTTCACCAACCTACACACAACATAACAATGTAAAATGCAAACATCACCCCTCGGGTGTGACTGACATTTTACCGTTTCATACCCTTTTTCCCTTTTTTTGATTTTTACAGTTTTCAATGTCTTAAACAAAATATCCACTTTCTGATATTCATAACCTCAATATTAGTTCATTGAATATTAAATTATTTTTTCAACTATGAAATTAATTTTTATTAATAATGTTGAAAAAATACAAAACTTAGATCAAAACGGGGTCTGAGCGGTGTACAAAATTCAACTGACGAAAATAACCCGGTGAAATATCCTACCCACGTATAATTTGTTATAAAATATAATTAAAGATATCGAATAGGTAATTCTAACGTGAATTTGGAATAACCAATTGAATTTTATATTTTTGAAAACTCACCACAAATTTTTAATAAAATTCTAAATGCAATTTTCACAATCTACGATTAATAATAGAAATTGAGAGTTCCTTACAATCTCTAGGTGATAGAATTGAAACATATACACGGAAATTGAGATGATTCAAACTTTGATATGGTTGATTTTTAAATCTAACCCAGCTGTTTCGAAGATTTCGACTCCGTCGTCTTTTTTCCCTTCTGCGACGGATGACGGTTTGATCTTGAAATGGATGAAATCCGAGATTGAAGTTTCGAAACCCCCGTATATAAATACGAATGATTTTTGATGATACGGGATGAAAAGGAAAGGGAAACGAAAAGATTTTAGGTGAGTTTCTGTCGCGCCCCGTGTGCTACAGTACCAATATTGTCCCCAGTTGGCCGCCACGTGGGCCTGGGGTTTTGTTCTTGGGCTTACACCCAAAAGGCCTCGGCACCATATACACACGGCTTGTCCCTTATAAACCAGGATCTCAGACAACTCCTGGGCGATGTGGGACTAAACACACACCCCATCCGCCTTTCCACCCCGTACACGTGACGGCTCACGTGCCAGACCCGGGCCCCACGTAGCCCCCCCACGTCAGCCAGTGGCGCTTGACCAGGGAGTGACATTCACCCACCCTCACACAGAGAGCCGTCCTCGGCTATGATACCATCTGTCGCGCCCCGTCGAACACTAACACAAATCCCCATGTCAGATTTCAAGGTACGAGGTGGCACCTCAAAATTTCGGCATGGTCTCCTTTGTTTATGTTAGCATTCAAAGGCGATTCAACCTGCACCTGATAAACGACATACAATCCTGCATATAACAAATAAAATATAATACTAGCGGAAGCCTATATACGTCTAATAATGTCCGATAGATCAGAGTGCGGAAGAAGAAAAATTATATACAGGATTATACAAAATTCCTCACTCTAACATAATTCCTAACACTCAAGACATAATCCATAAGACTACCTGGAGAAACTGACACCACTAGGGGGTATAGCCCTAATACTTACCAGGTGACGGACTTTGGTTGTCTATCTGACCAACCAGATGATCCTCGCTCTTGTTCTACACTTGTTTCGCCAAGCTTCAGATCTGAAACTAAAAAAAAATGGAGAAGGAAAGGGTGAGTAACAATGGTTACCCAGTAAGGAAGCAACAATTTCTGCCAATAACCTCTCCTAACATGAACGAATAAACATACTGAATCATTTTAAAATAAACAAAGTTTTACAGAAGAAACCTACGATTAACTGGTATATATAGCTAGGGATGAGCAACTAAACATTTTAAAACTCACATTACATCGATCAGCAGTCCTCGCTATAACATTCTCTTTTTATACAAATCTAATTGATCAAATGGAAATAATAAACATGCATTTCATTTTATATATCAAAATAAGCAACAGATACATAATACACAATGGTGGAGTATTGGAATTAGAGAGTTGGGATTCACGACTGGATCGCTCCCAGTCGGGACATGATGTTACAATTCCTTTCTGGCTTTTAGTTCCTGATTTTGTGGCTGGTCGCTGTTTACCACGCTTGGTTGACCATTTATCCGGCTCAGGCTGGCCGTTTGACGTGACCGTAAGCAATGGGTCTCTTCTCGATGTGTCAGAACGTTCGACTACTATAGATTGTTAGTGATCACTGACTAATCATCTTCGTCTATGCCTATCAGGCGTACATGTGATTCCCAAAGATACAAACCATTCATATACGACCACCTTTACATTACAAGTTCACTGGTAAAGATAGAGAGGAATAAACCCAGATTCCAGTTGTGACTCCACTCTCATACGCGTCCCATACCACGTATGAGTTTGGTGGTCCCTACCGTACATCCCAGGATAGTACACCACTCCGGATGATATGACGCACTATCCCTTCAGGCATTCACAAACTCTTTAACAGCTCACAAAATAGCTACATATATATATATATTACTTTCATTTGAAAACAAAAGATAAATTAACAATACAAGGTTGAGAATAGATATCCAGTTTCCTACCATGCAAGTGTGGCCACCCGGCCTAAAATAAATAACATGACAGAGCGCCTCGCGCTAACAAAAAGTAAATAAACATGCAACCAGTAACATTATTCCTGGATATCCGTTCACCAACCTGCATACAACACACAACGTAAAATGCAGACATCACCCCTCGGGTGTGACTCTAACATTTTACCGTTTCATACCCTTTTTCCCTTTTATTGACTTTTACAGTTTTCAATCTCTTTATAAAATATCCATTTTCTGATATTCATCAACTCAATATGAGTTCATTGAATATTAAATCACATTTTTTAACTATAGAATTTATTTCTATCAATAATATTTAAAAAAAATACAAATTTCATATCAAAACGGGGTTCGAGCAGTGCACAAGACCCAATTTATGGCAATAACCCGTTAAAACACCCTACTCACGTATAATTTATTAAAAATAAAATTAAACATATCAAACATGCAATTTCTGGCGTGAATTTTTGAAATAACAAAATAATTCTATATTTTAAAAATACATCCAAATTTTTCGATAAAATCCTAAATGCAATTTTCACAATCTAGATTATTAATAGAAATTGAGAGTTCCTTACAATCACTAGGCGACGGAATTGAAGCACGTGCGTGGAAATCGAGGCGAACGGCACGAAAATCGAGACGGAATGAACTTCGAAACTGCTGATTTTTGAAATCGGCCCGGTGGTTTTGAAGATCTCGATGTGCTCGTCTCTTCTCCCTTCTACGATGAAAGACGATTTGACCCCGAAATTGATGAAAATCGAGGTTGAAGTTACGAAATCTCCGTATAAAAATACGGCTGATTTTTGACTATACGGGGTGAAAAAGACGAGAAAACGGAAGGAATTTGATTGGGTTGTGTAGAGAATGAGGCTGCGGACGTTTCTCCCTTCTGCGTCGGAAGAAGGTTTGACCCCGAAACGGACGAAATCCGAGGTCAAAGTTTCGAAATTTTCGTATCCAAATACGGCTAATTTTTGATGATATCGGGTGAAATAGAAAGTGAAACGAAGAAAGGTTGGGTGGGTTTTGTAGAGAACGTAGCTGCGGACATTTCTCCCTTCTGCGTCGATCGTCGACGACGAGCCATTTGTGAGAGATCTGAGATGGAAGATCGAAGAAAAAAAAAATTCATTTTTTTTATATGTCTCGGCCGTATGGACGCGTTAGGGAAGATGACATATAAAAAAAAATTAAAATTATTATTTAAATAAGATGTCGAGGCTGCGAGCCTTTTTCCCTTCTACGTCAGTCGTCAAAAGCGGACCGTTTGTAGTGAATCTAGAGTTGAAGATCGGTTAAAAAAGAAAAATATTTCATTTAAATGGCACAGCTTTGGACAAGTTGGGGAAGACGATGATTAAAAAAATATATATATAATAATAATAATATTTATTTATATAAACTTTGGGATGAAATCGATATTTTACCTATTATTTCGATCGATGATAACTTGACAATCTGGACTCCAAAAGTAACGAATGAATACTCTATTTCATTTAATTTTTTATTCTGAATCTAATAGTGTAGTCAATTTCTATAAATTCTATCTCTAACAAAAATTTATATTTTTAGCCCAATATGACCTTAAAATTTACGTTGTTTTCGTTTTTGACAATAATTCAACTTTCTGTGTTCCAAAAATGACAAATAAATAGTCCATATTCAATAATTTTTCGTTATGAACCTAATGATATGATCAAATCTTAAGAATTTTTACTTTAGCAAAAAATCATTATTTTAGCCTAGTCCAACTCGATAATCAAGGATTTTGCAACTTTTCTGTTCGGACTCTCATTTGAACATGCTTATAGGCCAAAGTATGTTTTTTGATCATTTTGAATCCAATGGTGAGGTTAGATTTCTTTAAAAATGATCAAAAATTTCCTAAAATTTTACTCCTAAGTCCCACTTTCAAGATTTTCTCAAAATTCTATTATTTATTTTTTTTGAGATACGAATTGAAAACTCGAGATTTTATACAAAATCACTCTAACGTTCAAGTTAGAGAAGTAGAGAAAATAGTCTAAGGAATTGATTAGACCTTAAATATATCAAAA
Organism: Akebia trifoliata; assembly: GCF_017979445.1. Lineage (NCBI taxonomy): Eukaryota > Viridiplantae > Streptophyta > Magnoliopsida > Ranunculales > Lardizabalaceae > Akebia > Akebia trifoliata. The sequence continues at coordinate 24,916,017 of NC_141385.1, forward strand.
GATCATTTCTTCTGTGCTAATTGTGTTATTTATGGATCCTTGCTGCGAATCAGAGTTTCTCCCTCTCATCGATAGTGAACCTAGGAAATCTCTTGATTATGTGGATTCACAAACGAAATGGGGATCTTTTGGATTGGTTATATTATATTAGAGAAATCTCTGGGTTTGACGTGCACATATCAGGATTACGATTATTTTATGATCAGGTCTACCCTGCTTAGCAAATCAGGTCTCATTTAGTGCTATGCTACCCTTTTAACCAGACTATAGAGATCTCTACTTTGACCTGCCCTACTGCTGGGCAACGTCTGTATTCTGATCTACACATAGACCACTTAATTGGCCTGGACACGTGTATAGCTTAGATAATTGTGCAGTTATTTCCCTTTGCAAGTATGTTTTATCTTGATCAAATTTAAGTATAAAACATCTAAGTTAAGCATAAAAGGTATAGGGATTTATCTAGAACTTTGATCCATTAGAGTTGGATAAAACCTTGAAAAGAACCTAATAATCGTAAAACAGCCTAAAAGGATAAAAACTAACATACAAAATTAAAAGCTTGCTTTTAGACTTTTTCCTCTCACTAATAGATGAAATCTAGCCTATGGTCATTGTAAAAAGATAAGAAGAAGTCATGATATCAACACTTGTATTCATTGAGTAACCAAGATGCACTATCTTCTTTTTGGAGAAATTAAAGAAAATTATAAAAATATAAATTATCTAAAAATGAAAAATTATAAGAAAAATGTTAAGGGCATTAAGGAAGAAGAGAGAGAAGGGACAATACCCTTCCAAACTTGAGAAAAAGATCTATTTATAGACATTCGATGCTCTAGAAGGACTCAAAAATAACAGTTATGAGTCTTGTGCATGTCAACTCATGAAAGGAAAAGATTTAAGATGCTCCAATCGAAATCTACTGTGCCATATTGGTTATTGACTATGCCACATTGATGTTGAGACTTCTGGATCTACAATTTTGCATTGTTACTTGATTGGTCATCTAGATTATAATGCACACTTGATTGAATGATTTGGTGGTCTTTTTTGATGATTCGATATTTGACTTATACGATGAACACACATAATCAGTCTTTTGATAAATCCATTAATTTTATGCAATTATGCTTATTTAGCATGGTAGGATATGAAATGAGATAATTTGAGGTTTAGCTTGATTATTTACCTAATCTAATGAAATAGGGTGAAAATTGAGATAAATACTTGGGAAAAGTGCACTTAAATTAATGTTTTGGAATACTGAAGACTTTATTTTCTTGTATTCCCTTACTAGCAACCAGTGTGGCACATTTTGAAATTAGGACAGCCACAATCAATTTGCTCATTAAATTTTATGGGTTTGAGATTGAATAACCTACAACCATCTCAAAAAAAATTTAACCTTGTGTCAGACCTTTAAAAATGGCAACTTGAACAAGGAAAGTGTCAAGTTAAAGTTATTCCCTCTTTCTCTAGAGCATCATGCAGCAACATGGTTGAACTCCTTGGCATTTAACTCTATCACCACATGGTATGAGTTATCAAATAAATTCATAGCTAAATTCTTTCCAATGAAAAAATTGAACAATTTAAAAATGCCATTCAAAATTTTAAGAAACGACCTGATCGTTAGATTATAGAAATTAATTATTTATATTTTCCTTAACTTGTTGGCAAGTAAGAGGTCGAACCTAAGAGAAACGGGAGATGTTACCAAGTTAGCAAGAAATGAAGTTAATCTAATGTTATAATTCAAACCTGTTTTTGTATTTTTGTGAAACAAAATGGAGAGTAAAATATTGCTGAAAATTAAAGTAATTAAAGAGACATTACACTATGTAAACAAAGATAAAAAATTCATTAGTGATTAAAGTAACCTAAGATTAACACATAAAACTGTATTTGAGTTTATCCTTCTTTGTCTTCAATTTCGAAGGCTTAGTGTGAGCTCTTTGAGTTGAAAGATATGACCTGAAGCTTATGAGAAAATATTGTAATTAGGACTCCTTCACTCACTATTGTGTGAAGTCCCTACCACCAAATATTTAATTTAAACATGTTCTATCTTGATCTTATCTAAAATAGAACATCTAAGTCAAGCATAAAAGGTATAGAGATTCGACTAAATCTTTGATCCATTAGAGTTGGATAAAATCTTGAAGTAAATCCTATAAATATTATAAAAAATATGAAAGGATAAAGAAATAACATAGAATTAACACTTGTTCCTAGGCTTCCTCTTCTCACTAATAGACAGAGTCTAACTTATGGTCATGACAAGGATACAAGATAAATTAAAAGAAATAATAATTGTATTCATGATAACCAAGATACGCTATCTCCTGGAGAAATTATAGAAGTTGCTAAATTAAAACCTAAAAATATGAAAATTATAGAGAAAATGCCAAGGATATTGGGAGAGAAGAAGAGAAGGGACAAGAGCCCAAGGACTCTTTCTTAATTAAGAAAATGATATATTTATAGACTCGAGACCTTCTCGAATGATCCAAATATAACCTCCATTACTCTTGCGTATAATCTCACATGTAAAGAAAATAGGAGAAGTTCTAGGACGATCCAATCGAGGTGGACTGTGCCACATTGAGAATCCACGATGTCACGGTGCTTTGGAAAGTCTTGGATCTTATCTTTTGATTGGATGTTTATCTTGACCTCCTGATTGTAGTGTACTCTTTCGTTAAGTGATGTGAAAGCCATTTGGATAAGTTGATTATTAACCTATACAGTGAACACACATGATTAGTTTTTTAGATTTTATAATAATTTTTTACAATTTAGTCCTAATTAACATGGTGTAACATGAAATGTGATAATTTGAGGCTTAATATAATTATTCATCTAAACTAATAAAATAAGGATGAAAATCGAGATAGATGCTTGGGAAAAGTACGGATAATTTAGCATTTTGAGACACTGATTACACAAACTTATCTTTTTCTAGTCTCTTAAAAAATAGATTTGCCACTTTCGTAGGTAGCTTGACTACATTTAGAGAATACAGCAAGTCATTAAATTGCTAGGTTACTCCTATTGGACAAATTTGACTTGAGAGGGTTTGTAGAGAATATACCCACAAAATTGAAAATAATTTTTGAAGTTAAAATGGTTAAAATCAAAACTTATATCTGAAAATACAAGTTCTTTTAAGATTTATCAATTATTTGGAAGTAATACTTGGTATGGAATCTCAACTCTTATTTCTCTATAACAAAACTTATTAGTTTAACCTTTAAAATAAAATAATTATAACTTAGAAACTTAGAGATTCGGTTTCCTAGAGTGATTTTTAACCTTCTAACTAAGCTGAGATACTTGGATCAATTTAGGGTTTAGTTCTAAACTTTGCATCATGTCTGGGGTAGTGAGAAGTATGGATGTTCACTTTAATACCTCTACAGGGTTTTATCTGTGATATTCTAGTGTACTCATATTTTTTACTTTTGATGGCTTTCACCCTATTAAAATTCTAAACTTTTACACTTTGATTCTTTTGAATATTTTTTTCTCTTCGAGGGATCTTTTTCTTTTCTTGCTCTTTTGCATTTTTCTCTTTTCTTTTTCTCATTCATTTTTTAAAGAAAAATAGGCAGCCTTTTTCAAGGTACCCAGTCTAATTCAATGGTTGTTGTTCAAGACATATTCAACCTAATTCTTTTTTTCTTCTAATCAGCCAACCAAGTAAACAAGGAAGTCAAAGTTCATCAAATTCAATTTTTCCTTATACTCAGGGTAGAAAAAAGGTAAAAAACTCACATAATTCAAGTTAGACTCTTGGTAACCTTATTAGAAGTAACTATAAACAAGAAGTAACTTTGTTCTAGCCTTTGCCTAAGAGAAACACGAATGGAGATTCCAGATCAAAACTTCCAAGCAAAGATTGATTTAGTAATTTTTTTACTAGGTACTTAAAGGTACATGCTAGGATCTGGAACAAAATACAAAACAATTGCCAAAAAAAATTTCAAAATTTATTTTTTAGAATTTTTTTATGATTATTTTTAATATAAAAGAAAATAAATAAAATAGGTGGCAATCCGACCCTACACCCCAAACTTAAACAGAATATTATCCTCAATATTTTAGTATGCACATACAAAACTGAAATTGACAAAAGGAAATGAAGTGGGTTGAATAGCACCTGAAAATAATCCTATAGTCTTGTTATATTAATACAATGTGTCCTAAAATGAGACAGCATAACACTCACCAATGTCGCAGCATCGATTGTATTTGTCATATTAATCATGATCACGTTGTATGATGCCAGAAGCACCATAAAAGATGCTGTGATCATAGATTAGATAATTGATTACAAGAAGTTGAATTTCATGACTAGGAAATACCATGTCCCTCTCTCATTCATCAACCAAATGCTCGAAAGATTAGCTAAACATGCCTATTATTGCATCATCGATGCCTATTCAGTATATAATCAAATCCTGATTGACCCAAAAGATTAGGAGAAAATCACGTTACCCCTTTGGGTCATTTTTATATTGTAGCATGCCCTTTGGGCTATGTAATACACCAGCCACTTTTCAAAGGTGCTTGTTAAGTATTTTCTCTAATATGGTAGAAAATTTCTTAGAGGTCTTCATGGATGACTTTTCTATATTTGGATTTAGCTTTGAAATTTTTTTAAGTCACCTGAAATAAGTCTTAGCTAGATGTCGAGAGAAATCTAGTGCTTAATTGGGAGAAATGCCAATTCATAGTAACCTCTGGAATCGTTCTCGGACATATTATTTCCCACAAAGGAATCGAGGTAGATAAGGCAAAAATCGATCTCATCGTTAACCTACCTCCACCAAAAACTGTCAAGGAAGTATGCTCTTTCCTTGGGCATGTAGGATTATGTTGACATTTCATCAAGGATTTTGGAAAAATCTCTAAACTTTTGTGTGATTTACTTACCAAGGACACCACTTTTGATCTATCCAAACCCTATTAGTAGCTTTTGAGAAACTCAAACTGAGTTGACTTTAGCACATATCATCCAAATCCCTAATTGGGATCTTCCCATTGAGGTGATGTGTGATGCATCCGACTACGCTATAGGTGTTGTTTTGGGACAGAGAGTTGACAAACTCCGACACGTCATTCAATACACATGTAAAACACTGAACAATGCCCAACTCAACTACTCAACCACTGAAAAAGAACTACTAGTAGTAGTTGTCTCACTTGAAAAATTCTAATCCTACCTTATTGGATCCAAAGTTGTGATTTTCATGGATTGTTGCATTGAAATACCTTCTTGCTAAGAAGGATGCCAAAGCACGGTTAATCCGATAGATCCTTTTGCTTTAAGAATTTGACATCAAATTCAAAATAAAAAAGAATGCAAGAATGTAGTTGTGGACCACCTGTCTAGGTTAGTAGTTGAGTTTAGTCCAGACTTCCCACTTATCTCTGAGAATTTTCCAGATGAACAGCTCATGCTAATCTCCAACCTTGACACACCCTGGTATGCTAACATTGTCAATTACCTAGTGACAAGGCAAGTACCCATCTCTTGGACCAAGTAGGAAAAGATACGATTTTTTACCAAATTCAATTGGTTTTTCTAGAATGATATGTACTTATTCAAGTATTGCCCAAACCAAATAATTAGGCGGTATATTTCTGATGGAGATCAGAAAAGCATTCTAGAATTCTGTCACAACCATACCTATGGAAGGCATTTTGGTGGCAAAAAGGTAGCCACAAAGATATTACAATGTGATTTTTATTGAACTACCATCTTTTACGATGTTCACCTATTCACTAATCTTACAATAGATGTCAATGATGAGACTATCGTTGTTCCTCCCATAAAAATTAAAATAGATGTAACTTCTCTTGACTTGTGGGGCAAGTAAGGGATCAAATCCAAAAGAAAGGGAATAGAATTTAGCTCAGATAATGAAATTGAATCTAAACAAAACTATTAAAACTAGTTTTGTATTTTTGAAGTTAGCAAAAGAAAATAAAAGTTGGTGAAAAATTAAACTAATAGAAATAAAATTAAAACAAAAACTATAGAGAGAGATATATCATTGGAAAGGGATCCACCTAGAACAAAATATTAAGCCAAATTCTAATTCCTAACTTCCTTGATAACTCAATCATAAAGGCTTGATGTTAGCTTCTTAGATCGAAAGATTTAACTAGATAAAATCATATTTAAAGAACACTAAAGTAAAATTCCTCCACTCTCTAATATGTGAATATCTTACTATCAAATATATAGATTAAACATGCTACATCTTGATTTAATCTAATAATGAAGCATCTAAGTTAAGCATAAAAGATGCAAGAATTATTCTCTAAACTTAATCTATAGGAGTGGACAAGTCTTGAAGAGAACTCATAAATATTAAAGGAAATTAAGAAATAAATAAACTACAGCAAAATAGTTTTGTTCTAGGCTTCTCCACTCTCCAATTGATGGGAGATTAGCCTAAAATCATTGCAAGTGATAAAGAAATATAAATGGAGAAAAATAAGCATTCCTTCATTGAATAAAGATAGTTATACTCTCTTTTTATTTTTCCACTTACAAAAGTTACAAAACTTTAATGGAAAAACTAAGCTAGAAAAAGAAAAAGCCCAAGGCCTTAATTTAAAGGAAGAGAGGTAAGAAGCCAAAAAGAACCCAAAAAGGAGGTAAAAGAAAGAGTTATTTATACATTGAGAAATACTCTATTTATAAAAATCCTAGGTTCTGGAATGATCCATTCTTAATCTCCTTAGCAACTGCAAATGAGATTACGTGAGAAACTACTCACGCAATTTTAGGACACTTCAACCAAGTTCCACCATGCTGCCCAAGTTGCTTACCATGCTACAGTTGGATTGAAACTTCTGATCTCAAAATTTGGTCAAGATGCTTGATTGATCCTCCAGATTAACAAGCAATGTCTAGTTTCTAATTTTGGGGCCCAATTTGATGGTTCGTTCTTTGCATTACACAATAAACACGCGTAATTAGGATTTTTTGACAAATGCAATTATTTATGCATAATTAAGCCTAATTATCATGGAAGAACATGGAACGTGATATTTTGAGGCTTAACATAATTATTTACTTAATATAGATAAATAGAAAAAAAAATTGAGATAAATACTTGGGAAAAATGTGGATAAATCAATGTTTTGAGACACTGATCAATCAACGTTTAAGTAAGATTAGTAGAAAAAATGAGATGCACCAACAACCAATCTCAAGCATTGAAATTTTTTATGTGTGGGGCATTGATTTTATGGGCCCCTTCCCTGTTTCCCATTGTTTCCAGTACATTGTAATCATTGTCGATTATATGTCGAAATGGGTGGAAGCCACAACATACCGAACTAACGACCACAAGGTTTTTAAATTAGTGATGGTGGTAAACATTTTTGTAATAGGGTTTTTAAAGATCTAATGTGTAAATATGCAATAACTCACAAAGTAGCCACCCCGTATCACCAACAAACAAGTGGGAAAGTAGAAATTTCTAATCGAGAAATTAAAATCATTCTTTAGAAAACTGTTAATCTTTCAAGGAAATACTAGTCTTTATGCTTGAAGGATGCATTGTAGGCCTATAGAACTGCTTACAAAACCCCGATCAGCATGTCTACATATCGGTTGATCTTCGATAAAGCTTGTCACCTACCAGTATAGCTCAAACACAAAGCTTATTAGGTAGTAAAACACCTTAACTTTGACCTGGCAAAGGCAAAGGCAAGTGAACATAAGAAACTTCAACTCACTGAGTTGGAAGAACCACGAAATGTTGCCTATGATTGTGCAAAAATATACAAGCATCGTACCAAAGTTTGGCATAACAAGCACATTCGAAGGAAAACTTTCCACCTAGGTCAAAAAGTATTGCTTAATAATTCTAGGCTGCATTTGTTTCCAAGAAAAATTAAAATCTCAATAGACAGGACCTTTTGTTGTTCACAATATCTATCTACACGTAGTCATTAATCCCTTTGATATGGAAGTATCTTTCAAACCAATGGTCAAAGGCTAAAACTTTTTCTCCATCTTCTGACATCCCAAGAACGAGATTCATTTTTGAGTGATCCTGTGTGCCAGGATTAGACTCACAACCTTGTCTGGCTAAAGACAATAAAATTAATGTTTTTTGGGTGGCAATCCTTATGTAGAAAGTTAGCAAATCTATTTTGTTGTCATGTAAGATATTAATTTCTTCTCTTTTTGAACTCCCAAATAGGGGTATAAGGGTTAAAAAAATTCTTGGAAAATTTATTTTCTTAGGATTTTTAAGGGGAAAATTTTATTTTATTGTAAAATTGCTCACTTAAAATCCTAAACCATAATCTCTTTCTCATCATCTTCTTCTCCAATCATCAACCAACCTTCAAAACAAAAACCCTCAACTTCCATAGTTTGGCAAACCCAATTCTAACTAACCCACAACAAAATCAATGGGTGCATCTGCACCTAGAGCACGCAGCTACCAAACTTTGACCGACCGTTTGGGGTGGGGACCAATGGGGTCCGCATCCACTTTTTTTGCTTCCGAGTCAGCAGCCTCATCCATGGTGGAACCAGACTGCATCTCCTAAAAACTATGATTCGAGGTAGGTTCAAACTTTGATGCCAACCCTATTCTCAGTGCCACAGTGCCTATTAGCCGCCCTCACTCCATTTTTTCACCGTAAACTTCTATTTTCTTCTCCCTACTCATTCCACCTAAATTTTGCACAATTTTTTCTGAGGTAGACAATTCCACAACTTTCGATTTGCATCAAAGTGCGTGGTTTTGTGATGACCTCCTTGCTCGAGAGTGAAGTCATTTATTCTATGAGGGTGGTGAGACATTTGTTGAAGAACTCGTTAAAGGATTCTATGATTCTTTCGTCTCCATTGACCCATTATGTTTATTAATATCAACTTTCAAGGAATTTTGATCACAATTGATACCCTCAATATTCAAGTAATTTTAGGCATTCAGTTCATTGAGAATGGTGTTTACGAGCTAAGTTTTGGTTTTGACTATTATGTCACCCGACTTAGACTCTCTAACCAAGAAATCTACATCACTGATGGTGGTCTTAAGTCCAAATGCCTTTACAAGAATCAGTACCTTTGTTGGCCATGGATCACAAGCAATACTTTGGGCACTCAACATTCGATAAAGATGTACACAAAACATCTGTATATTTTGCATGCTATTTAGACTCGTGATCCAACCTTTTGTGTGGTCTACCTACTTTTTGAGACCATCATAGATGTGATGAAAACCCGAATTCATTCCTTAGCTCTACCTCATATTGTTTATCGTATTCTACAATGATGTATAGGTATTCCTATGGCTGGCTTACTTACTTAAGGTTGACTCAAGAAAATTTTGACATTCAAAGGGAAAAAGGCTTTTAAGACCTATGTTCAGGGTCTTTAGACCCCTAATATTAACAAGGAGAAATATGGTAGCCCTCATGGTTATGGACCTACAAAGGTAAAATTCAATGAACCAGCCCTTGAAGATGAGATCACACTAAACCACGACTTTGAGGATGTATTTTGGCTTGATCAAGTACCTCAACAAGGGCATAGAAATGCCTTTAGGAAGGTATTTAGGGGACTCAAGAATATCAACCAACGATACAAAGATCTGCAGACTGGTCAACATGTACTTATTGAGAAACAGAGATAGATGTTGGCCCATATTAAGGAGAAGAAGGCACGTACTATTGCCTGGGCCGCTCAAAGTTTAGATTCAGATTTGGATTTTTTTCTTCTTAGATTTGGATGTTTTTTATATTCTTAGTTTAGGTTGTTTTTTCTATTCTTAGGTAGGATTTCTTTTATGCAAAGCTATTTTGAAAATTATCATTGTTATAACCTTCAATCCTTTTAGATCAGTTGTAACGAGATTTTACAAATTAATGCCTAATCAGTATCAGGTGTGATCTAACATTTATCTCTTTTTCCTTACTATTTGCATATTGAGGACACTATTTTATTTATATTTGAAGGTACTATGTTAGCTCACAATTGTATTGTTAATTCATTTTCTAGTTTTTAAAAATCAAGAAAATAAAAAATAAAAAAATACACAACACTTTTAAAATATTTGTATGTACTTTTTACATATGAATTTCAAATCTTAGTCTCATGTCCTAAATTTTTTTATTACGAGTAGTTTTTATTATTCCTCACTAGAAAATCACTAAAAGATTACTTTGAAAAATTCTCATCACTTCTGATTAAATCACTTGAAAAATTAAATTTCTTAGAACAAGAGTTGGCCATTTTATCTATCTAAAGTCTTAAGGAAAACCTAGTCTAGTGAACTTTGACTTCCTTATCCCTTGGTTGGCTGGTTATAAGAAAAATAAAAATAAAATTAGTATGACTCAGACAACAACCATAGGATTAGACTGGGTACCTTTAAAAAGAGCTACCTACTTTTTGGAAAAGAAAACCAAAAAAATAGTGATGTATTAAAAGAACAAAGAAAAAGCAAAAAAATTAGAAAAAGATCAAAGCAAAACAAAAATTGCTAGAATTGAAAAAGTTCAAAAAGAGTCTAATGAGACAAAATACAGTGTTTCAATAAGGTGAAAGTCGTCAATGATAAAAATATGAGTAGGTAGGAATATCACAAATAAAGCCTCTTAAAGATATTAAAGTGAACATCCACATCTCTCACTATCCCAGATAGGATGTTTAGTTTCAAGTTAGAACTTAGGTAGAACCGACCATTCTTATAAGTTAAGAGTTGAAACCTTATTCTAAAGAAGTTTTTGTTCTTAAAATCAAAAAAATTTCACAAGCACTCAAGTTATTGATTTTTAGAATTTTCTAAAGTGAAGAATGGAAACTTAGAACTCTTCTCAAACATAAAGGACCTTTGACTAATTGTGAAATGTCGTTATGTTTTCATTATATATATATATATATATATATATATATATATATATATATATATATATATATCGATTTTTATTTCAATATTTTATTTAGTATATGAATTTTGTGGATATTTTCACTACAAACCCTCATGAGTCAAACTCGTCCACTAGAGGTTTAAGGACTTACTACATTTGTTAAATGTAGTCGCATAACCTACGAAAGTGAAATTTTTATTTTATTTTTACTCGGAACTAGAGAAATCTAGGTTTGGGGTATGATTAAGGTCTAGAAAATCATTTTTAAAACTCTATTTACAGAAACTTTATGGTTGAATAATACTTAAATCCCCTTAATAGACATAATATACTGATAGTCCATGTTTATTATTGTTTTATAATAAATTGTGACTTTTTGGATTAATTATGAATATTATTTGTAATATGTCGAAGTCGCGAGATTCAAAAGGATGATCAAGACAATTAAGGACGTACATTACGATTCAAGACCCAAGACAAGACCATGGACTGAAGATAAAAGTCAATAAGCCCACAAACACCACGGCGTAGTGACGTTAGCAAACATAACCTTGAGATTGGTGCAATGTTGAGGTGACGTGATTTGTAATATAACAAGTTAGGTCTTAGAGTCTTTATAAAACACGAAAGTGTTTCGAATTTTAAAGAACCCTAATATAGCCTTTATAAATAAGAGACCAAACAAAAGCTTAAGATCATCTTCTCTTATTATCCCCTATTATTTCTAATTTTTATTTTAGTCTATTTTTTGTTCAAGCTTTGTAAACAAAAGGAATTCCTTGCCAGTTTCAGGCCAAGATTAGTAAAAGGAGCAGTACTTTCTTCCCAATCTCTTTTGTATTTAATTTTTATTTTACTTTTATTATTTTTGTTATGATCTGTGGCTAGATCTCCGTTAGAGAAGTTGATGAAACCTAAGTAAGATCATCTTAGATAATTTTATTTGTTTCTAATCATGCTTCAATTCTCTATTGTGATACCAATTTATTAAGTAGTGATCATTAGATATAATATTTATTCTCATTATTTTGATAGTTTAATTTTAGATAAGTTCAAGTTAAACTATGCTTTGTTAGAGATTTGATATTTAACCTTTTTGATTTCGTCTTATTAAAATATTATCATAGAATTTAGAATTAATATTTGGATTAACATATTTCATCTTCCGATCCAATAACATTAGCTTTATTGATTAGATTGAGATAATGAGTAAACAAATAAATTAATAAGATGAATTGTTTTAGTGGATTTGACTAATTTAATTCTTTACATTGTGATTCCTACTCTTATTCATCTTAGATTAGTTTTATTTTAGTTTTCTTGAATACAATACTTTGAACTATGATCGTTTTTAAGTAAAAAATTGCTAGATCAAAGTTGTCTCTGTGGATCGACCCTTGCTTACCAAAGTTTTTAGTATTTTGTTCTCTTCTATTTTTATTGATAATTAATACAAATAGTGATAAAGAATCCTAAAATAGGATAAAAATATGCGCCCCAAATAAATGAAAATAGAAGGATTTTTTTGCTAACTACATAATCTAATATCGTTATCACCAAAGGAATCAAGAGAGTAAGATTTTATTTAAAAGTATATGCATCAATCTCATCAGCACCTCGGGCTTTGGCGAAAATAAAGAAGTTTAGTCAAGTCAAGAAAATATAAGGTATCATGCAATGAAAGCACACAAGATGCATGTATTTGACTTTTGAAAGATTTGGTTCATATTATTAGCAAAAAATAGTAATGCAATGGATAAAAATGCAAAATCAAGAAGAAGGTGGAGTTTTAATATAAGTCAAGGTAAGATTGTTGTTCCTTCAATAGGTTCAAAGTATTCTATGAGAAAAAAAATCATGGATCAATAAGTGAACACACAAGATTTGGCATGCAATTATGCAGACTGATATTATTATTGAAGCACTTCTATTTTGCCCAATATGCAAAAATATAGGACGAGGTGAAGGATATAATGGGCAATTTTTACCAGTTCTTTTGTTGATGACATTCATGTTTCTCAAATTGGTGAAATAATAAGAAATTGTAATGGGGACTCCTAAAATGGGACTTAAAATTTTTATTTCTCGAGTGTTAAAATCAATAAGGGTTTTCAGTGAATACCATATTCTAATACCCTCATTACTAATGGAAATATAATAAGCAGGACTTATTGAATGTGCATCATTCTCATTTATCAAAGTTTTGGAGAAATAGGGGTATTAATAAGGAATCATAAATGTCTTGCCACTACAATTGAGAGAACAAGGATCATCTTCTTTTCTTTGAAATGAAATAACAAGAAAAATATGGACCAAGACATAAAGCCTGTAGTAAAGAAAATGAAAAAAACATAAGAAATTTTATTTTAGCATCAATATCACAGGTTTTAAAAGGGAATGAAAAAATATGGCTAATTTGAAAAATCATGTCATTACAATGCCTTCTTGACGTTAGACATTCATGGTGCAAACCAATAACATTAAAAAATCTTTAGCAAACCAATAACATTTAGTAGGGGGGTTCCAAAAATAGGAAAAAGATATCAATACCTCTATGGTGAAAATTTACTGGGGTTAAGGCTAATGATGCTTTCGAATACCACTACTACCAAAGGATTTGAAGTGAGAGGAACTTATTGAATAACACATTTTGCATGCCTCAATCTCACTCAATTATAAATTTTGGTGGTACCAATTGGAAAGCATCAATGTCTTGAGATTGCCACTAAAGGGGGTTGGGATAAATCCTTTTAATGGAAAAAAATTGTGTATGATTGGGATAGAGGCATGAATCCCTCTTGTTAAAGAGGAAATGAAAGATCCCCCAGATGACTTCGACACCTCTGGTTTAAAATTGGTAAAGAAAAAGACAGTTGAATAAACAAAATTTGATATGATTTCCCATATTTAGATGTAATTACCTAAATGCATGACACTTTCAACATTCACCAAACTTTTTTTTAATATATATTATTATTATTATTATTATTTCAATTTATGTCAACTGCCAGACTGCCTTTAGTTTTGTGACACTAGGAACGAATACCTTTCAGCATTGTTGGTCTATCCATGGTATACCATATTTTAATTGAATTAAAAATGGTACCTTTCAACATTGATGGTTCATACACGATACCTCTAACGTTATTGATCCATTCATGACACTTTAACACTAAAGAATGCCTCAGGGTTCTAATCCTTCATTTGCGATTAAAGTGAAGGGTGCTTCAGGGTTCTAATCTTTCCTTGGCGATTAGCATTTTGAGTACCTCCATTATTGTTGGACCATTTGAAGGCACTTTAACAGTGAAAGATGTGCCTTCAACCTTAGTTGAACCATTCTTGGTACAATTGTTTTTGTGTGCCTCCCTCTTAAGTTTGACCATTCGAGGCACTAAGATTTTGACATACCTCTAGTATTGCTAGACCATTCTAGGAACTTTAGGTTTTTCTAGTTTTTTTGTGCTTCCAATCATGACTAGACAATTTTAGGGATATCTCATTTTTGAAGAAAATAGTCCCCTAAAGAGAGGATTATTTTGAAGACTCCAATATTTTTTATTATCCAAAATTTTCATCTAATGAAAATATTCTCACCAATTCTCACGACATAAGAAAATTCAACATCAAACACAATACTTTTTATAATTTTGAAAAGTAATTAAACAACCCCATGGTATGTACAATTTTAAAGTAAAATATACTTTTAAATTAATTAAATTTTTTGTTCAAACTAATTCAAGATCAATTTAACAACATTTATGAAAAGCAAGTTGAAGGCATTCAAACAATACACTAGGCAGTATGTCTTCTTAGACAATCAAAAAATGAATTATCGTAGTGTATCAGAGAGTCAAACATGACACATGCAAATGATAGAAAATAATCATGCACAGATGACATGGGCAAGCAAATGATGCATGGAAAGTGGACGATTAAACTAGAAAGGACAAACCATCAGATTTATTACGAAATCTAGGTGCAACCTTATCAACTTCTAGTTTAAGGTCAGTGTGTGGGATGGTGGATAGATAAAAAATGAACGTGAAAGAAATAAGGTATACAAGGAAGAAGGAAAAATTAGAAACACATAAAATAGGTAGGATAAAACCTCACTTAGAAAGAAAAATAACACTTAAATGAGATCAAGGAAAAGTCCTCAAATAAGAAATGGATAGAGAGACAAAGTCGTAATATCACCTAAATGATATGATTTTTCCAAAGAAAAATGTAGGGTATTACTCCAAACCAACCAACAAGAAAAAAAGACCCAAATTATGGAGACAATACAAAATCCGAGTTAGGAAAATGTATTGAAACCATAAAATGACTTAGAACCTCCGAAGAAGAACATGGGGTAGTACATAACCCTCCAGGATTGTAAAAGATATAGACACAAAAGAACTGTTGGATGCCACTACATAAATCTATTTTGAGCTTGCAGGGTCTATGGGCAACGCCCCCAATACAAAACATTCAGGGTAATTTGCTATTCAGAAATGCAATTTTTGATTTCTTGGTGGAAAATCTCTACTGGTGTAATGAATACAGAAAAACACTGAAAAATAACATGTAAAGTAAGTAGGGGTGACACATAGAGAATAGAGAGCTATCAGGCGATTGCTTAGAGAGAGATCAGGTGATCTCTTATAGAGAGATTGAGTGATCACTTAGAGAGAGAGCAGGCATTCACGTAAAGAATGATCGATTGTTAAAGAAAGAGACCAAGCGATTGCTCAAGAGAGCGACCAAGCAAATGTGCAAGAGAATGAATGGTCAGAACAGTGAGTGGTCAAGAAAATGAGAGATCACACAAGAAAGTGAACAATTGCGCATGAGAGAGCGATCGCTCTAAGGAGAACGGTCAACGATCGCTCTAACTGACAGAATGTTTTTACAAAGAAAATAAAAAATATCCATTAAAGCTAAAAAATAAAGATAAATAAGAACAATACATTTTAAGAAAATATAATTTCTATAAACAAGAGATGATATCGAACGTCTAAAATAGTGAGTTAGTGTTTGGAAAGAACCCAAACAGTGAGGAAAAACAATTACAAAAAAGCTTAGAAAAGAAAAAATATAGCAAAGAAGGAAGAAAAAAAGTAAGAAAACGGAGGGAGCCAAAAAAATTGATGTGAAAAACAAGGATCTAAAGTTTGTAATTGAAATTAAGTAAGGAAAACTCAGAAACTACAACCAAGAGGTTCAATGAAAGCACCATTTGTTCTCCCTCTTTTTGGATCCATCCATGGTGTGGAGTCCATCAGAGGAGTGGGGCATTACTATCTTTCTCTTTGGTACCATCCAGACAATAATTTGAGGGACATTTGAGAAGGAGACAATGGTTGAGTTTTTTTAGCCCTTGTTCTCATCACAAAGATGATGGATCAAGGATCCAACCTCACAAGTAATGAGGTAGTTCTTGACTCTTCGTTGTAAAATTTCAAGGAAGAACTTCTATTCCAATTCCAATTGATTTAACTCCATTAACTTGGTAGAAATAAATTACAAAACAAAAACTTAATAAATTCTTACCAAGAATAAAAGGAAATAGAGAGAAATCCAATAATTCCTTGAGTTTGTGATGTAAATTTAAAAGAGTTTCCTCTTACAATTTTTCCTCTTTTTGTTTTTTCTTTCTGATCCTCTCCTATTTATAAGGGGTCTAAATACATGAAATTACGAAAAGTCCTAGAAAAACATCAGATTGCTCTCTTTGATCAGAGTGATCGTTCAGAGCAATTGCTCTACATGAGTTTTTAAGGCTAGAGCGATCGGTCATCTAATTTTGTGATTTCTCTTTGAATTTTCTTCCATTTCTTCCCTATTTTGCAGGTATACATCTCATTGATTGAAAATGTGTCTTACACTAGACACAAACCTTAGTGAGCTAAAAGCATTGTATAGCACTTGGTTACACAATGCAAATGATTTTCATTGCAAAAAATTTGCATGGATCACCTAAATTCTTTAGAAATTTCAACAAATGATTTGCGGCACAAAAAGCACCGCAAATCATTTGCAAAATTATTTGAGTTCAACCTATTAAATTATGTCTTATCTCTTGTAAATTCATGTGCATTGACTGTAATAAGAACTAAAGGGTATGTTAATAATTTGAATTATTTTTTGATGAGGTTGAATAAGTTAAAATTATTTTCTAGTTATGCAAAAATTTGCGTTGCAAATATCAACGATATACAAAAAATAAAAATAATAGAAAAATAAATTGCGAGAGATCTCCCAATGGCTGCCAAGCAATAGTAAATCTTTCATTGCTAGTCATTGGTGGTGCAAATCATTTGCAAATGCAAATGATTTGTAAAGTAATAAGCAGGGCCTACATGTTCTGATCCCTTGCAATGGATCAAATACTATACCACTGTTGCCACTCTATTTTCAGAAGCACCACCAACAAATATCCTTGGTCGGTTTTAATGTACATTTGCAACAATTTTTTTGAGGGAGTTTCCGACAATTGAAAAGTATTTTCTTGTTAATAATTTCATCAATCAATTAAGCACTGCCACCAATATGTACTTTCCCATTCTTTACATATGCATAGTTGCAAGCTTGCAATAATCGCCAATTTTCTTGTACCAAGAAAATGACTATTTAAAGGGTTGTTATTGCATAGAAGATATGGTAAATGCAACAAATGTTACTTGGTTAGATTGGGGAGAAGAAAATTTTAGTTTGGCTTCTTGGAAATGTGTCTACTACATATTTAGTAAGTGGTGGTTCAAGGGGCCTAAACTCATAGTTCAATTGGAGTTGACACATTGAAATGCAATTCTGAGGTGACGACCTGTACAAGTCCAACTACTCATATTGAAAGATAATCCTCAGTATGTCATTATATTTGAAACATCTTATAGAGTAGGAGGTATATTTGAATTTCCTTTTCTTTGTGATCATCTTTTTGTTTGGGCTCTCTCTCTATTAGCTAGCGTCAATCTCCTATCGTATATAGAAATTTGTTTATTCTAAAAAAAAATACTATTCTTTGTCAACCAATTTTGGAAAAACCACCAAACACTCCTCCCACAAAAATCTGTAAAGTAAAATACCGTAAACGTAATGGATTTTGAGGTATAGAGATTTTTTTTTTCCCTTCACAGCGTATTTCATGAATCTTGGGCTCGGGAACATTGAACTAATAAACAAAAAAATAGTTTAGAAAAGAAAAAAAAATAAAAAAAATTGATGGGTTTGCTTTGGGCAATTTTAAATTGCAATCTTTATTTTTTTTTTTAACTGGCGGAGATAAGAGACTCACTTCAAACTAAGAGAACAATACAAACCACCATTAGTTTTAGGTGCACTTCGCATATTGTATTAAAATGAATAAAAAACAAAAAAGAACATATAAAATATTCGACAAGCACATGAATTCAACTGCAAAAAAGGTAATTATGCCATCTTATCAGATTGAATAAAACACCATCTTGTTCTTTGTTCTTCCTAACCTGCACAAGTGATCAGGAGAACACAAGTATTAAAGAATCAAATGTATTTTCTGCGATGGCAAATCCTCTGTAGTAAATTTTGTCCATAATTGAGAGAGCGTCTCACATTTAAAAAATGAATTAAGATCTAGAACGATGTGCACGTGGCAAGATTTGGTTAGTGTTGAAAATACATTGTAACTCTAAACAAGGAGTACGAATTTGCTGTAACGAAATTTCTGTGCTAAGGTGATGAATGATTAGGATGTTGCCACGTGTATTGAAAAAACCTCTTAAAATCCAAACTCCCTATTCAGAAATTTCATCTCCACCAACCAATCAAGTTTGCCTTTCAACACAAATGGCGTCTTTCATTGATTCATAAGCTTAGCACAGAAATTTCTTAACAGGCAGCCTATGTGTTTTAAATCAATCAAAACATGCCACGTAGGTACGATATGTTGGCCACCATTCTAGATTGCAACTCTTAAAGAATAAGTCCTAGTCTTTAAGGTGGTGGTTTAATTAGATCAGATAAAAAAGGTCAAGATTTTATTTTAAATGTGATCAAAGGCTTTGGAAATGTAAGATCACTGAACTCCAAAATTTTTTTTTTAGTTGTCGAAAAAGAATATTGAGTACCAAATCGAAAAGAAAATTGGGTTGTGAGGGAACTTACTGACTGTTCTTCGCAACATGGAGAGGAGAACTACGATGATGGCAAGTCCCGCCAATACACCGACAATTATGGCTACTGTTTTTCCGACATGGTCCTCATGGGAGGAATCTATATTATTACACAAAGATGCAAAATCAATGGTTATTACAAATTTCTATCAAAGCTAGCTAAGGTTGCAACTAAATCTAGGGAATGAAAATGACTTAAAAGGACCCTCATAGAGGTACTTTTTTCTAAATAATCCCTAAGTGTTAAGTTTTAGACGGTCTCTTGATAGTTCATAGACCTCATCTGACGTGTATAATGCATTTGAATTATCCAAACTATTCTTTTCTCATCTTTTTCACATAATTAAGTTTTCCACAGCATTTCCAATAATCTTTGATTATGGAGGATGAATGGAGAATGATATTCTCTTAATTTTGAACATCTAGACGTATTTTTTATTTTATTTCATTGATTTATAAAATAAAATGAAGAAAAAAAAGTTGAGATTCTAAATTTTTTGATGATTATGTTGTAATTTTTTATTTGAAACTGTGATTTATTCATTTTAGGTCTTTTGAGGAGATTTACTAATATCAAACTCAAAACGAAAAAATTGGGTTCACATTTATAATGTCGAGTTCATCATTTTTTATTGTCTATTTCAATTTTTTTATTGTCAAACTTACCACATAGTGTCAGTTCACCACTTTATATTGCGTAGTTTAACATTTAAGTACTGTCGAATTGGACGATATTTTCTTATAAAAATATAAGAAAATATCGTCAAACTCGACAATAATTAAATATAGAACTAGATAATAAAAAGTGGTGAACGTGGCACTATGTGGTGAGTTCGACACTAAGTAATTAAATGTTAAATTAGATAATAAAAAGTGGTGAACTTGATCCTATGTGGTGAGTTTAATAATAAAAATGTTGAATAAAAAGTGGTGACCTCGACATTGTAATGTGAACCAGGTTTTTCTTTTTTCGATGTCCATACTTGATAAATCTCCTCAAAATACTCAAAATGCATATATCATAGTTGAAAATCAAAAGTTACTGTGTAATTATAAATTTTTTTACAATCTCAATTTCATACTTTATTCTTTTAATGAAACATTAAAATACATAACAAAAATACATCTAAATATTCAAAATTAAGAGAATAATATCATCTTTCATTCGTCATTCATGATCAATGATCATTGAAAATGATTACAATTATTATTCGAAAACCTAAAGTTTTTAAAAACGATGAGAAAAAAGTAGTTTGAGTATTTCAAAGACATTATAAGCATGAGATGAAGTCTAGGGACTATTAAGAAAAAAAATATTTACTAAATGGACTATTAAGAGACCATCCAAAACTAAGGGATTATTTAAGAAAATTCCCTCCATCAGGGTTTTTTAAGTAATTTTCCCCTAAAGTTATGCAAGAAAACATATTTGCATAAATCAAAAGTATAGAATAATATTCCAATCTAAAAGGGTCTGTTAATACCAGGTATTGTTGGTCTGCCACTACCATATTGACCGTCGGAAAGTTCTTTTCACATAGGTGGGACCTAAAGAATATATCAAATATCCTTCTTCTTTTTTAAAGAAAAAATAATAATTTGAATTTAAAGGTTATAAATTATTGTAAGGGTTACAAAACCATATTTTAAAGAGAAATTTTATCAACACACCAACTTTTATTTATAACACATTAGTTAATGAAATTAAATGCATTACCCATCAAATATATAAGTAA
This sequence comes from Akebia trifoliata, assembly GCF_017979445.1. Classification (NCBI taxonomy): domain Eukaryota; kingdom Viridiplantae; phylum Streptophyta; class Magnoliopsida; order Ranunculales; family Lardizabalaceae; genus Akebia; species Akebia trifoliata. The sequence goes on from NC_141385.1 coordinate 24,936,808, forward strand.
AGAGATAAAAATCATCTTCAAAGATTTCTAAGAAAAATCTAAGGGAAGAAATTCTTAAAGGAGAAAAAGGAAGAGAAAAAGATTAAGTGAGAGAGAGAAGACATAAGAAAAGAAGAGAGAAATAGAAAGAGAGAATGAATTTGAGTTCAAAAATCTTATAAGAAATCTTAAATTTTAAAAAATATTTCTTTCTTTTAGGTCTAAAAAGGGTCCTATAAGAAAACCTAAACTTTAAAAACCCCATATACACTACTACACCAAGATGAATAGGGGTGTACCAATTAAAATTTTTGACATCAATTTTAAATAAAAACGAGATTAAAAACCTTTTTTTTTTACGGTTGTTAGCACGAAAAGGTTTTTAACATCAATTTTATTGAAACTAACGTTAAAATAGGTTAATCATAACATCGATTTATGAAAAAATCGATGTTATTTATTTACAATGCCAATTTTAGTAAAATCGACGTTACAAACCAATAATATAATATATAAACCACACATGCCTTTTCTGTTCTCTCAATTCTCTTCCTAATTTCCTTCTTCTCTGGCTCAAAACCCCAAACCCTAAACCTTCAAGCAACAAATTGACCACCTTAGAAGGAGAGCTTAGAAGAGACCATGAATAAAAGAAAAAACTTCATCTCATTGAGATCTCTGCATATTGGCTTGGAAGGGTTTAAGGAAATGAGGTTGAGACTATTTCTAAAGCTTTGACCTCTGTTTTGTAGGATTGCACTTGTAACGTTTAATAATGGATGTAAACTTCATCAGCTTGCAATCACTATCAAGTGTTACAACTGCAATATGACTTTCATGGTGAGTTTTATTTCTGTGGAGAAATTTGAATGAATCGATTAATGTATAGGCATTACTCAGAAAGAAAAAACTAAAAAAATTTTTTTTTTAAAATGAGAAGAAATGAGAAGCCATCATGTAAACCTAACACAAATATATATTAAAAAAAAAAAAAAAAAAACAAAAGTCAGTGTACTAGAATTAGAGTCGGGTCTAAAATGAAACCAAACCGATAGGAACTAGAACCATTAGGTTCTATCTAATGGGTACCTGATGGTACCCGGAACTAATTTATTTTATCATTTTTTAAATATTATAGATGATTTATTATTTTCTTTCATTTTAAAATTAATACATGTTATATAAAACTCTTCATTTTTTTTCATATAAATTATGCATTGGAGTCTAATATGGGCCATTTCTTTTAAAATTTATTATTTGCAAAGCAGATAACTTTTAATTTTCGAAAAAAATCATTAATTTATGTCTTTAATAGAATAAATTATAATTAAGTTGATAATTTGATAGATAATACCTAATTTTTTGTAAGGAAAAACAAAAGTTTATAGTGATTTGAAATAATTTTTCTCATTCTATTTTTTGGAACCGGAACCAATGGGTACCCCTGTATTTTTTTGGCGCTTCCGGTTCCATCAATCTTAGAACTGGCAAGAACCAGAACAAAAAAAAATAATAATGTGGTTATTGTTCTAAGTACGAACTGAACTGGAAGTGACCCATTGACACCCCTAACAAGAATTATTGGGAAGGGGAAAATATCAAAATGGTCATGTCTGAGGTTAAAATAGGTGACCCAACCATGCTTTTAAAATATGTAGAGCGATATTTATTTACTTTTATCAAAATGAATACTCACTGTAAGGTCCTATTTGCAATTTTGCTTTTTTGAGCCTCTTTTATAGATATCAAATAAAATATCAAATTTTAAAGAAAATCAGTTCATTTAAAAAAAAAAATAAATAAATAGAAAGTAAAATCAGTTTAATGTCCGTGTAATGGTAACCATTTTGGTTAAAATAAATAAATGACAAAGCAGGATTGTGCCTTTTGATAAATATTTTTAAAAAATAGCTGGGCGAGTCAGTAATTTTGGCAAAATACTAGCCGTTTTTGTAAACCAACCCATCGGAAACCTTTCCTGTACTCTTTTATGTGTATGTGCCTAAAAAGAATACAATTAGTGCTTTACAAGGGAACTATAGTTGTTGACACTTTGGCTTAGGCAACTTTGACCGACTCCTCTCTCTATACTTTCATTGAAATTTCTTAGAATTGGTAGGAACACCCTTTAAGCAAAGCTGAATGGACAGTGATCGAGTTCATTTAACAAGAAAAATATGCCTCATGTTCCTTGTCATGACAAGGTCTTTAAACCATAGTTTGAAAATTCATCTTAATTAATGGGAAACATGTCGAGTCTACTGATTTAGTTTTCAAGTTAACTCATTTGGAAACTCGTTTGAACCAAATCCCAAGTCAACTTGGTTATTTTTGGGAAATTTAACCGAGTTATAATTTAATTATTAATTCTAAAACATGGAAATTCAATTAAGTTGATTTGTCTAATGAGTTGGATCGAGTTTCTAGTTTTAAAAGATATAACATCAACATCAAGGAACATTCCTCATGAGTCATGACACCATTATGGACTGAACTGAAAAACTACACTTCACTAGCAAGGATTAATATCTCCTATTAATGTTTCTTCTCTTTTAATTATTTTAAAATTTTGAAATGAAATTAAAATATTTGAAATTTTTACAATGTTCATTTTAGGTAAAATTCTCACAAAAGTTAGAAAAAATTATGAAATTCCCATCTCAGTACAATACTATTCATTGTAAGTGTCTAAACTTTAGAAAATTAAATTTAAAATTAAAAAAGAAAAAAACAATAGTATTATATGTATCTGTATCCATTAGAAATGCGTCAAACATATGTTGAGACAGATATAAGAATACTTAAACTATGGATATACACCATAATTTGCGCCACATGTCAAGCTGTTGTTGGGCTGTCAAAAAATCACTATGTATGTTTATACTAAAAGACAAGAAAGCATGACTTAGAACCATAGATTTTTCTCAGGATACACAACTTACATTCTGATAAATATATGCAGTTGTATATATCGAGAAAAATAATATATGGTTCTAGCACATGCTTGGGGCTGTGTGTCATAGGGTAAGGTAAGTTAAGGGGGGGGGTAAGAAAAATCATTATTCCTTTTGCGATACATAGTTGTAGAGAATGCTAATGTCTCTTACGGTCTAGGATGTTAGTATTTCCTTATATATAATTTATTTTATTTTGTTAAATGAATCCTACAATTATAAAATTTATTTGATGAATGATTAAATATCAAATAAATGTTTTTGGTATGTTTAAACACGGTAAAATATTTTTCTCTGCATATGCTAGTGTTTCACAAATATAAAAAATATATAGAAGACGTTCTTGAACATTGTGATACTTGAAATTCCATAACATGTCATTCAGATAATTATAAAAAAAATGGAATACATTTTTAAATCAAACAGAACTTTGAACCATATGTTGTTACTAATGAAATGACAAAGGAGCATCTAATAAACCCTCAGTATTAATTAAAAGGAGACCTGATTTTGGTTTAGATCTTAGCCTAGTAACATACGCATAAGCAAGAAAAATAGAAGAAAAACAAGTTAATAAGAGACGCACCTGTACTGGATTCATAGTACCCCGAGGCCCAATATCGAGCGTAGCACTGTGACAGGTAAACATCGGCAGCTGAAGCCGATCCACATATATTCTTCAGCTTCCCCACAGCTTCGGAAAGACATGAAGAGCAATCTGCCTGACCCAAATCTCCTAAACACTGAGCAAAACCTTCCACCAATCCCATACTGCTGACTCGAAAACTAGTAGCCGCTTGTAAGTCAGCAAGAACATCGTCCCTCCGCTTAAAGAAATCAACATCACTGCTTGTGCTTCGACTACACTTCTTGTACGCAAGGGTCGTATCAGGCTTTCCTAAGAAATCACGGTTCTCGTATCTGACCAAGCAACCTTCTAACTGTAAATTGGCCACATAAGTGTAAGGACATACTAAACCAATCTGACCAACAGCATTTTGGATGCATTGGGCACAATCAAGTATCCTCAAATCACCTCTACATTGGTATAGACCATATGCAGGGACATCAGAGGTGCCGTTTCCGACAGCAAAGCTATTGTAGGAGGATTGAGAGGCAGAGCTAGCTATAGAAGATACTACAGAATTGAGGTTGCCTTCAAAGGCAGAGTTGGGTTGGTACTTATCCTGAGAGCAACCTGCATAGATGAAGACGTGAGCTTGAACATGGTTGATAAGATTACAGAGAGAAGAAGAGATTAGAAAAGAGAATGAAGAGAGTTTCAGAGCTAGTAAGATGGTGGTGTTAATGGAGTATTGATGGTTCTTCAACATTCTTCTTTTTTTTTTTTTTGGTTTTTTTTGTTTTTAATTCTCTTTGTTGTTTTGTTTTGTTTTGTTGAATTGAAGGAATTAGATGCTTTTTGGTCTTTTTTATTGTGCAGTCTTCTTTGTGAAGAAACAGGTCCCATTGGTCTTCATTGTCCTACTTGTGCTACTTTAGGGGGTGATAATTCCATATACTTGTTCTCAATTTTTGTCAATTTATGGTCCTAAAGACCACCTTTTTTTCTTTTTTCTTTTTCTTTTTCTTTTTCTTTTCTTCTGCTTTTATTTTTCTAAGCAAACAATGGAAATTAAATTCAAAATAAATATAGAATTAATGTTAGTGGCATACCCACTTGATAACATGATAGAAGGGATGGAAGTACTAATAAAACTCCAAATATAAATAGAACATTCAAGAATTCAGCTGCATGTATATATATATATATATATATGAAATAATAGCATCCACAACCTTATTACCTCCTCTAAAGACATAGTGAATGATGGTGCAAAGAGAATTTTTCAAACAATCGAAAGTCCAAACAACCTTATTCCCATCCATTAACCACCTAAGGGAATATAGTCCTCTCATTTTAGTGACTCATACACTAGAAAGGAATTAAGGGCGTGTTTGAAAATAGGAGTTCGAGTTACAGCTCACACCTTAAAATTTTAATTGGTTGTTTGATTCACCAAGTCCATGGAGTTGCAATTCCAAGATGGTCTTCAATGAAATCACCTTGATCTTTTTTCACTAAATTATTAAAAAAAATGTATATGACTGAAAACTGGGGATTTTATGAGACTTGGGACTAGCCACTTAGTTTAGGTCTAGGAACTAAAAATAACACCAAAACAGATCTGGATCGATCCATGAATAAGAGAAATAAATAAGGGATCAGATTACGAGTTTCTGAAGGTGTTAAGCATTGAACCCGCCTAATCGAGATGATCAATCTCTATTACAATACAAAATTATCCTACAGTCAACATACAGAGACTAAAGTCAAATTAGGATCCAATCATCATCAATTTATGCCAAATTTACTAAACAAATCATTTGGTTAAAATTCTCCAAATATCCAAATAATTTCTCGAATTACGCACATAAAAAGAAAAAAATACAAAAAAGTCCTATTTATATTTCATGCGAAAAAGTCCACATGGTAATAAATTTCAATTGAAGAGTGAAAATATGAGTTTGTAAAAAATTTCCAAATTGAAAAAACATTGCTTTGAGCAAGATCACCAAATCGGCAAAAATGGGACATGTAACTCCTAATAGCCAAATCGAAAATGCAAGATTTCTAAATTAGAGAATTCTGAATACATGTAGAATTTCTTAGTTGGAAAGTGATAAGCACATGCAAAATTCCCAAATCAGAAAATCATAAAATAAATGCAAAATTTTCAAATTGAAAAGTTAAGAATAACACAAAATTTCTAAATAAAAAAATTATGAAAAACTTTAAAGCTTCTAAATTGAAAAATTATGATCACATGGTAAATCCCCAAATCAGAAAATTATGAACTAAACATAAAATTTTCGAACTTGAATGTTACGAATAACACAAAATTTTCAAATCAAAGAACTATGAATAAATATGAAACTTCTAAAATGAAAAATTATGGTCACATGGTAAATTCCCAAATTAGAAAATTAAAAATAACACAAAATTTCCAAATTAGTGGATTACATATAAATATGAAATTTCTAACTCGAAAAAATTATGAACACATGAAATTTCCAAATTAGAAAATTATGCATACGAACTTTTCAAATTAGAAAATTGTGAATACGAAAATTTTAAATCGACAAACCACATCATATGTTAGGATTCATTGAATCGAACATTATCTATCCCTAAACATGAATAGTTTTTAGGGTGATTCAAGTTTTTATAGTCACAAAAAAATTCAATCAACTTCAATTTTAACATATAAAAAAAATTAACTTGACCATGATGATTGTAGAGGGATAAAATCGTCTCCCATATGAATCGTTCATCCGCACTATTAACACACACCCTGAGGTAGACATGTGGCATCATTTGAAAATGACTCTATCTTATTTAAGGAAGAATCTCAATTTAAGAGGGTTCTTCTCTTTTTATGTAATTATTAATTTGGATAAGGGGTAATATGGTCAATTGTATCTTAATTAGGGTTAGGATTCTTTTTAAGGTTTTTCTATTTAAAGGTCTTGAGGTCATGGTAGAAAGAAAAAAAAATGGAGAGGAGGTGAGGAGGCCATGCAATCGTGAGATTTATAGTGAAACAACTTTCCGAGTTTGTGAACGTAGGTATGTTTGCTGAACCATGTAAAAAAATCATTGTCTTCTCTATCTTTTCATGTTCTTTCTATTATTTTATGGATTTAGTGGTGAAATCTTGATCGAGGTTAATTTATCAAAAAATCAACCTCTATAATTAGCGCTGTCCATGGGAACAAAATAAGGAACACAACGTACACATGGAAATTGGGGGTGAGTGGGAATTCAGTAACTCATGGATCAAATGCAAGTTTGAAATTCAATGATTCATAGATTGGGGGTGAGTGAGTTTTACTTTTTATGGCTTTTCTTGGTTATGAAAGTGGGTTCAAAGAAGAGAAAGGATGGCAAGGATGGGTGGTCCATCGTTTGGGGGCTATCATGAGACCCTAGATCTGGGAATGGATGGAGGTAATGAAAGGAAGGTGGCCGAAAGTTCTTTTGGAGTTGAAGAAAGAAAATAAAAGAAATTAAACTTTTTTTGTGATTGTGGGTGCTATGATGCAAGAGGAGGGGCATTTGACAATGGAGATTAGGAAAGGAAAAGAAGAAAAGGAATTGTGAGGTGGTAGGCAACAAAAGAAGAGAAAAAAACAATGTTAAGTCGATTCAAGTTGACCCTTGGATGAACAAGACAAGTTGACTCGACGCACTAAGACTTTGGACTCACATCTAAGAGAAACGACTCACGCATGCGGTCTTGGGGATTACACGGTCCAGGTATTGTTGTTATATTGAAAGATAATTAAAGGTAAATGTTTGGGTGCTTGATCTATTCATTATGGTTGATGTATGAGCCACATTATCTTATTTTGAAAAAGTAATAGTTAAAGTATAATAAAAAAGTGATTTGGTGTTCTACATTATATGCACATCATTTTTTAATGTTCCTTGGAACCCTTTTTTAAGTAAAATCAAAGAGGAACACGACAAAATTAAATAGGGATTAAGTTGAATTGATTGCTTAGCCGATACATTAATATAGATTTATGAGACTATTTATTGTTGCATTAGTAACATTAATAAAGAGTTGGATAAAAAGGTAATGGGGTAAGTTAGGGTGTGGGCGTACACAAATAACGTTTATTTGTATGTATCTAGTTAAACATTTTGACTAAAACTAGCAAGAAATATTATGTAATACCCCAGATTTTCAACTCGTATCTCGAAGAAGTCAAAGGGTGATATTTCAAGGAAAATACCAAAGAAGGAAATTACATTTGATTTTACCCACTTGGAGTTCCACCTAGTATGAAAAAGAGTGATCCATCGTTGTTGATGGAGGAGGGACACTTCCATCGAGAGACTCGTAACTAACTCGACCATTGGGTCCCGAAGTCGTTCAACCTTGAGTCCTTGCTACCAATCCTTGATTTTCAAGTTAGTTAAGTGTGTCCGATAACCACAACTAAGTAAGGGAATCTCGATTCTTATTAATAATCGTAGATTTCGGAAAATTGCATTTAGGGATGTTTCGAAACTTGTGTTTGTTTTAAATTTATAGAATGTCACTTAAATTATTTCAAATTCATGCGAGAAATCGTTATGTTTGATATGTTTTATCGTAGTTTGAATATTTAATTCGTAGGTGGGTTATTAGAATAAAAAACGAGAGAAAAACAAAGAAAAAATTAAAAAATTTGTGAATTTCCAGCGTTCTGACAGTGCCACCGTGCTCCAATCACGGTGCCACTGTGAGCCACCATGCACTATTTACGGTGCCACCTTGAAAATTAAAAAGTGCCCAAAAAAAATTTTTGATATTTTTTTTTGGATTTCTCATGCTTTTAACATTCCAAAACAACTACTTATGGCCCCCGTAACTCCTTCAAACGAAACGGAAACAAAATAAACAAATTTTCGTCACGATGGGAATATTTTAAGTATTCGCGTGATATCTTTTGCATTACCTTGAATTAGGTTACAAAATTACATGGCCCTTCTTATGTTTTCAAGGGCCTTCATTTACGAAAATCCATTTTCAATTTCGACAACTTTAAAAAATTGAGTTTTCGACACTTAGCCAAATTTTCATCAATTTTTCTAGTTTTGACAGTTTGCCTTCGCATATCTGTTGGGACCTCGTTTTAAATAAACCTTGATGGTTTTCGATGAAAAGATCAAAAAAATGACTTTTAAAGATTGAAAATGGATGATTTGATTTGAAAAAATGAAAAGTGAGAATGGAAAAAGGGATGAATCGATAAAATGTTAGAGTCACACCCGAGGGGTGATGTCTGTATTTTACATTGTATGTTGTATGTAGGTTGGTAAAAAGATATCCAGGTTATTAATGAAAGGGTTGCATGTTTATTTAAATTTATGTTGGCATAGAGGCTCCGAGTACTGTTGTTTATTTTAGGTCGGGTGGCCACAGTTGCATGGTAGGCACTGGATATCCATTTTCAATCCTGTTCTGTTAATTTATCTTTTATTTTAAATGAAAAACAATATTTATATTTACCTATTTTGTGAGCTGTTAAAGGGTCTGTGAATGCCTGAAGGGATATTGTGTCACATCATCCAGAGGGATGTATGATAGGGACCACCAAGCTCATACGTGGTATGGGACGAGTATGAGAGTGGAGTCACAACTGGAATTCGAGTCCATTCCTTTCTTATCTTTACCAGTGAACGTGTATTGTAAAAGTAGTCGTATACGAATGGAGTGTTTATTTTGGGAATCACATCACGCCTGATAGGCATAGATGAAGATGATTAGTCAGTGATCACTAACAATCTAGTAGTAGTCGAATGTTCTGACACATCGAAAAGAGACCCATTGCTTACAGTCACGTTAAACGGCCAGCCTGAGCCGGATAAATGGTCCTGCAAGCGTGGTAAACAGTGACCAGTCATAAAATCAGGAACTGCGATGTTATTGAAGGATATCATGTCCCGACTAGGAGCGATCCAGTTGTGAATCCCAACTCTTTAATTCTAGTACTCCACCACTTGTACTATGTATCTGTTGTTATATTTTGAACTATAAACTGAAAAGCATGTCTACTATTTCAATGTTGTCACTATACCTGCATAAAATGAAAAATGTATAGTGAGTGTCGATGATTGATGATAAGTGAACTTTTAAACTGTTTAGTTGTTCATCCCCGTCTATATGTACCAGTTCATCGTATTTTATTTTGTAAAACCTTGCATGTATTAAAATGTTCAGCATTTTTACTCGATCATGTTCAGGGAGGGTTATTAGTAGGAATTGGTTGTGGACTTACTGGGTAATTCTCATTACTCACCTTTTCCTTCTTATTTTTTTAGTTTTAGCACTTGCAGTTACCGAGACAGGCGTAGAGTCGTTAAGTGAGGAGTATCTGGTCGATCAGATCGACGATCAGGGTCTCTTGCTTAATGAGCACTTGGGCTACATCCCCTAGTGTTGTCAGTTTCATCCAGGATTATGTAGTCTTTGTATTGAGAGTTTAGGTCTATGCTAGAGTGAGAGCATTTTTGTAAGCCTGTATATTGTTAAATCTTCTGCACTCTGATATACTCATGTATTAGATGTTTTTAGTCTTCCGCTGTTATTTCTGTGTTGTCTTTATATATAATCAGAATTTGTGGTATATTAGATAACGATGTTTTTGAGTTCCGTGGAACGCTAACATAAATAGGGGGGAGCCATGTCTGAATTTTCAAAGTGGCCTTGGGATTTGTGTTAATGTTTGGTGGGGCGCCACATATTAAGTTCAAAGGTAGACAAGAAAAAAAATTAATTTGAATACCTACTGGTGCATCAATTTTGATGTATTTTACAATCATAAAGAAGACTAAGACAAAATACTATTGTTAACCTATTTAAATGAGTTGTTTGGCATTGATATCATCAAGACTAACTCCAGTGTACTAAGGTTAATGTAAAAAAAAGGTCAATGTGAGAAGAGATTTGATTGAGCATTGATTTGACATTCCTTACTTAGCAATTATATTACCAAGCCAATTCTCATGTGACAGGTTATAATAATATGTTAACTCAAAAGGGAAGTGTTGTGCCTTGTACAAATACATGGGCCTTACCATAGCTAGGCCTAAGGTGATATAACCAAATTATGTTACTATTATGTTAAGCTAACAGCATCATTCGATGGAAAGTGACACTCAACCAATGGCAGGGAATGATATTGCCAAGTCTAATTTTTTATAACAAAATTCATGTGGAGGTACAAGGGCCTAGTGTGAAAATTGTAGGGTATTTCTATGAAAAACATGTGTCAACAAGGTGCCATGGAAAAGGAAGGTGATCCACCATGTCGAGACATGAACATTATAGATTTCAAAACAAAGAGATGTATAACAAATACGGTGATACAATTAGGTATTTATGTTAAATTCAAAATTCTTAAATCTTATTAATTGTAGAAACAAACAATAGTGCCAAGTGATTATATTACTTAAGGGCTTAGGTCATGCACAAGATAAAGTGCCATGTGACACAATTTATTACCTGAGTCAACTCAGCATCAAAATAAGGTGTGGGCAAATGGTTGGGGGCTCCATTCGTTCTCGTAAGATGGATTCCATGTGATCCAATTTGTTTTGTTGGATTGTCCCAACAAAAGAAAATTTTGAGGGCTAATTTTATGTCTAACTCGGTCAAGTCTACAGACTCTACTGAGTCAAGTAGTTCAATTTATAATTCATTATTGTAGGTTTGGGGGCTTAGTTTGAACTCATAATAAGGGTCCTCTGTAACCCAATCTATTACTTGAGGTGGCTCGATTTAAAAGTAGTATAGAAGTTAATCTCGTACCTAACATGATTAAGTTTAGGGACTCTGTTGAGGTGAAAGGTTCATCCCATAATTCTAACCCACCGAGATAAAAAGTATACACTGGACTCGGTGCAAGCCCAATTAATAAAATAAAATGGTTAATTAATACTTAAAGACTCAGTCCAAGTATAATTAAAGACTTGGACTCGAGATTACGCAAACGATATATTTTTAATGATGGTTTTATAAATTATTTTCCTTGAAGTTTTCAAAAAGGTAGGAAAAATGTACTTGATTTCCTTCCAATTTTATAAGAAAAAAATATTCTTTTGTGGGGTTAAATTTCGGTGTACTGATGGACTCTGCCTCACGGATCTGAAGTCGCTCCTTCCACTGCTAGCTAACACCAGCATGGTACCTGCTAAAAATTCTCCGACGCACAAGTTGAGTAGCAGAGGAATATTGGATAAAATTGGTTAGACTCTCAATCGACCAATAGATCCTCAAGTTTGTGCATATTGTGCTATTTATAGATCCTTCATTCGAATCAAGATTTTTTCTTCTCGCGGGAGGTGATCCCCGTGAATCTCGTGATTCCTAGGATCATAAACGAAATGGGGATCTTTGAGATAGGATATGCTATACTGGGGAGATCTCCTCCAAGATCTTTGGGTTTGGCGTGCGCAAAGTAGATTTATGATTTTTCTTTGACTGGGCCTGCCCTACTTAGCAAATCATGTCCTACTTAGTACTGTGCCACCCTTCTGGCCAGGCCAGGAGCTCTTTACCTTGGCCTGCTCTTCTGCTGGGTAGCGTTACGCATGATGATCTGCATATGGTACCACTTAACTGGCTTGGACACATGTATAGTCTAGATGAAAGTGTGGTTATTTCCCTAGTGGTATAGTATTAACACACTCAGTAATTTACCTCCTTAGCCAAAACATGTAATCAAGAAAGGAGTAACCAGGGAAATATTATGATCAAGAACAACCACACAATTCCAAGCCCTCTCAAGATGTTCTTGTAACTTCCATAAAGGGGGAAGAAAGGGTTTGAAATTCAAAGTCAGCAAAGAGAGAAGAAAAATATTTCAAAAATTACATTGCGCGGTTTAAAGCGTTAATCACTTTCAAAAACCATCAAATTTTTATCTAAGATTTCAAGTGACTTCTATACAATGAAGTCAAACATTTCAAAAAAGGATAACTTTGTCAAATCCCATGCTTAGATAGCTATATTCTACACACAAAAAAAAAAAAATTCAATCCATTCAACGTTTTCAATCATTTTGAGATAAATCATTTTGGGCTCACACAAATAAGGATCCAATCTACTTTTTGTGATTTTTTGTAAAAAAACTCCTGTAAAGAGGGGTAGCTGTAGACACCCTAATTTACAAGAACCCATTAGGAATTTCTAACAATCTCTAGTTGATTTCGAGTAAAGATCCAAAACCCTTCAACGGACCCATATTACATAATAATTTCCACTTGGCATATTTCTCCATACATATATGCACAAATGCATCACCTCATATTAATTTGTATACTCAAACATTGTCCTTAGTCCAACTCCATAACAAATTTACGATCCCATTCCATAACCCATCTTCGCCATAATTTCATATCCAACCCATTCTTCATTAACCAATACATTATCCATTTCTTAACCCAATACCAAGCTCATTTTCAAATCTGGTCCAGATATCCAAACCTAAACCATCCTAATCCCATAACCCAAGCCCAAAATCCAAATCTAATGCTAAGTCTATAGTCTTACACCTTTCCCCATAAAAAGACACATGGTGGTCTCTCATAAGCCCTCAATACCCATATTATAATATAATTGGAGAGTCAACTCTCTTGAGAAAATCTAAGAAGGCCCTCCTCAAAAGATTAGGTCAAACCAAAAAGGTACTTTGGTCTTTGTTAAAAATCTCTAAAATTGAGAGAACTTCCAATACCCAAAAGGTAGGAATCTTCAAGTACATACATAGAGCTCTCTCATTAGTCCATTTCAAAAATATACATCTACCATTGCGTTTGGGAATATTTACAAGAGTACCCAAATGTACCTTTTACCTGCTACTTTACCTTTACACATGTCACCCTCCTACTCTCCCTCCCAAAATCACTTTTGTTCTCTTGTCTCTATTTATCAAAACACCAAAAACCAAAAATATTTTTAAGATTTTATTTTCCAAATTCCACCTTTACCCCATAAAGATAGAAAATCCCAAAAGAAATAACTAAATCTCATGTCTATTATCTTTATTTTTATAGTTAGACCACTTTATCCCCAAAAGTTATCTAAAAATTCTATAAATAACATCATTTACTATGAGCAATTCATGCTCTCAAGCCCCCATATCTCAACCCTAAACTCTACAAAAATCCATATTAAACTCAACTCACATCTCTCAACCTTCTCTCAATCTTCAAGTTTCCATATAAAAACTATCACTCATCTCTTACCTTCAACTCTTAGTCAAAGCTCTCAACTTCAAATTTTCTACTCAAGAAAAGTCTCATTCAAGACTATCAAGGGACAAGATGAGTTATGACTAGTTTTTTTCAAACATTTATATTTTCTTGTAGAGTTTGAGAGATACTCTCTTTCTCTTACATGATTCCTTCTTTGTCGGAACATGTAAAGTGAGAGAAGTCCTACAAGAATTCTCTCTTGTTATTTTTCTTGACCTTTTTTTACTTCTTTTCAAACATGTGTGAAAGCGCCCTCGATCCGCGGGGTGCGCGGATCCACTTTTGACCTTTGAGGTTTGGGAGTCGCCACCTAGTTATTACGATCTAAGAATCGAATACTTACACTAAACGGCTAAAGAAACTAATCTACTAAAAAAAATTGAATCCGGGGATCACATTACAGGGTTAGAAGGTGTTAGGCACCAACCCCGTCTGGCCAATGCCTATCTCTACTTATCTCAAATAAGACTACATTACTAACAAAAACCTAGATAGAAAAAATAAAAGAGATTTTACTTCGAACGTAATGGTTTTATTCCCTTAGATTTGATAAAACTGCTCCTCGTACCATACTCCTTACTTCGTTCTGTCTCTGGATCTGATTTCGGATCTCCGAGGCAACGTATCTCTTTCTTTGATCTGGATTCTTCGAATTTGTTATGGATTTTGGAGTGTTTTTTAAGGGCTTTTAGGTATTTTTCAAGCTAAAATCGAAGTATGGATGTTAGGTAAGGAGTTGGGGCTTCAAAATTAGGGTTTATGAGAAGCTAGGGAAGCTTTTTGACCTACTTCTCTTAGGGTTTTTTCTTGGATACGAAAACAGGGTGTGGAGGCTCCTATTTATAAAATTTTTTAGAAGAATTAGGGTTTGATTAGGATTTCTTTTAGTGTTTATGAATAGGGTTTTGACTTTAGTCTTATGAAATTGACTTAGTCTTTAGGATTTTAATTTAGGGTTTTGACTTTAATCTTATGAGATTGACTTGATTAGTTTAGATTAGGGTTTTGATTTAGGGTTTTGACTTTAGTCTTATGAGGTTGACTTAATTAGTTTAGATTAGGGTTTTGACTTTAGTCTTACGAGATTGACTTTAATACTTTGACTTTAGTTTTTCTTGATTGACTTTTAATATCTTGACTTTAGCCTTACTTGATTGACTTTAAGATTGACTTTAGTCTTACTTGATTGACTTTAATTTTTGGAAAACCCCCTTTTATTATATTTTTAATTCTTTAGGCCCCCAAATGGAGGGGTCCTTGAATAAATATCCTTGCAACTATCAACAATTTTGTTTGAAAGCCTGATTGATCGATTTTTTAGTTCAAAATTATAAATTAATTTTATTAATGTTTCACTTTACATTATTTAATGGTTTATTTATTAATTTCAAAATTTTTAATTATTAAAATTGTAAAATTATCGTTTTGCCCTCGGAGATGATGTTTTGGAATCAGTTTTTCATAAGGAATTCAATGGGAATGTTGGTTTTTGTCATTTATAAAGTTTTTTTGTATGAAATGGTCGTGAATTTTATGAGGGACATTTTCGTAATTTTGTCAAATTCTGTGAAAATTGGCAAAATGATTTATTTTGTTTCGATTTGTTATTTTATGTGTTTGAATGAGTTTTCTTAATCGTAACGTAGGCTCTAGGGTTGTTTGATGTTAGGGATATTTTGATAATTTAGTCATTTTTAGTGATTTTTATCATGAAGCTTCTTTTTGGTCTACAAGATGATGATTTCTATGTTTTTGGGATCGTATTTTCCAAGAGTAACGTGGTTTCTAAAGTTTTGTCAGTTCGAGATACCTCATCCGGATTTCTAAAACATATCTGGTAACAAAATAAAGCATTGGAATAAACATCCATCATTGGAAACCGTTGCGATCAGGTTGACGAGTTGATTAATCAGGCGAGTGCAAAAATGGGGTGTCTACAGATGCCCCTCTTTGGCAGAGGGTTGAAGCAAACTAGATAGCAAATCTATTTTGGTAGATAGTGCGATATCCGAATGCCAAAGCTAGTAATAATTCATTTTGCAGCCTGATTTAGCAATTCGTCAGGGTGTTCAGATCCTTGAGGGTAAAACTCTCCTCGAACTAAAAAAATGTTAGGTCCTTGACCATGAACTCTCACTGGCAGTGTTAGATCCTTGAATTTTATAAAATTCTCCTTGACTGATGTAAAAACTGTGCAAGTGTGAAGACTTAAAATCTGAGATAGATTTCAAAGAGTTTGGGTAAAATTTGAACACAAAGTGAATATAAATTAAGCATAAACTGAGCAAAATTTGAACATAAATCGAGCATAAACCGAGCATAAACTGAGCATAATTCCGAGAAAACCCTCGGCGGCATCTGAGCATTATTCCAAGAAAGCCCTTAGCGGCATCTGAACATAATTCCGAGAAAGCCCTCGGCGGCATCTGAACATAATTCCGAGAAAACCCTCGGCGGCATCTGAGCATAGTTCTGAGAAAACCCTCAGCGGTAACTGAGCATAGTCTGAGAAAACCCTCGACGGCATCTGAGCATAATTCCGAGAAAATCTTCGGCGGTATCTGAGCATAATTTCGAGAAAACCTTTGACGGCATCTGAGCATAATTCTGATAAAACCCTTGGCGATAACTGAGCATTGTTCTAAGAAAACCCTCGGCGGTAACTGAGCATAATTTCAAGAAAATCCTTGGTGGCATCTGAGCATAATTTCGAGAAAACCTCGACGGCATTTGAGCATAATTTCGAGAAAATCCTCGGTGGCATCTGAGCATAGTTTCGAGAAAACCCTTGGCGGTATCTGAGCATAATTTCGAGAAAACCCTCGGCGACATCAGAGCATAGTTCCGAGAAAACCCTCGGCGGTAACTAAGCATAATTCCGAGAAAACCTTTGACAGCATCTGAGCATAATTTCGAGAAAACCCTCGGTGGCATCTGAGCATAATTTTGAGATAACCCTCGGCAGTAACTAAGCATAATTCCGAGAAAACCCTCGACGGCATCTGAGCATAGTTCTGAGAAAACCCTCGACGGCAATTGAGCATAATTTCGAGAAAACCCTTGGCGGCATCTAGGCATAGTTCCGAGAAATCCCTTTGCGGCATCTGAGCATAATTCCGAGAAAACCCTCGACGATAACTGAGCATAATTTCGAGAAAACCCTTGGTGGCATCTGAGCATAGTTCCGAGAAAACCCTCGGCGAAAATTGAGCATAGTTCCGAGAAAACCCTCGGTGGCATCTGAGCATAATTTCGAGAAAATCCTCGGCGGTAACTGAGCATAATTCCGAGAAAACCCTCGATAGTAACTGAGCATAATTCTGAGAAAACCCTCGGCGGCATCTGAGTATAGTTCCGAGAAAACGGTGACATCTTGAAAGCGCCCTCGATCCGCGGCGGTGCGCGGATCCGCTTTTGACCCTTGAGGTTTGGGAGTCGCCACCTAGTTATTATGGTCTAGGAACCAAAATGACTCTAAAATGGATAAAAACTAATCTACTACAGAAAATCCGAATCCGGGGATCATGTTACGGGGTTGGAAGGTGTTAGGCACCAACCCCGCCCGGCCATTGCCGGTCTCTACTTATCCCAAATAGATCTACATTGCTAATGATAAACCTAGATTAAAAAAATAAAAATAAAAAATTTACCTTTGATATGCAAAAGTCTTATTCCCTTAGATCTGGTTAGAATGGCTCCTTGTACCGTATTCCTTACTTCGTTCTATCTCCAGATCTGATTCCTGATTTCCGAGGTAAAGTATCTCCTTCTTGGATCTGAGTGCTTCAAATTTGTTGTGGATTTTTGGGATGTTTTTAAGAGATTTTTGGGTATTTTTTAGGCTAAAATCGGAGTAGGGGTGTTAGGAAAGGAGTTGGGGCTCCAAAATTAGGGTTTTGGAGGGGTTGTGGAGGCTTCTTCACCTACTTTTCCTAGGGTTTTTTCTTTGATACGAAAATAAGGTGTGGAGGCTCCTATTTATAAAGTTTTTAGAAGCATTTAGGATTTGATTAGGGTTTCTTTTAGGGTTTCAATTAGGGTTTTGACTTAGTCTTTAGGGTTTTAGGGTTTTGACTTTAGTCTTATGAGATTGACTTGATTAGTTTAGATTAGGGTTTGGATTTAGGTTTTGACCTTAGTCTTATGAGATTGACTTGATTAGTTTAGATTAGGATTTTGATTTAGGGTTTTGACCTTAGTCTTATGAGATTGACTCGATTAGTACCTTGACTTCAGTCTTGCTTGATTGACTTTAATTTTGACTTCAGTCTCACTTGATTGACTTTAATACCTTGACTTCAGTCTTGCTTGATTTACTTTTAATTTTGGAGAACCCCCTTCTATTATATCTTTAATTCTTTGAACCCCCGAATGGAGGGGTCCTTAAAGAAATATCCCACGAACCCTCAACAATTTTGCCTGAGAGTCCAATTAATCGATTTTTTAGGTTCAACTTTTTAAATTAATTTCATTAATGTTTCACTTTAATTATTTAATGTTTTATTTATTAATTTCGAATTTTTTAATTATGAAAATTGTGAAATTACCGTTTTGCCCTCGGAGAGGATTTTTTACGTTTTAAGTCGTTTTTCAATGTTCCAGGATGTTTTGGAATCAGTTTTTCGTAAGGAATTCAATGGGAATGTTGGTTTTTGTCATTTATGAAGTTTTTTATATGAATGATCGTGAACTTTATGAGGGGTATTTTCGTAATTTTGTCAAATTTTGTGAAAATTGGCGAAGTGGTTTACTTGGTTTCGATTTGTTGTTTTATGTGTTTGAACGGATTTTCCTAAGCGTAATGTAGGCTCTAAGGTTGTTTTGAGGTTAGGGGTATTTTGGTAATTTAATCATTTTTTGTGATTTTTATCGTGAAGCTTCTTTTTGGTTTGCAAGATGATGATTTCTATGTTTCTGAGGTCGTATTTTCCTAGCGTAGCGTGGTTTCTAAGTTTTGTCAGTTCGAGATACCTCATCCGGATTTCTGAAACATATCTGGTAACAAAATAAAGCATTGGAATAGACATCCATCATTGGGAACCTTTGCGATCGGGTTGACGACTTGATTAATCAGGCGGATGCAAAAATGGGGTGTCTACACATCTTAGCATAATTTCGAGAAAACCCTCGACGGCATCTGAGCATAGTTCAGAGAAAACCCTCAGCGGTAACTGAGCATAATTTCGAGAAAACCCTCGGCGGCATCTGAGCATAGTTCCGAGAAAACCCTCGACGGCATCTGAGCATAATTCCGAGAAAACACTCGGCAGTAACTGAGCATAATTCCGAGAAAACCCTCGGCGGCATCTAAGTATAGTTCCAAGAAAACCCTCGGCGGTAACTGAGCATAATTTTGAGAAAACCCTCGGCAGCATCTGAGCATAGTTTCAAGAAAACCCTCGACGGCATCTGAGCATAATTTCGAGAAAATCCTCGACGGTAACTGAGCATAATTCTGAGAAAACCCTCGGTGGCATCTGAGCATAGTTCCGAGAAAATCTTCGACGGTAACTGAGCATAATCCAAGATAACCCTTGGCGGCATCTTAGTAAAATCCAAGATAACCCTTGGCGGCAACTGAACAAAATCCAAGATAACCCTTGGCGATATCTGAGCAAAACTGGCAGAGGAATGAAGGAATTTTGGGAAAGAATGAATGAATTTGGAGAAGATTGATTAAAATGAATCGGAGAACGAATAAATCTGGAAGATAATGAATCTGGAAGAGAATTATCGAATCCAAGAATGAATGGATCTGAAAAAGAATCTAGGAATGAAAGAATGCCATATCTCCTACTCTAGGTAAATGAATTATTAGTTAATCTCTGGGCATAGTCAAATGTGAGATCCGAAGTGCTTTTGTTTGAACCTCAAGGTTTTATCCAAAAGTTTTATGAATTTAAAACCTGAGTTTTTATTTCTTTTGAACCTCAAGGGTTTTTCGAAAAACTGTTATCAAGAGGATAACCTTAAGTTTGGGGTTCCCATTATCTTTTAAGATTAACATTGCTCAAAAATAAAATGTCCCTAGTTTGACAATAAACATGGCATTGAAGATAATTGAACGCATCGTTAAAAAATGCCCCTGGTATAAAGGGGAAATTACATATTTAGAGGAAAAAGAAAATGCCCCTTGTATGAAGATTTGAAATATTTGATTACCACAAGCGAATAAAGATCCAACTTTTAATTTTGATTAATTTTATTGAAGATCTTGAGTCAGGCTCAAGAGAACAAAATATTTCCTTTTGAGACTCATCATAGAATTCACCCTTCTCTCCATTGGTTTACTTGGGGAAGTAAAAAAAATTTAGATCGATCATAGACGAGATACTTGTGGCTTCTGAGTCTGTGCCTAGTTTAAGCTAAGTATTGAACTTGATTATTAGGACTTCTGATACTTCAACTCGGACTGTTCTTAGCTTTTCTTCTATTTTACTTTGTTGCTCTAACTTTTGGCTAGATCGCCTTTTCAGGTTTTCAATCTAGCGAGCTTGCTCTAGCTTTTGCCTAGATTGTCTTTTCAGGTTTTCAATCTAGTGAAATTTTTTCTTTTTTTTTCTCTTTGCTCTGATTGATGCCAAGACCGTCCTTTCGGATTTTCAATCTTGCGAGCTTACCTTAGTTTTTGCCTAAGTCGCCCTTTTTGGATTTTCAACCTAGTAGGTTTTTTTCTTTTCTTCCTGTTGAACTTCTGGAATTGCTGTCTGATTATGCTTTGCTATTTTCCTTGACTTTTCGCATGGTACTTAGGAGGACTTTTATGGATAAGCTTGGGACTGAGTATAAAAAGAAAGGAATTTTGAGGCTCAAAAATCCAAATGCCACTTGTGTGGCATTTTCTTTTAAAATTTTTTTTTGAATTTTCTTCCCCATTTTGGATGATACTTCTTTTTCTTTTTTAGTTTTTTTTTGTCGGGGAATCTATTCTTTTATTTTGATGTGGTCGGGCCTGAAGTAACTTCTCAGGTTGCCTACGTACCCCAGAATTTTGGGATCAGACCAAGACGTAGTTCGAATTTTTCCCTCCCCTAGGTTAGGTGAACGAGCTGAGAAAGAAAAATGCATCATTTTTTCTTGAAAAGGCTGCAAAGGACTAAGAAAGGAGATATTGAACTAGGTAGCAGGAAAATTGATTCAGCCAAAGATGGCCTCCTTAAATGTAGTACCGTTTGATCTGGTCAAGGTTGGTTGACTCGGGTAATTCGATTCCATCATTATCTTGAAGTCTGACAGCTTTTCCTGGTAATATTTTCTTGATGATGAATGGACCTCTCCAATTTGGTTTGAACTTCCCTCTAAGGTCAAAGATAGGTGTCCGATTTTCTTTAAATATTAAATCCTTGACTTGCAAGTGACGGTCCTTGATTTTTTTATCGAACGCACGGGCGATTCTTCTTTGATAAGCTTATAAGTGGTACAAAGCTCTTAGTCATTTTTCTCCGATCAAGTTTAATTTTTTATACCACTGACTAACTCAATCAGTTTCTAACAATTGACTTTCCTTGAAGGCCTTGAGATACGGGATTTCCATTTCACTAGTAAGATTGCTTCCATATCATACACTAGAAAGTAGGGAATAGCTTCAGTAGAAGATTGCATTGAAGTATGATGTGCCCCTAGTGTGAATGATAACTTCTCTAACTAATCCTGGTGTGATTGACACATTTTCTTGATGATTGTTTTGAGATATTTTATTAGCTGCTTCAACCTTTTCATTAATCTGAGGACGGTAGAGAGATAATGTGATGTCGAATCTCAAACTTTGAACACAAAGTGATAACCTAAGCTTTGATGTACGACCCATCATCAGAGATCAATACTGCTTCAACTGTTTCATTAGTCTGAGAATGTAATCTATTCTGGGAGCTCTACCATGTTGAGAAGTCTAGCACTGTAACATCTTCCTTGATCTCATTTTATCAAGTCAATATTTATTCTGTGTCAGACAACACCTAAGCTTGCACCTAACATATCCTCATAGGCCCACACGAACAAGTCTTTTGAAATTTCTGAGAAAATTCATTATCCCCTTATGTTCCTCTAGGAATATGATGGTTTCTATTTGAATCTCTTTAGGAATTTATTTCTGTTCCGAGGTCAATGACCTTTGCTTTCTTGAGCCCGACTCTTATCTTCTTGTTTAGGAGAAAAATATATCCTTGAAACTAGATTATTAGTTAATTCGTTAATGCGCTTGAGGTATTCAAAAATTTTCTTTATCAGAAGAGGCGACAGACACCTCTATAAACTCGATAAACTAATTCGACTCAACAGGAAAAGACTATACTCAATTTAAAGAAGACATGACCTTGCTGAAAAAAAGGACTCGAGCTAACCCAAATGACTCATGAAAACTCAAGACAACTACCCATACCGGACTTGATTAGGACTGAGGACTGAGACATTACTTACAATCGGCATGACTGAGGCACTGTGATCTTCAAAGAACAATTGGGCGATGTTGAGAAATTTTGAGGTCATTTCTAACTGTTGACTTGATATTGACGTTTACTCTAACTGACCGGATTTACAATCCTAGTTAGACGATGGACGATTGAGCTTAGATATAATGATAACCAAGTAATCCCATCAAATGTGGATTATCAATTCCAGTGTTACCCCCTTGATAATATTTTAAATGAACCCTGAGATTTTATTGAATTATGTACACCAATCCATTAAACAATTCATCCATAAAAGGAAAATAATTTTATTGCACTCTTGAAAATTATTGAAAAATAATGTTTTTATTGAATAATAATTTTCACAATCATATTTCAATAATTTTTCATGCAAAAATAGATCTTTTGTAAATCATTTTTTCTTTGAAAAATATTTTTCTTCCTTTTTTTTTTAAACATTTTCTTTTAGAAAACTTGTTTTGGGAATGCATTTCTTTTTGAAAAATCTTATACTTTTGGAAAGCATTTCTCTTTTTGGAAAATATTTTTCTTGTTTTAAAATAGGTTAAAAATCCAAATTAAAAAAAAGTTTGAATTTCTTTTGATTCAAATGGCTCGGCCCATAATGATCGTTGGATCGAGATGGATTGGGTCAAGTTTAAAATGGATTTTTTATTGGGTTGGTATACCCAGTGATACTGTAATTTCAAATCAGGTTAAACAACAAAATATTTATCCTTGAGGACAAACCCGCACATTCCTGATCTCATCATTTATATACATTCATCTCATCATTCACATGCATTCTAATCTTATTATTCACATACATTCATCTCATCATTCACATGCGTTCTGATCTCATCATTCACAAGGTTCCATTCAATAAACAACCCGGGAACACCCACGATAAGTTCGAGTCGTGACCTACAAGGAAGGTTTTTAGACTCTAAGTTTACTATGTGCAATGCATTTTATCTGGCCATCCTTGCCCAAATACACTTATATACCTCTTGATACGTGATGACTTGGTTTGATATACCGTATAGGTGATAATCTAAAATCTCAACTCACTTCTCTGAAGTCAAAAACAGTCAGTTTGATCTTCAGTTGAGAGATAGCGCACGATGCTGAGCAAGGGCCCACTTAAATACCTCTCATCTAGAATAGACGTAATCTATCCCCCTCGTATAGTAGGGTATAGCGAGGCAAGATCTCGCTTAGGCACTGATTTTGACCAAGAAGTGCAATTGATATACTTAGATTATCTTTTACATACCTATGGGTACGAGTCAAGAGTTGTAGCTTTCATAAATGGTTTGGCATCCCACGAGGGGACCGACTACGTACTAGTACTACGTTGGCAATCGGGAGATGTGACTGTGTGGCTCACAATAGGTCAAAGGCTCAGGTCGCTCCAGCCTGGGTGCATCAATATACCTTTCAGAATCACCTAATCAGACGGTATTGATGCCCAGTTTGATATACCCTAAGGTACGTGACTGGAATTGTGATTTTCATGAATGAAGTCGCATCTCCGAAGAGACCGGGCCACGCACTAGTGCCATGTTGACTATTTGGGACGTGTAAACATGTATGTGATGTGTGCAAAACAAGGTGGGGTGTGCCCGAGGCCTTTTTTTAAACAAATGGGTCCATGAGCCTGATCATATCATCATACATTGGATCACATGAATATTTAATCAAGACCAACACTATTCTAATCATATGAATATTTAATCAAGATCAATACCATTCTAATCACATGATTAAAGACAAGCATAATCAATCATATATCAGTGGTAAATCCATCAATGAATATAACATGGAATAACTGATCCTCCAAAATTGAAACAAGCACCAAAATTCTTTTATATCCAAATCCAATGGATCCTTTTGTTTTTTCTTATGATCCAATCAAAGGGTTACTTTAGGTATCCCAAAATAATTTAAAACCCCAAAAGTGTTAAATTGAGGACGAAACGGTGATTGTTAAGATAATGAACGATGATTCTTTTAACAAATTGAAAGTTTTTTTTTATTTTGCCAAGGAAAACAAAAAACTCTCTTCTTTTTTTATTTCATTTAAAAAGATGACTTCAAAAACCCAAAAAAAACTATTGCTAAAAAGAAAAAAAAAATAAATTAAAAAACTCAACCTAAAAAGATTATTTATTACCACACCAAATTATACTTTCACTATTAAAGAAGTATTGATCGACATCGCGAGATGATGTGCTCCAAGTACAAGTTGGTGTGACAATAGATAAAAAAAAATTAAAAAACTCAACCTAAAAAGATTATTTATTACCACACCAAATTATACTTTCACTATTAAAGAAGTATTGATCGACATTGCGAGATGATGTGCTCCAAGTACGAGTTGGTGTGACAATAGATAATAAATTATTCCACACATCTCTCTAGAAAGAGCTGCCATCGAATCACTTCTCGATTAGCCTTATTCATTTTTTTGTGATTAAAAAAAATTTAGTTTCTGCATTTTTTTTTTTTAAGAAAAACCTACAGCAAAGTCTCATATAAAACGTTCCAAGGGATTCAAACAAATCCAGAATTTTGGTTCTTCTATCAGAAAAAAAACATATTCAAAAATTGAACCATCATAAATCACCATCAAACGTCTCATACAATAGATCGCCAATATTGAGGCTTCTCTAATGGCGTCTGGCAGAACAGATTAAATTATTCAAATTAAAATAAACCAATTTTCCTTCAACTTTAATAATCGAACTGACCGGGGATCTTATAAAATAAAGAAAAACCATTGATTGAAGTTTCTCAAAAATCTGAAATTTCAATGGAGCTTCGATGAAGAACACAAACTAGGGAAGAAAACATGTTTTTCTTGAATTGCATGGGACGCTAAATCGTGTGGAAAAGAAAACTAAAAGAGTTTATGGCTTCGAGAGGTTTCCAATATTGACTTTTGAATATGGATTGATGGATCACCTCACACTGTTCAACGACTCCAAAACCGTGATGATTCATGGCTTCCGATCCTTTACCTCTCTCTACCTATAATCAAACAACGCTCATGGACGTTATCAAGATTTATGCTTCGAAGTATCCTTCCATTGCAACGATTTCTCCTCTTAAAAGAGGTGCAAAACAGAGAGAGGGAGAGCGAGAGAGAGAGAGAATGTTTCTCTTTGTTGTTTTCCATTTTTAAATACTTGGAGAAGATGATAAAAACAGCAAAAGCTATTTTCTGCTAATGGCACACCACGTGAAATTTTTTTTTTTTTTTTTTACGATTTTTTTCTGATTTTTTTTTCTTGAAATCCTCTCCTCATCATGAACAACATTAAAAAAGGAAATATTTTTATTTCTTACCATCACTCACAAATAATTTATTTTCACAACTCGCCGCCTATGTCTAGTAACGTGCTAAAAAAAATTTAAAAAAATTCATACCTTACATTCCAACCACCATCATTCCATCATCAATTTATGTCAATTTGAATATTTCATTATTTAGGGTCATCCCCAAAATTACCCTAGATCCAACCATAGAAAAAAAAACCAAAACCAAGTATCCAAGATTGAACCAAAAGATATTAATAAAGGGTAATACAGACCCAAAAATAATTCAAATAAAAAATTGATCATTAACCTTTGATATCCTGCATTATTTATGGTCATTCTGAATGACCCCAAATTGAATCATAACAAAGATGTGCCAAACAAAAATATTTAACATCCCAATCAGTGATCAACAATAGAACCAAAAGAATGATAAAAATCAAAATAAAAAATAAAAAATAAATAAAAAATAAAATAAAAACTAAAAATAAAATAAAATAAACAACTAGGTCCTACTGGCAATGCTCCCATACTTGGGACTTTTCAAGTTTGATCCTCAATAGTCCCCAGCGGAGTCGTCACTAAAAGCGCCATCGATCTGCGAGGTGCACGGATCCGCTTTTGACCTTTGAGGTTTGGGAGTCGCCACCTAGTTATTACGGTCTACGAACTGAATACTGACTCTAAACGGATAAAGAAACTAATCTACTAAAAAAAATTAAATTTGGGGATCACATTACGGGGTTGGAAGGTGTTAGGCACCAACCCCGTCCGGTCAATACCGGTCTCTACTTATCCTAAATAAGACTACATTGCTAACAAAAACCTAGATAGAAAAAATAAAAGAGATTTTACTTTCGAACGCAACGGTTTTATTCCCTCAGATTTGATAAAACTGCTCCTTGTACTGTACTCCTTATTTCGTTCTGTCTCCGGATCTGATTTCGGATCTCCGAGGTAAGGTATCTCTTTCTTGGATTTGGATTTTTCGAATTTGTTATGAATTTTGGGATGTTTTTGAAGGGCTTCTAGGTGTTTTTCAAGCTAAGATCGAAATATGGATGTTAGGTAAGGAGTTGGGGCTTCAAAATTAGGATTTATGGGAGGCTAGGGAAGCTTTTTGACCTAATTCTCTTAGGGTTTTTTCTTTGATACAAAAATAGGGTGTGGAGGCTCCTATTTATAAAGTTTTTTAGAAGAATTAGGGTTTAATTAGGGTTTATGATCAGGATTTTGACTTTAGTCTTATGAAATTGACTTAGTCTTTAGGATTTTAATTTAGGGTTTTGACTTTAATCTTATGAGATTGACTTGATTAGTTTAGATTAGGGTTTTGATTTAGGGTTTTGACTTTAGTCTTATGAGGTTGACTTAATTAGTTTAGATTAGGGTTTTGACTTTAATCTTACGAGATTGACTTTGGTCTTTCTTGATTGACTTTTAATATCTTGACTTTAGCCTTACTTGATTGACTATAAAATTGACTTTAGTATTACTTGATTGACTTTAATTTTTGGAGAACCCCCTTTTATTATATCTTTAATTCTTTGGACCCCCAGATGGAGGGGTCCTTAAATAAATATCCTAGCAACCATTAACAATTTTGCTTGAAAGCCTGATTGATCGATTTTTTTAGTTCAAAATTATAAATTAATTTTATTAATGTTTCACTTTACATTATTTAATGGTTTATTTATTAATTTCAAAAATTTTAGTTATTAAAATTGTAAAATTACCGTTTTGCCGTTGGAGAGGATTTTTTACGTTTTAAGTCATTTTTCAATGTTCCAAGATGTTTTGGAATCAATTTTTCAAAAGGAATTCAATGGGAATGTTGTTTTTTTGTCATTTACGAAGTTTTTTATATGAAATGGTCGTGAACTTTATGAGGGCATTTTTGTAATTTTGTCGAACTCTGTGAAAATTGGCAAAATGATTTATTTGATTTCGATTTGTTATTTTATGTGTTTGAATGAGTTTTCCTAATCATAACGTAGGCTTTAGGGTTGTTTTAATGTTAGGGTTATTTTAGTAATTTGGTCATTTTTAGTGATTTTTATCGTGAAACTTCTTTTTGGTCTGCAAGATGATGATTTCTATGTTTTTGGGGTCGTATTTTCCTAGCGTAGCGTGATTTCTAAAGTTTTGTCAGTTCGAGATACCTCATCTGAATTTCTGAAACATATTTGGTAACAAAATAAAGCATTGGAATAAACATCCATCATTGGGAACCGTTGCGATTGGGTTGACGAGTGGATTAATCAGGCGAGTGCAAAAATGGGGTGTCTACAATGTGGTGGGATTTTCTTAGAGTGAAAGTAATGAAATCTTCTAACGACTTTCTTTCGAACGTGAATTAGCCTCCTCCCTTTCCGTTATTTTATGTGAAACAAATCCATTAGATTTCCTACTCTACTTTTTTTTGTTATTTTTTGTTTCATATTTTTTTACTAAACTTTCAAAACACATAAGATGGGTTTTTGACCCCATGAATCTCAGGTATCTTTTGAAAAATTCCTTCATCAATTTTGATTAGTTAAAATAATTAACTTCAATTGGATTGGTCGAAATCGATTTATTTGAAAAACAATTATTCATCTACAATTGGATGAATATATTTTTTTTTATAGTGGGTCAATTTTTGAATTTGATTAAAGGATCATTGTTTTAAATTAAATCTTAATCGATGAATTTGATTGGTCTATGATTTCCGTGCCGACAAAGAAAATAAGAATTATTTTAATATTTTAAGCTTAAATTTTGAATTTATTTTCAATTTTAAATTAGAGTTCCGATTTTAAGGTTGACGAAAATCTTCATTTCATGTATAAGTTTGTGTCATTTCATGTGAGATTTCTTTTTTTTATTGGTCTTCCTAAGCGTGGGGTCTCTAAATTCCATCAATTTGCATAAAGATTCTTGAGAGGTTTGTTTTCAGTCCTAATGTCGCATTTTCCTAAGAATCAAGGTTTCTAAATAAGAATCGAATAAAAGTGTATTTCAGTCATTTTTGAAATTTTTTATCAATTTCTTCATTTTCACTGATTTTGGTCTCGTTAGACTCGAAATTTTTATCTTGAAAACAATGACAATACCTTTGAAATATTTCAGAGATGTGTGACCCACGAGGGGGTATTTTTGTTATTTTGTAAATTATTTTGAATTTTAGAGAAAATTTTCATTTTATCTCTGCCTAATTAATCTAATATTCATGGTCACATTTTCCTAGCATTGTGAGGTTTTTTGGTTATTGAAACGTGTGAAAATCCTGAGCGTACGTACTTGCAACGTAAAATGTAAAAAGACAACTATCTTAAGTTATGTAATTTTTAAATTGAGTGTTCTAATAAGAGAAAGAAAATGGAAGGACTGGGAAAAAATTTAACTGAGCTTGGAAGGTTAGAAAGTGACACTTACAAGCTTTATATTTATTTGCATATATTATGCATTAATCATTAGGGATCCACATCAACCGAGTGACAGGTTGTTGGATTAGGCAGGCGCAAAATGGGGTGTCTACAAATGCTCCTCTTTAGTGGAGGGTGTAAACAAACTAAATAGAAAATCCATGTTGGTAGATAGTATATCATCTGAATGCCAAAACTAGTGACATTTCATTTTGCAACTTGATTCGGTAATTCGTTGGGGCATCTGGATCCTTCAGGGTAAACTCTCCTCGGACTAAAAAGTGTTAGGTTTTTTAACGTGAGCTCTTACTAACCAATGTCAGATCCTTGAATTTTTTAAAAATCTCCTTGAACAATGGAAACTGATTAAAATATGAATAAAATTGAGCAAAAGTTAAATAAAATTCAAGTAAATCCGATCAAAACCTGAATGTAAATTGAGATTAAATTGAACATAAAAAAGAACATAAACTGAGCATAAGTTGAGACTAAACTACGCATAATCTTAGAACTGAGCATAATAACCACTAAATTGAGCATAAAAATCATCGAACTAAGCATAATTATCATCGAACTGAGCATAAGTTGAGCATAAAAGAATCATTGAATTAAACATAATTGGTCATGGAATTAAGCACAAGTTTGAGCATAATAATCATCGAACTAAACATAAACATGAGAGAAAGAGTAATGAACTGAATCTGAGCAAATAAACATGAGACTTTGAAAAATTCTTTGAAACTCGCTAATTATAAGCCAATGTCTTGACTTTCTTTGAACCTTAGAGGTTTTATATTGGATATCAAGAGGGCAAACCCTAACTCAAGTTAACCTTATCATTTGGGGTTGAAGTGACATGACTTAGAAATCTTGTGACCAAAGATAAAAAATATCCCTAGTTTCATATTGAAACCTCATAAAATGAAGTGCGTAGTCCTTAGAAAATGCCCATAGTGTAGAAGAAAAATTTTGAACTCTTAAATCAAGAATGACCTTTCAAAGAGATTAAAGGCCAAAAAAATTCAGATTACCATAAGCAAAATAAAGA
Organism: Akebia trifoliata; assembly: GCF_017979445.1. NCBI lineage: Eukaryota > Viridiplantae > Streptophyta > Magnoliopsida > Ranunculales > Lardizabalaceae > Akebia > Akebia trifoliata. The sequence goes on from NC_141385.1 coordinate 24,966,735, forward strand.
CCAACTTATATCCCTGGCATTAAAGTGAATATCTTTGAGTCAGGCTCAAAATTGAAGTAGTGGGTATTTTCTTTTGAAATTCATTAAAGATATGTTCTTAAATAAAAAGCTTGATCGTCTAAGCGTTCTATTTGGTATGAGCTAGACATTCGTTCAAGTTGGTGATAGATAGTTACTTAGAATAGACAGATGCTCAATTGGACCTCAAAGCTTTGAGATTCTTGTCACTTGCATAGGTCGTCCTCTCTGGTTTTCAACCTAGTGAGATGATAACTTTTTGTTGTTCTAATTTTTGCTTAGGTCGTCTTAATTTTCAACCTAACAAGTTCTACATTTTCTTTTCCTCTTACTTTTGCCTAAACCGCCCTTTCTGATTTTCAATCTAAGAAACCCTTTTTTTTTTCTCCTCAATATCCTTTCGGATGTTAAGGATATTATATGTTGAGATGCGTTGTCTATTTTGAGTATTTGAAAGATATTGGTTGAGACTAAATCATTACCTTTCTCAATCTTTACTAGAGATACCAAGGAGGGCTTTCATAGGTGAGCTTAGAATAGGACTTTTTGAAAGAAGGTGTAAGGCTCAAAACCCAAATGCCCGTATGTGGCATTTGTTTTGAAACTTTCCCTCATTTGACTTCTTTTGTTGGAGGGATATTTTTTCATTTTTTATCTGGTTGGGCCTAAAATAACTTCTCAGGTTGCTTATGTATCCTAGTTTTTTTTATCAAGACCAAAATGTAATTCAAATATTTTTCATATTTTTCTTTTCTTTATCTTTCTCCTTTTTTTTCTTTTCTAATGTGATCAGGCCTGAAAAGACTTCTCAAGTTATTTATGTACCCCAGATTTTTGGGGTTAGACTAAAACGCAATTCAACTTACCCTCCCCTAGGTCAGGTGATCAGGCTAAGAAAACAAATGTATTTTTTTTCTATTTTTAGAAAAGTGCAAAAGGTTGAAAAGGGAAATATGATTTTGTTATCTAGGAAATCGATTTGGCCGAAGATGTCCCCTTCAAAGGTAGTATAGCTTTATCTAGTCAAGGTTAATTAGTCCTAGTAATTTGATTTCATCGTGATCTTGAAGTCTAATTGTTTTATAGGGCTATATCTCCTTGATGATGTACGAACCACCCCAATTGGGTTTGAACTTTCCTCGAGGGTTGAAAATGGGTGTCCTATTTTCTTTCAGAATCAGATCTCTGAATCCCATGTCTCAAATATTTACTTTCTTGCCAAATGTGCAGGTGACTTGTCTCTGATAAGCTTGTATGTGATAAAGAGCTCTGAGTCACTTTTCTTCAAATAGATTCAATTCTTCGTAGTGATGACGAACCCAGTTCATTTCTGATAACTGACTTTCCATTAGTACCCTAAGAAAAGGAATCTATGTCTCAACTGGCAAGACTATTTTCATGCTATAAACTAGAGAGTACGAAGTAGCTTCTGTGAAAGTTTGAATTGAGGTGTAATACACATAGAGGGCAAGAGGTAATTTCTCAAATCAGTTGCGATGAGTTTGACACATCTTTCTGATGATGGTATTGAGGTTCTTGTTGGCTACTTCAACTATTTCATTAATTTGAGGGTGATAAAAAGATGACTTGTGATGCTTGATCCTGAATCTTGCACATAGAGTAATAACATCGGCTATGAAATGGGTATTGTTATCAGAGATGAAATCAGAATGCACTTCATATTTGCTAATGATGTTTGCTTGAATGAACTTCGCAACTTTAGAAGTAGTGAACACAACATAAGAGGCAAGTTCTACACATTTGGTGAAGTAGTCTATGGTGACCAAGATGTACTTATGTCCATTGATACTTTTGGTGTAACTTTTTCAATAATGTCAATTCCCTAAACAGAAAAAAGGTCATAGTATGTAAGACCCACTAACTACGATGGTAGCATATATATAAGATTAGCATGTATTTTTCATTGATCGAAAGTCTTAACCACATGATGACAGTAAGTCTCAATGGTTAGCCAATAGTACCCTTGTTGCATGATCTTTTAAGTTAACATTTTTTTCGTTCATGTGGGGTCCACATTCCCTTGAATATAGCTTGACCATTATATATTCTACTTTATCTTTGTTAATGCATAATAAGTGAATTTTGTCATGAGATCTCTTATAGAGATTTCCAATGCACAGGATGAACTAAGATGCGAGCTTTCGATGTCGAATCTTCCATTCTTCCAGTGATTGATTTATAACCTAGATAGAATCTTCAAAAACTTCAATCTTTGTGAGGTCTAGGTCTAGAGCAGCTTTCAAACTTACAATGCAAGCTTTATATTCGGCCGTATGATTCATGTTTAAGAACACCGGTTTGAGAACGATTGGAATGTGAGACTCTTCCGACGAGAACATTAGTGTCTCAATTCCATATCCATTTTGATTTGCTACCCCATCAAAGTACAACTGCCACATGTGGTCTGGTGACTCATTTTCAACATTTAAGATATTTTCATATGAAAATTGATATGCATGCCTACTTTTTTTGTTCTAGGATGATTTGCTAAGTACTTTACAATAGGTCTGTCCTTGATGGATTTCTCTATGACGTGTGTAATGTGGAATTCATACAATAGTAGTCCATCATGCGGTCCTCCCTGTCAATGCAGGTTTTTCAAAAAGATACTTGATAAGATCCATTCAAGATAACAATATGATTGAATAAGATAACACGTAATACTGAAAGCGCCCTCGATCCGCGGGGTGTGCAGATCCACTTTTGACCCTTGAGGTTTGGGAGTCGCCACCTAGTTGTTAAGGTCTAGGAACCAAACTGACTCTAAAAAAAGGCAGACTAATCTACGAAAGAGAAAAAGAGTCCGGGGATCACGTTACGGGGTTGGAAGGTGTTAGGCACCAACCCCACCCGGCCAAAGCCGGTCTCTACTAACTTTCCAAGTAAATCACATTGCTAAAAACCTAGATAGAAATAAAAATAAAAAATCTGATACCTTTCCGATAGCAAGGATTTTGCTCCCTCAGATCTGACAAAAAGAGCTCCTTGTACCGTACTTCCTTGGTTCGTTCTGTCTCCGGATTTGATTTCGGATCTCCGAGGCAAGGTATCTCCTTATTTTTGGATCTGAACTCTTCAAGTTTATTGCAGATTTTAGGATGTTTTTGGAAGGCTTTTGGGTGTTTCTTATGCTAAAATCGAAGGGGGGATGTTAGATAAGGAGTTGGGGCTCCAAAACTAGGGTTTATGAAGGGCTAGGGGAGCTTCTAGACCTACTTCTCTTAGGGTTTATGATTTTTTTTTTACGAAAATAGGGTGTGAGCACCTCTATTTATAGATGTTTTTAGGGTTGATTTGGATAGAGTTAGTGTTTAATTAGAGATCTTTTAATTAGAGTTGTGTTTTAGTTAGACTTATTTTAGGTAGAATTGTGTTTTAATTAGAATTATTTTAAGTAGAATTGTATTTAAGTTAGAACTCTATTAGATAGAGTTATGAATCAATTATAATTCTATTATGACTTTTGGTCTTATTTGATTGACTTTTAATGTTTTGACTTTAGTCTTAATTGATTGACTTTTAATATCTTGACTTTAGTCTTGCTTAATTGACTTTAATTTTGACTTCAGTCTTACTTGATTGACTTTAATACCTTGACTTCAGTCTTGCTTGATTTACTTTTAAATTTTGAAGAACGCCCCTCTAAAATATCTTTAATTCTTTGGACCCCCAAATGGAGGGGTCCTTAAAGAAATATCCCACGAACCCTCAACAATTTTGCCTGAGAGTCCGATTGATCGATTTCTTTGGTTCAAAATTTTGATTTAATTTCATTAATGTTTAAATTTAATTATTTAATATTTTATTTATTAATTTCGGAATTTTTTATCATGAAAATTGTGAAATTACCATTTTACCCCCGAAGAGGACTTTTCACGTTTCAAGTCGGTTCTTAATGTTCTAGGATGTTTTAGAATCGGTTTTTCGTAAGGAATTCAATGACAATGTCGGTTTGTGTCATTTATGAAAATTTTTATGTGAAATGATTGTGAACTTTATGAGGGGCATTTTCGTAATTTTGTCAAATTCTGTTAAAATTGGTGAAATGATTTATTTGGTTTCGATTTGTTATTTTATGTGTTCGAGAGAGTTTTCCTAAGCGTAACGTAGGCTCTAGGGTTATTTTGAGGTTAGGGGTATTTTGGTAATTTGGTAATTTTTTAGTGATTTTTATCGTGAAGCTTCTTTTTGGTCTGCAAGATAATGATTTCTATGTTTCTGGGGTCGTATTTTCCTAGCGTAGCGTCGTTTCTAAGGTTTTGTCAGTTCGAGATACCTCATCCGGATTTCTGAAACATATCTGGTAACAAAATAAAGCAATGGAATACACATCCATCATTGGGAATCATTGCAATCGTATTGACGAGTTGATTAATCAGGCGAGTGCAAAAATGGGGTGTCTACAGATGCCCCTCTTTGGCAGAGGGTTGAAGTAAACTAGATAGCAAATCTATTTTGGTAGACAGTGCGATATCCGAATGCCAAAGCTAGTGACAGTTCATTTTACAGCCTGATTTAGCAATTCGTCAAGGTGTTCGGATCCTTGAGGGTAAAGCTCTCCCCGAATCAAAAGGTTGTCAGGTCCTTGAACGCAAACTCTCACTGACAGTGTCAAGTCCTTGAATTTTAGAAAATTCTCCTTGACTAATGTGACAACTGTGCAAGTGTGTGATTTAAAATCTGAGCATAATTTGAGCATAATCTGAGTATAAACTGAGCATAATTTGAATATAAACTGAGCAAAATTCTGAGAAAACCCTCGGCGGTAACTAAGCATAGTTCCGAGAAAACCCTCGGCGGCATCTGAGCATAATTCCGAGAAAACCCTCGGCGGTAACTAAGCATAATTTCGAGAAAACCCTCGGCAGCATCTGAGCATAGTTCCGAGAAAACCCTCGGCGCATCTGAGCATAGTTTCCAGAAAAGGCTCGGCGGCAACTGAACATAGTTCCCAGAAAACCCTCGACGGCATCTGAGCATAGTTCCGAGAAAACCCTTGGCGATAACTGAGCATAGCTCCGAGAAAACCCTCGACGGCATCTGAGCATAGTTCCGAGAAAACCCTCGGTGGTAACTAAGCATAGTTCCGAGAAAACCCTCGGCGGTAACTGAGCATAGTTCCGAGAAAACCCTCGGCGGCATCTGAGCATAGTTCCGAGAAAACCCTCGGTGGCAACTGAGCATAGTTCCGAGAAAACCCTCGGCGGCATCTGAGCATAGTTCCGAGAAAACCCTCGACGGCAACTGAGCATAGTTCCGAAAAAACCCTCGGTGGCATCTGAGCATAGTTCTGAGAAAACCCTCGGCGATAACTGAGCATAGTTCCGAGAAAACCCTCGACGGCAACTGAGCATAGTTCCGAAAAAACCCTCGGTGGCATCTGAGCATAGTTCCGAGAAAACCCTCGGTGATAACTGAGCATAGTTCCGAGAAAACCCTCGACGGCATCTGAGCATAGTTCCGAGAAAACCCTCGGCGGTAACTGAGCATAGTTCCGAGAAAACCCTCGACGGCATCTGAGAAAAATCCAAGGTAACCCTTGGCGGTAACTGAGCAAAACTGGTAGAGGAATGAATAAATTTTGGGAAAGAATGAACGAATTTGGAGAAGACTGATTAGAACGAATCGGAGAACGAATAAATCTAGAAGATAATGAATCTGGGAGAGAAATGATCGATTCTAAGAATGATTGGATCTGAAAAAGAATCTGGAGAACGAAAGAATGCCATATCTCCTATGTGAGATCCAAAATGCTTTTGTTTGAACCTCAAGGATTTAGCAAAAAGTTTTATGAATTTAAAACATGAGTTTTTATTTCTTTTGAACCTCAAAAGTTTTTCGAAAAAACTGTTATCAAGAGGGTAACCTTAAGTTTGGGGTTATTATTATTTTTTAGGATTAACATTGCTCGAAAACAAAATGCCCCTAGTTTGACAATGTACGTGGCATTGAAGATAATTGAACACATCATGCAAAAATTAAAAAAAATGCCCCTAGTATAAGGGGGAAAAGTTACATTAAAGAAGAAAGAAAATGCCCCTTGTATGAAGGTTTGAAATAATTGATTACCACAAGCGCAATAAAGACTCAACTTTTTAAATTCGATTAATTTTATTGGAGGTTTTGAGTCAAGCTCAAGAGTACAAAATTATTTCCTTTCGAGATTCATCATAGAATTCACCCTTATCTCCCTTGGTTCACTTGGGGAAGTATACATTTTCAGATCGATCGTAGACAAAATACTTGTGGCTTCTGAGTCTATGCCTGGTTTAAGCTAAGTATTGAACTTGGTTATTCGGACTTCTGATGTTTCAGCTTGGGCCGCTCTCAGCTTGGGATTTTCTTCTATTTTTCTTTGTTGCTCTAACTTTTGCCTAGATCGTATTTTCAGGTTTTCAATCTAGCGAGCTTGCTCTAGTTTTTTCCTAGATCGCCTTTTTAGGTTTTCGATCTAGCGAGCTCTTCTCTTTTTTTTTCCTTTGCTCTGATTGTTGCCAAAGTTGTCCTTTCAGATTTTCAACCTTGCGAGCTTGCCTTAATTTTTGCCTAAGTCGCTCTTTTCGGGTTTTCAACTTAGCAGGCATCATTATTTTTTATCTTTCTCCTCTGAACTTTTGGAGTTACTGTCTGATCATGCTTTGCTATCTTCCTTGACTTCTCGCACGGTATTTAGGAGGACTTTCATGGGTAAGCTTAGGACTAGGTATAAAAAGAAAGGAATTTTGAGGCTCAAAAACCCAAATGCCCCTTGTGTGGCATTTCTTTTTAAATTATTTCTTTTTCTTTAAATTTTCTTCCCAATTTTGGATGATATTTCTTTTGAATTTTTTCTTGATTTTTTTTTGTATGGGAAATATATATTTTTTTATTTTGATGTGGTCGGGCCTGAAGTAACTTCTCAGGTTGCCTACGTACCCCAGAATTTTGGGATCAGACCAAAACGTAGTTCGAGTTTTTCCCTCCCCTGGGTTAGGTAATCAGGCTAAGAAGTAAAAGGCATATTTTTCTCTTTTTGGACAGGCTACAAAGGGGTTGAGAAAGGAAATAATGAACTAGGTAGTAGGAAAATTGATTCGACCAAAAATGGCCTCCTTAAATGTAGTATCGTTTGATTTGGTCAAGGTTGATTGGTTCTGGTAATTCGATTCCATCATGATCTTGAAGTCTGACAGCTTTTCCTGGTAATATTTCCTTGATGATGTATGGACCTCCCCAATTTGGTTTGAACTTCCCTCTAGGGTCAAAAATAGGTGTCCGATTCTCTTTGAGTACTAAATCCCCGACTTGTAAGTGACGAACCTTGATTTTTTTGTCAAACGCACGGGCGGCTCTTCTTTGATAAGCTTGCACGTGATACAAAGCTCTTAGTCATTTTTCTTCGATCAAACTTAATTCTTCATACCATTGAAGAACCCAATTTGCTTCTGACAATTGACTTTCCTTGAAGGCCTTAAAATATGGGATTTACATTTCAACTGGTAAGATTACTTCCATATCATAGACTAGCAAGTAGGGAATAGCTCGAGTGGAAGACTGTATTGTGAATGATAACTTCTCTAACTAATCCTGGTGTGATTGACGCATTGTCTTGATGATTGTTTTGAGATTTTTTACTGGCTGCTTCAACCTTTCCATTAGTTTGAGAACGTAGGGAGATGATTTGTGATTTTGGATCTTGAACTTTAAATATAGAGTAATAACTTAAGCTTTGATGTACAACCCAACTATTTCATTAATCTGAGAATGTAATCTATTCTGGGAGCTCTACCATGTTGAGAAGTCTAGCACTAATACATTTTATAACATCTTCCTTGATCTCCTTTTATCAAGTCAATATATATAATCCGTGTCAGACAACTCCCAAACTTGCACCTAACATATCCTCATAGGCCCAAGCGAACAAGTCTTTTGAAATTTCTGAGAAAATTCATTATCCTCTTGTGTTCCTCTAGGGATAGGATGATTTCTATTTGAATCTCTTTAGGATTTAATTTATGTTTCACGGTCAATGACCTTTGCCTTCTTGAGCTTGACTCTTATCTTCTTGTTCAGGAGAAAAATATATCCTTGAAGCTAGATTATTAGTTAATTCTTTAATGCGCTTGAGGTATTCAAAAATTTTCTTTATTCAATCAAATTCAGAAGGGACGACAGACACTTCTATAAACTCAATAAACTAACTCGACTCAACAGGAAAAGAGTAGACTCGATCTAAAGAAAATATAACATTGAAAAATTAGACTCGAGCTAACTCAAATAACTCCTGAAAAATCAATACAACTACCCACAATGGGCTTGATTAGGACTGAGGACTGAGATATTGCTTACAACCAACAAGATTGAGGCGCGGTGATCTTCATGGAACAACTGTGCGATATTGAGAAATTTTGAGGTCATTTCTGACTGTTGACTTGATATTGACGTTTACTCTAACTGATCGGATTTACAACCCTAGCTAGACGATGGACGATTGAGCTTAGATACAATGATAATCCTTAAACCTCTTTGAAGGTGAATTTAACCAATTTCAGTGTCACCCCCTTGATAACATTTTAAATGAACCTTGAGATTTTATTGAATTTTGTGCACCAATCCATTAAACAATTCATCCATTCAATGATTATTCAGAAGGAAAATAATTTTACTGCACTCTTGAAAAATATTGACAAATAATGTTTTCATTGAATAACAACTTCCAACAAACATATTTAAAAAATTTTCCATGCAAAATAGATCTTTTGTAAATCATTTTTTTTTGAAAAATATTTTTCTTCCATTTCTTTTTTAGAAAACATTGTCTTTTAGAAAACTCTTCTTTTTGGAAAGCGTTTCCTTTTGGAAAATCTTATTCTTCTGAAAAATCTTTTCTGGAAATACTTTTTTTTGGAAAACATTTTCGCTTTGTAAACCATTTTTCTTCTTTGAAAATTTGATTTCTATTTCAATTTAAATGGCCCACCATGATTGTTGGATCGGGATGGACTGGGTCATTATTGTAAAAAAATGGATCGGTGCACCCATTTTAATTTTCAAAAACAACATTTTTTATCCTTGAGGACAATCATACACTCTGATCTCATCATTCACATCACTCACATACATTCATCAATCACATGCATTCATTCAATAAACAACCCGAGAACACCCACGATAAGTTCGAGTCGTGACCTACTAGGAAGGTTTCTAGACTCTAAGCTTACTACGTGCAATGCATTTTTATCTGGCCACCCTTGCCCAAGCACACCTATATACCTTTCGATACGTGATGACTTGGTTTGATATACCGTATAGGTGATAATCTAAAACCTCAATTCACTTTTCTGAAGTAAAAAACAGTCAGTTCGATCTCCAGTTGAGAGGTGGCGCACAATGCTGAGCAAGGACCCACTTAAATACCTCTCGTCTAGAATAGACGTAGTCTATCCCCCTCGTACAGTAGGGTACAACGGGACAAGATCTTGCTTAGACATCGGTTTTGACCAAGAAGTGCAATTGATATACTTAAATTATCTTTTATACCTACGGGTACGAGTCAAGAGTTGTAGCTTTCATAAATGGTTTGGCATCCCACGAGGGGACCGACCACGTATTAGTACTACATTGGCAATAGGGACATGTGACTGTGTGGCTTACAATAGGTCAAAGGCTCAGGTCGCTCCAGCCTGGGTGCATCAATATGTCTCTCAGAATCACTTGATCAGACGGTATTGATGCCCCAGTTCGATATACCCTAAGGTACGTGACTGGAGTTGTGATTTTCATGAATGACGTCGCATCTCCGAGGAGACCGGGCCACGCACTAGTGCCACGTTGGCTATATGAGACGTGTAAGTGCTCAAAACAGTAAATGTGCATGTGGTGTGTGCAAAGCAGGGTGGGGTGTGCTCGGGGTTTTTTTCAAGTAAATGGGCCCATGGATCCAATCATTACAAAATGAATTACATGAATATTTAATTGAAATAAACACTATCCTAATCACATGAATACTTAATCAAGATCAAAACCATTCAAATCACATGATTAAAAATGAGCATATCAAGCATATAGTAAGCATTTAATCCAACATTATTTCCTATGTATTCCAATCGAAGGTTATTTCGGATGGCCCAAAATAATTCAGAATTTCAAATCATATTGTATTGAGGATGACTGGATATTCGTTAGGATGGAGATTTTAAAATCAAATACCCATTTTTTTTTTTAAATAAAAAACAAAATCCCAATAAAAATTTAGCCAACAAAGGGATCGTTGTTGACAAACCATCTTTTACTAGTGTCACCCCAATGTCCACGTAAATCATTAAGGTGTCATTAGAACAATTGGTGTGTCAAAATAACAAATCATTCAGCCGCAAAGAGGGTTGCCAACAATTAGAACAACATTGAGGTGTATTAGCAACCCATTATTAATTTATAACACATCAATCCTTTAGAAAAAATAAATAATTGCCCGCATATGGAGTGGTGTGTCACAAATGAATATTGATGTGTTAATAAAAGCTTGGGATAAACTAAACAACCACATTCTTCATCAGTTAAATTAAGCAAATATTCCATGAAAATGTGCTTATTTAATTGCGATTTCTCGTCTGATCCATCGGTTTTGACCTCCAGAAATTCTAAAAAATAAACATGAAAAGTCGAAAAAGGTCCCAAACCAACGATTAAATTGTTTGGTGTTGTTAAATCAGAAACAAGGAAAATCTCTCTTCATCGCCATCCATCTCAAATGCAAATCAATGTTCTCTAAAAATTTCTAAAGAAAGGCTAAATTTCCAAAATTCCAAAATCCAATTTCGTGAAAACAAATCAATTGAGAGCAATCGGTTTCAACTCCATTAGATTTCCCACACCCTTACGATCCACTTTTAAAGAGCAACCAAAAAGAAAAACAGAATCAAAATTTCAGAACTTCTATGTTTGGCGCTGGATTCATGTTCGAATGCTCCATCATCGCGAATCAATGTTCTCTAAAAATTTCTAAAGAAAGGCTAAATTTTCAAAATTCCAAAATCCGATTTCGTGAAAACAAATCAATTGAGAGCAATCGGTTTCAACTCCATTAGATTTCCCACACCCTTACGATCAACTTTTAAAGAGCAACCAAAAAGAAAAACAGAATCAAAGTTTTAGAACTTCTATGTTTGGCGCTGGATTCATGTTCGAATGCTCCATCATCGATATATTATATGAGGTACGAAGAACATAAGAAACCAAACCAAAATCGAACAAAATTGACAGCGATGTTTCAAGGATATGTAGATAAATCCATATAAATCTTCATTCGAACAACCAACATAGATTTAATTTCTTTCTTTTTTTTCTTTTTAAAAAAAAAACTCTGGTTCTTTGGGGCGAGATCACCGATTTAGCTTCATAGATAGATGAATCATGCTGAGTGTCTCAACCTCTCTCAAAAGAAATCACTGATTTCTTTAGATCATTAGTGACCCCAAATCGATTGGCCGATCGGATTTAAATCTGAACCAGTCCCTCATGTTCGTTGACAGCCGAATGAAAGGAGTGATTAAATTGTTCTTGATCGAATAGGCTACAAGGGGGCTGAAGATTCAGAGTTTTGTAACCCTCTATTAGAAGAAAACAACGGTTTTTGGGTCTGAAATCGAACAGCTCTAACAGATTCGTTTGTTGTAGACGATGAGGTTAGGAAGAAAACGATTTAAGAAGATGATGTGGTGAAAGAGAGAAACAAACTTTATTTGTGGCACACCCACACTTCGTGGTTATTAGAGGGGTGTGAAAAATAACGCAAAGGTTTTTACTCGGGCACCCCCCTTTATCAGCACACTGTTGCTGTACAGAAACTCAAAAGAAGCCAATTTTTTTTATTTGCTGTCTATAGGCAGCATGCCTTGCCTACATATATAAAAAAAACTAAAACTAAACACCTAAAAAAAAACAAAAACAAATAAATAAAATCTTTTTTTTCTTAAAACACTATCAAGTAACATAACAAACATGTTCCCTTAAAAAAATTTATCATCCAAAAAACGGATCGACCTACCTAGAAAAGAAAACTCAATCATCATTATTCCGCCCCCAATAAAATTATCCTTTGAAATTTAGTATTATTCAAAGTCACCCTAAGTAACCCTCGATCGAACCATATAAAAAAATGTGCCACGTAAACATACTCAAAAATTGAACAAAAATTAATGATTGGGTCCACAAAAAAAGGAAAAAAAAACAGTAACCAGGCAATAAATTGACTAAGAATTAAATAGGAAGAAAAAAGAAAAAAAAGAGAAAAAAAAAACAAACAAAATCTAGGTCAATGGCAATATTCCCATACTTGGGGTTTTTCAAGTTTGATCCTCAATGGTCCCCAGTGAAGTCACCACTGAAAGCGCCCTCGATCCGCGAGGTGTGCGGATCCGCTTTTGACCCTTGAGGTTTGGGAGTCGCCACCTAGTTGTTAAGGTCTAGGAACCAAACTGACTCTAAAAAAAGGTAAACTAATCTACGAAAGAGAAAAATAGTCCGGGGATCACGTCACGGGATTGGAAGGTGTTAGGCACCAACCCCGCCCGGCCAAAGCCGGTCTCTACTAACTTTTCAAGTAAATCACATTGCTAAAAACCTAGATAGAAATAAAAATAAAAAATCTGATACCTTTCCGATAGCAAGGATTTTACTCCCTCAGATCTGACAAAAAAAGCTCCTTGTACCGTACTCCCTTGGTTCGTTCTGTCTCCGAATTTGATTTCGGATCTCCGAGGTAAGGTATCTCCTTATTTTTGGATCTGAACTCTTCAAGTTTGTTGCAGATTTTAGGATGTTTTCGGAAGGCTTTTGGGTGTTTCTTATGCTAAAATCGAAGGGGGGATGTTAGGTAAGGAGTTGGGGCTCCAAAACTAGGGTCTATGAGGGGCTAGGGGAGCTTCTAGACCTACTTCTCTTAGGGTTTATGATTTTTTTTTACGAAAATAGGGTGTGAGCACCTCTATTTATAGATGTTTTTAGGGTTGATTTGGATAGAATTAGTGTTTAATTAGAGATCTTTTAATTAGAATTGTGTTTTAGTTAGACTTATTTTAGGTAGAATTGTGTTTTAATTAGAATTGTTTTAAGTAGAATTGTTTTTAAGTTAGAACTCTATTAGATAGAGTTATTAATCAATTATAATTCTATTATGACTTTTGGTCTTATTTGATTGACTTTTAATGTTTTGACTTTAGTCTTAATTGATTGACTTTTAATATCTTGACTTTAGTCTTGCTTAATTGACTTTAATTTTGACTTCAGTCTCATTTGATTGACTTTAATACCTTGACTTCAGTCTTGCTTGATTTAATTTTAATTTTTGGAGAACCCCCCTCTAAAATATCTTTAATTCTTTGGACCCCCAAATGGAGGGGTCCTTAAAGAAATATCCCACGAACCCTCAACAATTTTGCCTGAGAGTCCGATTGATCGATTTCTTTGATTCAAAATTTTGATTTAATTTCATTACTGTTTAAATTTAATTATTTAATATTTTATTTATTAATTTGGGAATTTTTTATCATGAAAATTGTGAAATTACCATTTTACCCCCGAAGAGGACTTTTCACGTTTCAAGTCGGTTTTTAATGTTCTAGGATGTTTTAGAATCGATTTTTCGTAAGGAATTCAATGAGAATGTCGGTTTGTGTCATTTATGAAAATTTTTATGTGAAATGATTGTGAACTTTATAAGGGGCATTTTCGTAATTTTGTCAAATTCTGTTAAAATTGGTGAAATGATTTATTTGGTTTCGATTTGTTATTTTATGTGTTCGAGAGAGTTTTCCTAAGCGTAACGTAGGCTCTAGGGTTGTTTTGAGGTTAGGGGTATTTTGGTAATTTGATAATTTTTTAGTGATTTTTATCATGAAGCTTCTTTTTGGTCTGCAAGATGATGATTTCTATGTTTCTGGGGTCGTATTTTCCTAGCGTAGCGTGGTTTCTAAGGTTTTGTCAGTTCGAGATACCTCATCCGGATTTCTGAAACATATCTGGTAACAAAATAAAGCAATGGAATACACATCCATCATTGGGAATCATTACAATCGGATTGACGAGTTGATTAATCAGGCGAGTGCAAAAATGGGGTGTCTACAAATACAGAAGCCGCTGAGTTGTTTATATTAGTGCTAAATAGGTCCTTTTGAGTGAAGAGTACTTTCGTCCATATTCCAACATCTTCATGTTGATATAGTAGATTGCCCTTTCTCTACTACTATCTTTATCGTATTGTGTTAGCATACATTCCATAACTATCTCTATGATTGATAATAACAAATACGTAATTCATCCGGTATAGGCAAAACCAAGATCAATGGGTTTGCAAGGTATTCTTTGACATGTTCGAAAGTCTTTTGACATTATTAGTTTCAAACGGTTGGCTCATTCTCTTTTAGAAGCTTAAATATGGGATTACAAACATCAGTGAGTTAAGCGATAAATCTACTTACATATTGAATTCTACCCAAGAAACCTCGGATCTGCTTCTTATTCTTGGGAAGTTTCATTTCTTGGATGGCCTTGATCTTGCCTGGATCTACTTCGATTCCTTTTTTACTGACAATAAATCCAAGTAGCTTCTTTAAGGTAATCTCAAAGACATTTTTTTGTGGATTAAGTCACAATTAGTACTTTTGAATCTTTTCGAGGAGTTTTTTAAGGTAGTTGCGTGGCTGGTTCGATCTTTAGACTTAACAATCATATCATACATGTAATACCCCGAGTTTTTGATTCATATACTGAGGAAAATTAAATAGTAGAATTTTGAGAAAATTCTAAAAGCGGTACTTAGGGTAAAAATTTTGGATTTTGTTATGTTCACTTTTGATGAAATCTGATCTCATCGTTGGATTTAAAATTGTCTAAAAACATACTTTATCCTGTAAATATGCTCAAATTTGAGTTTGAACGAAAAAGTTACAAATCCTCAATTTTTGGGTTGAACGGGGGTAAAAAATTGAATTTTTGTTAAAGCAAAAATTAGAAGAATCTGATTGCACCATTAGGTTTGTAATGAAAAATTACGAAAAATAAAATTTTCACTCGTTAGTTTCTAAGCCTGGAATGTGACGCCCCGCCAAACGCTAACACAAATCCCAAGGTACTAGGTGGCACCTCGAAATTTCGGCATGGTCTCCTCTATTTATATTAGCGTTTCACGAAACTCAAACCTGATAAACCAATTTATAACAAAACCTGTATATAAAAAAAATGTAGATACAGGAAAATATCAGCGGAAGACTAATTACATCTAACATGTAAGTAGATCAGAGTGCGGAAGATTTATCAATATATAGGCTTACCAAAACACTCTCACTCTAACAGAGGCCTAAACTCTCAAATCCAGAAACTACATACATCCTGGATGAAACTGACAACACTAAGGGATGTGGCCCTAGTGCTCACCAGGCAATAAACTCTGATCGTCAATCTGATCGATCAGATACTCCTCAATTACTGACTCTACGCCTGCCTCGGCAGCTGCAAGTGCTGAAACTAAAAAAAATAGGAAGGAAAGGGTGAGTAACAATGGTTACCCAGTAAGTCCACAGCCAATTCCTACTAATAACCCTTCCTAAGCATGATCGAATAAAGCATACTGAACATTTTAATACATGCAAGGTTTTACAAGATAAAATACGATCAACTGGTACATATAGCCAGGGATGAGTAACTAAACAGTTCTAAAAATTTCACATAACATCAATCATCCATACTCATTATACATTTTCCATTTTATGCAAATACAGTTGGCAACATTAAATTAATAGACATGCTTCTAAGTTTGTAATTCGAAATATAACGACATATACATAATACAAATGGTGGAGTATTGGAATTAAAGAGTTGGGATTCACGACTGGATCGCTCCCAGTCAGGACATGATATTCCCCAATAATATCGTAGTTCCTGATTTTGTGGCTGGTCGTGTCTACCACGCTTGCGGGACCATTTATCCGACTCAGGCTGACCGTTTGACGTGACCGTAAGCAATGGGTCTCTTTTCGATGTGTCAGAACGTTCGACTACTACTAGATTGTTAGTGATCACTGACTAATCATCTTCGTCTATGCCTATCAGGCATGCATGTGATTCCCAAAAGACACTCCACTCATATACGACCACCTTTACAAAACACGTTCACTGGTAAAGATAAGAAAGGAATGAACCCGGATTCCAGTTGTGACTCCACTCTCATACGCGTCCCATACCACGTATGAGTTTGGTGGTCCCTATCGTACATCCCAGGATAGTGCACCCCTCCGGATGATGTGACGCACTATCCCTTCAGGCATTCGCAAACCCTTTAACAGCTCACAAAATAGCTACGTATAGATATATATGATTTTTCATTTAAAACAAAAGAGAAATTAACAGAACAGGGTTGAGAACGGATATCCAGTTCCTACCATGCAACTGTGGCCACCCGGCCTAAAAATAAATAACAGTACTCAGCGCACGCGCTAGCATAATTGGAAATAAACATGTAACCCTTCCATTAATAACCTAGATATCCTTTCACCAACCTACATACACCATACAATGTAAAATACAGACATCACCCCTCGGGCGTGATTCTGACATTTTACTGTTCATTCCCTTTTCCCATTCTTTCGACATTCTCACTTTTCATCTTTTCAAATCAACCATCCATTTTCAATCTTTCAAAGTCATTCTTTTGGCCTTTCCATTGAAAATCATCAAAGTTTATAAAAAAATAAGGTCCCGGCGATGCACGAGACCAAAGCTATTAAAAATGGTAAAAACTGGTGAAAATTTGACTAAGTGTTGGAAACTCAAATTTTCAAAGTTCTCGAAATTGAAAACGGGTTTTTCGAAATGAAAGTCTCGACCATGAAATTCGACACTATATAGTTTTTGTAATCTAATTCAAAGGAACGCGAAAGTTATTTCATTTTGAAAACTTGCCGAAAACGTCGAAAAATACGTTTTATTCTTGAAACCAAAATTCGGATTTTGATCCTTTGAAATTTGGATCTTAAAACCATTCCCATTGTTCCGAAATGGGGGGGTGAAACCTTAATTTCATTAAAGAACTCAAAGTAAATGGAAAGTAAAAATTAAAGAGGACATTTACTTAAATGTTTTTAATGAAATGAAGGGTGAGAAATAGTGTATAAGGTGTGAGGATGTCAGGCCAAGAGTCAGAGTCTGTTTCTGACTCAGAACAGTGCTGTCGGTAGCAGAACCTTGTTCTGTCGGTGGAACCGATGGTTCCTGCCAACAGAAGAAAATTTTCGGTGGCAGAAGCTTCATTCTGTCGGTGGCACCGACCCTTCCCGCCGACAGCCTAAACCTCACTCGCGATTTTTGGGTTTTTCGATCCCTTCTTTGGATCTTTGTTCCATTCTTCAAATCCCTCAATCCACCCACGAATTCAACATTTAAAATATAGATTAGACACATCAAATCCTTATTTCTAGCATGAATTTCAATTCAAATAAAGATTTCTATGATTTAAAACAAGCAACACATTTTTAACAAAACCCCTAAATGCAAATTTCAAAAATCTAAAGCTACCAATAAGAATTGGAAGTCCCTTACTTGTTTGTGGACGCCAATGGTGATGAATCAACACTAAGGATCAATGTTAGGCGGCTCGAAGTTCCGAAAGTGGTTGAACTCGGGTGCCAACGGAGTGGTTGGTTGTGAAACCCTCTTTGAAGGTGTTCTCCTCGCTTCCTAATGACCAACAACGACTTTCCTATGATTTGGATGAGGTTCTAAGTGATTACACAAAAATTCACTTGCTGATTCTTGTAGGAGACCAAGAGAAAAGAAGAGGAAATGGAGGTTGGATGGGGTGAGGACGTAGAGCTCGACAACGCCGACGACTTTGCCTTCTTCGTCGAGGTTCAACTCGGACTTGATTGGGATAGATCTTGATAGGAATGGGTTCAAAACCTAGGTCTAGAAAATGGTTGAGTTGACTTCTTTGGAGAAGAGTGAAGAAGTGAAATGAAATAGAAGAAAGTGAGTTTTCTTTTATAAAAGGGCTGAGGGTATACTTGTAAATTTCCAATCATTTCTAGTTTCGATCATAACTTAACCATTCGGACTCGGAAAGAGGCAAACGAATATACCATTTCAAATAATTTTTCGTTGTGGTTCTAATGGTGTAGTCGAAGTTTCTTGATTCTCCCTCTAACAAAAATTTTCTATTTTGGGTCCCACTTAACGCAAAATTCGAGGATTTTATAACTTTTTCCTCCGAACTCGAATTCGAACTTGCTTACAAGCTAATATATATATTTCGATTCTTTTGAATCTAATGGCGAAGTCGATTTTTCTTAAAATTAATCATAGCAATATTCGAGTATTTTACTCTAAGTCTTTCATTCGATATTTTCCTCCAAATCTCACCATTTACTTTCCTCGAGATATGAGTCGAAAATCTGGGGTGTTATATGGAAAGCCAAATTATCGTAAAAAATGGAGACAAGTTTAAAAATACCGATTTTATCCCGTATTTACTTTAAAAAAATGCTTTATATTTTTATTTTATTTCTCATTGTCTTCTCCAAATTTCAAAAACTAACAACCATAGCTGACTCAAAAACCTTGGTTTTTTTAACTACTTTGTGTCGAATTTTCGTCTCGACTAAGATCCCATTGACCATCGACAAAGAATGAAATTTTATTCGCAACGTCAAACACTACGAATTTACCGAATCACTTTCACCTTTTTTCTTTTCCTTATCTATTTTTCATCAAAAATCAACCGTACCACATAGTGGATTTCTACCTTTTCAACCCAAAATCTCATTGATTTAGAGACCAAACTGGGCAGGTAGAGTAGGACTCCCAAAATAATTAGTTTATTACTCTTTCACTCCGAGTAGGTAGAGTAGAACTTCCCAAAATAATTAATTCATTACTATTTCACTCTAGGCAGTTAGAGTAGGACTCCCAAAACAATTAGTTCATTATTCTATCACTCCAAGTAGGTAGACTAGAACTTCCAAAAAAAAAAAAATTAGTTCATTACTCTTTCACTCTGAGTAGGTAGAGTAGAACTTCCCAAAAAAAATAGTTCATTACTCTTTCACCCTGGGCAGGTAGAGTAGGACTCCCAAAAAATTTAGTTCATTACTCTTTCACTCCGAGTAGGTAGAGTAGGACTCCAAAAAAAATTAGTTAATTACTCTTTCACTCGGAGTAGGTAGAGTAGAGCTTCCCAAAAGGCTTAGTTCATTACTCTTTCACTCTGAGCAGGTAGAGTAGAACTTCCCAAAAAATTAGTTCATTACTCTTTCACTCCGAGTAGGTAGAGTAGAACTTCCCAAAAAAAATTTAGTTCATTGCTCTTTCACCCTGAACAGGTAGAGTAGGACTCCCAAAAGGCTTAGTTCATTACTCTTTCACTCCGAGTAGGTAGAGTAGAACTTCCCAAAAAAAAAGATAAGCTCATTACTCTTGCACCTAAGGTAGGTAGAATAGGACATTCAACTTTTACTCGAATTTTTCTCAGATTTTATTTTTCTTTGGTTTTACCGAGATTTCATGTTTTGCTCAGACACCTTACTCAGTTTTTTTATGAGTGCACAAAATAGAAACACACTTTTCCAAAATTAGCATCACACCAATGCACACACGTGCACTTTTGTATTAGTCAGGGAGAATTTTCTAAAATTCAAGGATCTGACACCACCAGTGAGAGCTCGCGCTCAAGGACCTGACAACCTTTTAGTTGGGGGAGAGTTTTACGCTCAAGGATCCGAACACCCCGACGAATTGCTAAATCAGGCTGTAAAATGAATTGTCATTAGCTTTGCTATTCGGATATCGCACTATCTACAAAAATAGATTTGCTATCTAGTTTGCTTCAACCCTCTGCCAAAGAGGGGCATCTGTAGACACCCCATTTTTGCACTCGCCTGATTAATCAACTCGTCAACTCGATTGCAACGATTCCCAATGATAGATGTTTATTCCAATGCTTTATTTTGTTACTAGATATGTTTCAGAAATCCGGATGAGGTATCTCGAACTAACAAAACTGTAGAAATCACGCTACGCTAGAAAAATATAACCCCAAAAGCTTAGAAATCATCATTTTTCAAATAAAAAGAAGCTTCACGATAAAAATCACTAAAAATGACCAAATTACTAAAATACCCCTAACCTTAAAATATCTCTAGAGCTTACGTTACGCTTAGGAAAATCCCTTCAAACTCATAAAATAATAAATTGAAGCCAAATAAATCATTTCACCAATTTCACAAAATTTGACAAAATTACGAAAATGCCCCTCATAAAGTTCACGACCATTTCACACAAAAACTTCATAAATGATAAAATCAACATTCCCATAGAATTCCTTACGAAAAATTGACTCTAAAACATCCTAGAACATCAAAAACCGACTTGAAACACAAAAAGTCCTCTTCGAGGGGAAAACGGTAATTTCACAATTTTTATAATTAAAATTTTCAAAATTAATAAATAAAAAATTAAATAATTAAAGTGAAACATTAATAAAATTAATTTAAAATTTTAAAAATTTAAACTAAAAAATCAATAAATCAGGCTCTCAGGCAAAATTGTTGATGGTTGCCAAGATATTTATTCAAGGACCCCTCCATTTGGGGGTCCAAAGAATTAAAGATATAATAGAGGGGGGTTCTCCAAAAAATTAAAGTCAATCAAGTAAGACTAAAGTCAAAATTAAAGTCAATTAAGTAAGACTAAAGTCAAAATATTAAAGTCAATCAAATAAGACCAAAAGTCAAAATCCTAATAGAGTTCTAGTTAAATAATAACTCTATTTAATAGAATTCTAACTAAAATATAACTCTACCTAAAATAATTTTAATTAAAATACAACTCTACCTAAAATAATTCTAATTAAAATATAACTCTAACTAAAAGAATTCTAATTAAACACTAATTCTATCTAAATCAACCCTTAAAAAAATCTATAAATAGGGGTCCTCACACCCTATTTTCGTATCAAATAATAAACCCTAAGAGAAGTAGGTCAAAAAACTTCCCTAACTTCCCATAAATCCTAATTTTGAAGCCCCAACTCCTTACCTAACACCCATACTTCGATTTTAGCTTGAAAAACACCTAGAAGTCCTTCAAAAACACCCCAAAATTCATAAAATAATTCGAAGAATCCAGATCTAAGAAAGAGATACCTTGCCTCGGAGATCGGGAATCAGATCCGAAGACAGAACGAAGCAAGGAGTACAGTACAAGGAGCGGATTTATCAGATCTGAGGGAATATAATCGTTGCGTTCGAAGGTAAAATTTCTTTTATTTTTTTTCCTATCTAGGTTTCTTTGTTAGTAATGTAGTCTTATTTGGGATAAGTAGAGACTGGCATTGGCCGGGCGGGATTGGTGCCTAACACCTTCCAACCCTGTAATGTGATCTCCAGATTCAGTTTTTCTTTCGTAGATTAATTTATTTGCCTTTTAGAGTCAAAGTTCGGTTCCTAGACCATAATAACTAGATGGCGACTCCCAAACCTCAAGGGTCAAAAACGGATCCGCGCACCCAGTGGATCGAAGGCGCTTTCAGACGTCATCATCGAGATCTTCAAAAGCATCAAGTTCATTTCAAAAATCAGATGCATATGAGTTCGATTTACCTCGATTTTCACATTATGTTGCCTCGATTTCCACACACGTTACTTGCTTCTAATGACCAACGATAAGTAGGGAGCTTATGATTTTTACTAGTAATCGTAGATTTTGAAAATGTATTTAGAATTTTTATCAATCTTGTTATTTTATTTTAAAATATAGGATTTTCTTCATTTATTTCAAATTTATGAGAAATATATGTGTTTGATATGTTTAATTATGTTTTATAATAATTTATATGTGGGTGGGAGATTTCACTAAATTCTTTTTGCCAGTTCAGTTATATGTAATTGTTAAGACTTTGTTTTGATCCAGATTTTATAGTTTTTCAATTTAAATGATAAAGTGAATTTTAAAATTTGAAAAATAATTTGATATTAAATGAAGTTACATTGATTTGATAAATATTAGAAAGTTTGAAAAGTGCTACTACTGAAAAAAAAAAAAAATAGATGAAACGTTAAAATGTCAGAAGACCCAAAGGGTGATATTTGCATTTGAAATTATTGTGATATAGGTGGGTTGATGAACGGATATCCAAGGTTAATTTACTTTCTGTTGTCACGAGGTGACTTACATATTTATTTACTTTATATTAACGTGAAACATTGTTTAAATTTGTGTAAGAATGCACTGTGTTGTATTATTATTTCATTTAACCTGGGTAGGCACAATTGCATGGTAGGAAACTGGATATCCATTCTCAACACTGTGACGTTAATTTATTTTTTTTTCTTCTTTATATATATATATTATATATATATATATATATATATATATATATATATATATATATATATATATATATTATTGAACTATTAAATAGTTTGTAAATACTTGAAAGGAGAGTCCGTAATATCATTTGAAGTAATATATTATCCTAGGATATACGGTAGGGACAACCAAATTCATATGTGGTATGGGACAAGTATGAGAATGGCGTCACAACTGAAATCTGGATTTATTCATTTCTATCTTTTTTAGTAAATGTATAATGTAAAGGTGGTTGTATATAAGTGGGGATGTATAATGGGAATCACATGTACGCCTGATAGGCATAGATGAAGATGGTTAGTCAATAATCACTAACAGTTTAAAGTAGTCGAATATCTTGACATGTCGAAAAAAAAACCTATCTACTATGATCACGTCAAACAACCAACCTAAGTCGGATAAATGATTATCCAAATGTGGTAAGTTGTAGTGATCAACTACAAAATCAGGAACTAACGGTGCGATTCCATACCGGTGAAGCATTGGAACATGATATCTTGACTAAGAGCTATAGTATGAGTAATGTTGATTGATGAAATTTAGATTTTAACTGTTTAGTTTCTCATCCTTGACTATATGTACCAATTAATTGTAGTTTATTAGTGTAGACACCCCATTTTTGCATCCGCCTGATTAATCAACTCGTCAACCCGATCGCAATGATTCCCAATGATGGATGTTATTTTCATTGCTTTATTTTATTACCAGAAATGTTTTAGAAATCCGGATGAGGTATCTCGACCTGATAAAGCCTTAGAAACCACGCTACTCTAGGAAAATACGACTCCAGAAACATAGAAATCATCATTTTTCAGACAAAAAGAAGCTTCACGATAAAAATCACTAAAAATTGACCAAATTACCAAAATACCCCTAACATCAAAACAACCCTAAAGCCTACGTTACGATTAGGAAAACTCTCTCAAACACAAAAAATAACAAATCAAAACTAAATAAATCATTTCACCAATTTTCACAAAATTTGATAAAATTACGAAAATGTCCCTCATAAAGTTCACGGCCATTTCACACAAAAAATTTCATAAATAACACAAACTTATATTTTCATTGAATTCCTTACGAAAAATCGATTCTAAAACATCCTAGAACATTAAAAACTGACTTAAAACGTGAAAAATCCTCTCCGGGGGTAAAACGGTAATTTCACAATTTTCATAATTAAAAATTTTGAAATTAATAAATAAAATATTAAATAATTAAAGTGAACATTAATGAAATTAATTTAAAATTTTGAACTAAAAAAATCGATCAATCGGACTTTCATGAAAAATTGTTGAGGGTTCGTGAGATATTTCTTTAAGGACCCCTCCATTTGGGGGTCCAAAGAATTAAAGACATAATAGAGGGGGGCTATCCAAAAATTTAAAGTCAATCAAGCAAGACTAAAATCAAGGTATTAAAGTCAATCAAGTAAGACTAAAGTCAAAATTAAAGTCAATTAAGCAAGACTAAAGTCAAGATATTAAAAGTCAATCAATTAAGACTAAAGTCAAAATATTAAAAGTCAATCAAATAAGACCAAAAGTCAAAAAAATCTAATAGTGTTCTAATTAAATAATAACTCTATTTAATAGAGTTCTAACTAAAATACAACTCTACCTAAAATAATTCTAATTAAAATACAATTCTGCCTAAAACAATTCTAATTAAAATACAATTCTACCTAAAACAATTCTAACTAAAACACAACTCTAACTAAAATAACTCTAATTAAACACTAACTCTATCTAAATCAATCCTTAAAAAAATCTATAAATAGGGGTGCTCACACCTTATTTTCGTATCAAATCATAAACCCGAAAAGAAGTAGGTCTAAAAGCCCCCTTAGCCTCCCATAAACCCTAGTTTTGGAGCCCCAACTCCTTACCTAACATCCCTTCTTCGATTTTTGCCTAAAAAATACCTAAAAGCCCTCCAAAAACATCCCAAAATCCATAATAAACTCGAAGAGTCCAGATAAAAAAAAAGGAGATACCTTGCCTCGGAGATCAGAAATCAAATCCGGAGACAGAACGAAGCAAGGAGTATAGTACAATGAGCAATTTTTGTCGGATCTGAGGGAACAAGGTCTTTGCTATCGGAAAGGTATAATTTCTTACTTTATTTTATTATCTAGGTTTTTTTTAACAATGTAATTTATTTGGGAAGTTAGTAGAGACTGGCTTTGGCCGGGCGGGGTTGGTGCCTAACACCTTCCAACCCCGTAACATGATCCCCGAATTCAGTTTTTTTTTTTGTTCTAGATTAGTTCTTTATCTATTTAGAGTCATTGATCGGTTCCTAGACCGTAATAACTAGGTGGCGACTTCCAAACCTCAAGGGTCAAAAGCGGATCCGCCCACCCCGCGGATCGAGGGCGCTTTCAATTAAATAAAATTTTGTATGCATTGAAATGATTTAGAATGCTTACTGGTTCATATTAAGAAAGGTTATTAGTCGGACTTGTTTGTTTACCTACTGGATAACCCATGTTACTCACAATTTCCTTATTTTTTTTGTTTCAGATCTGACATTTGATGAAGTTGGTATAGAGCAAGCTAGTGAGGATCATCTGGTGAGTTAGATAGACGATTAGAATCAATTGCCTAGTAAGCATTGGGGCTATACCTACTAGTTGTGTCAGTTCGTTTAAGTTATATCATAGGTTTTAGTTGAATGTTAGGATTCTATTAGTGAAATGAGACTATAAAAATCTTGTATATTATTTACTTCTTCCGTATTCTGATCTATCATATGTTAGTAGATGTACTTAGACTTATGTTATTTTTCTATTTATGTATATATATATATATATATACAAGGTATTATTAACATCGTTTATCAGGTGAAATAAGTATTTAAGTGTCTTGGAATGCTAACATAAATAGAGGAAACCATGTTGAAATTTTGACATGGGATTTTATGTTAGCATTTCAAGGACACCACAATCTACATGCACCTCAACTTCTTTATGTATCAGATCATGTAATAAAGTTGTTGTTACTATTCGATAAGTAGCTCCAGCATTTTTTGGTTCGAAAGACATCACCTTATTGTTAAAGGTTCCCCACTACATGATAAATGAAGTTTTCTACATATCCCGAGGGTCCATCTCTTATCTGATTGTATCTCAAAAATCTGTCCATGAAGGACAACAGGCTATGTCAAGCTATGTTATCAACCAATATGTCAATGTTGAACGAATATTGTATATCCAAAACTTGGAATTCTACAAGAAAATTAGTTATGCCCATGTATATCTAGAGATGTTGAACTCCCAATATGTCCCTCTTAGAGTTGTCATGGGCCTTGACACCTTGATTGGTTGGTTGTAAGTAATTGTAATTTTTAAAGGACAAACATTAAACGTACTTCTATTATCAATCAATATCAGAGGAACTCTCATTCCATTGAAATCAACGATGATGTGCAACTGTTTCGTGTGATTTGTCCTTTCTTTAGAGAGATCAAAATCAAAGAATGATAGGATGTTATTAACATAAGTTTACCCTACTATGTTTGCCAACTAATCTGGAGAGGTGTCAGAGTGACTTGACCTTTATTCAGCACTTTGAGGATGGTTTCCCTATGAGCGGTAAAAGTCATGAGTAGACCGTATACAGTGATGTTAGCATTCAATTTATTTAGTTATTTAGTACATCATCCTCTTTAATAGTTTCTTTTATTAGGTCTGATTTTTCTCTTTTGGCTAAGGCTACAGGACTATCAACACTGAGTTAGGGTAGTTTAACGAATCTCCATACTCGATTCATATGTTTAACTTCATCATAGTCAAGGAAAAATGGTTTTGCTTCATTGGCTAACATATAAGTATCATTGTCTTTGGAAGAAACTGACTCTTTAGGATTCATTTGGGGTAATAAGTAGTTGATGAATATGGGATTATCATAACAAGGTATGGATAAATGGTAGGTTTTAAAAGATAAATCGAATGGTTCGATGTTAGAGGAGAATACCTCATTGATGAACATAGATCCAAAAAGAAGGTAATTAGGTGATTTGGTGGAAATTGAATTGATAAGGACTAAGTCAAAAGGTAATTGAGTGGTGTATAACATGTTTAATGATAGACATGAGATTTTCGTTTTCGAATATCTCAACCACTTTGGGGTTTTGGAGTCGCCACCATTCTTTTTACATAAGGGTGTGAATGGTCACCCGTAATGTACTTTTTTGAAAAATCTTTTATTTTTACATTTAGTGACTCTCCTATGGATTAGGTCTACTAGTCTAATATTTTATTCTAGGTAAGAGGGTCCATATTAGGGAGTAGGGAAGGTGTTAGACACCCTACTCCCTCCACGGTTGGTGGTAACCTCAGATTCGATCCTTTTTTAAAAATAAAAATAAAATGAAAAGAATCGGAAAGATCCGATATGTGCCCTCAAGTATTAGGGACTTTGATGTTGGTTCAAACCATTGAGGACACCCTTACTGAAAAATTGGTCCTTTGATGGCTCAAGCCTTTCGTGGTATGTGCATAGGTGTAGAGAAGGGGAACAAGTAGAAGAGGGGAACTTGGAGGGAAGAGAAAGGGGAGGGGAAAATTTTTTCTCTTCTTTCTTAGTCCATGTCCTACCTTGTTCTTGTCTTGATCTTCTTTGATCTTCAAAATTGTGCTTTCTTGATCTTTCTTGATTTACTTGAGAAAGGGTAAAGAGTTAAGAGTGAGTTGTGATTTGTAAGTTTGATGAGTGTCTCCAAACACTCAATTATACGCACATTTTCTAGATATTTATCTTGATTTTTGTACCTATTTCTCTATATTAAGATAATAATCATGATAAGCCTCAAACCACCACGTTGCATGTTAATTAGGCTTAATTATATATAAATAAATTCATGTACTAGATAAATCTAATTACGTGTGTTTCTTGTGCAGAAAATCAACAATTTGGAATCAAAATCTCAAGGCAAAAGCATTTGGGCCCACTTTGGAATGCCCTAACACTTTGGAATGCCCTAATCCTTTGGAATGCCCTAATCCTTAACTCATATTCTCCTCTTTTGTCTTTTTGTGCAAAGAAAAGTGGAGGCTACTTTTAGACTCTTCTACACACATTTTTCTCTATAAATAGAGCCTTCATTTCTAGAGAAAGGGTCCCATCTTGGTTCTCTTATCCAAGACTCCTTTAATCTAAGGCTCTTTGCCTATTCTCTTATTTTTTGTATTTTCATTTTCTAGTTATTTTCTTTTGGTTAACTAGTCTTGTAAGAAGTAGAAGAAGAAGAAGTTGTAATTTTCTCCATGAAATGAAGAAAAGTTCTTTCATCTCTTGTCTTCCCTCTCTTGCAATGACATTAGGCTAAGTTACCCTCCATTGGAGAGTGGAAAAACCTAGAGCAAGTTCTTGCGTTATTTCTAATTTTATGCCTTTCTTTTATTTAAAATGCTTATGAATTCTCTTTAAGTTTCTTGCACATTTTATTCTTAATATAGATACTTTATGCTTAGATTAGATCAAGATAAAGTATGCTTAAATTAGATAATTTGTAGTAAGAAGTTCTCAAGAAATTCTACTTTGTTTTTGTTCCTTTATTTCATTTTAATTGCAAAACTTTCCGATCTAAGGAGCTAACACCAAGCCCTTATGATTGAGTTATAAAAAGGCTAGAGACTAGAAATTGCTCATTAACATGTTTTAGGTAGATCCACCTCCAATGGTGTTTTAATTCATAAGTTTACTTGCTTTTAATTTCATTTACTTTAGTTTATTTTCTAGCAATTTTACATCTTCTTATAAGTTCAAAAATACAAAGAAAAACAGTTTTAATTCCTTTTAGTTAATTTGAATTTTATCTTCTTAGCTTAGCTCTATTCCTCCTTTCTCTTGGGTTCGATCCCCTACTTGCCCCACAAGTAAGGTAAAACTAAGATTATTATTAACTCCGGTGAGAAGAACAACGATAGTCTCATCAGAATTTTGGCGCCGCTGCCGGGGATCGAACCCGGGTCACCCGCGTGACAGGCGGGAATACTTACCACTATCGGAAAGATCCGATATGTGCCCTCAAGTATTAGGGACTTTGATGTTGGTTCAAACCATTGAGGACACCCTTACTGAAAAATTGGTCCTTTGATGGCTCAAGCCTTTCGTGGTATGTGCATAGGTGTAGAGAAGGGGAACAAGTAGAAGAGGGGAACTTGGAGGGGAGAGAAGGGGGAGGGGAAAATTTTTTCTCTTCTTTCTTAGTCCATGTCCTACCTTGTTCTTGTCTTGATCTTCTTTGATCTTCAAAATTGTGCTTTCTTGATCTTTCTTGATTTACTTGAGAAAGGGTAAAGAGTTAAGAGTGAGTTGTGATTTGTAAGTTGAGAGTAGAATACTGAAAGTGCCCTCGATCCACGGAGTACGCAGATTTGCTTTTGACCTTTGAGATTTGGGAGTTGCCACCTAGTTATTGCGGTCTAAGAATCGAACATCCACTTTAAACGAATAAAAATAACTAATCTACTTAAAAAATAACTGAGTTCGGGGATCACATTACGGGGTTGGAAGGTGTTAGGCACCAACCCCGCCCAGCAAACGTCGGTCTCTACTAATTTTCAAATAGAACTACATTGCTAAAAAGACCTAATCAATAAAAAAAAATTTTAAATCTTTACCTTTATGAAGACAACGGTTGTGTTCCCTCAAATCTGGTAGAATAGTTCTTCGTATAGCACTTCTCACTTCGTTCTGTTACCGGATTCGTTTCGGATCTCCAAAACAAAGTACCTCCTTCTGAATTTTTCTAAATTTTTTATGGGTTTCTGGGGTGTTTTGGAACGGTTTCTAGGTACTTTTTGAGCTAAAATTTGAGTATGGATGTTAGGTAAGGAGTCGGGGCATCAAAATCAATATTTATGGGAGGCTAGGGAAGCTTTTTCAACTACTTTTTCTAGGATTTATTTTTTGATACGAAAATAGGTTGTAAGGACCCCTATTTATAGATTTTTTAAGTGTTTGTTTAGATAAAGTTGGTGTTTAATTATAATTCTTTTAGAAAGAGTTATTGTTTAATTATAATTATTTTAGGTAGAGTTATATTTTAATTAGAATTATTTTAAATAGAATTATTATTTAATTAGGATTGTTTTAAATAGAGTTATTATTTAATTAGGATTGTTTTAAGGTTTTGACTTTTAGTCTCACTTGATTGACTTTGAGATTTTGACTTTAATCTCACTTTATTGACTTTAAGATTTTGACTTTAGTCTTACTTGATTGACTTTAATATCTTCACTTTAGTCTTACTTGATTGACTTTAAGATCTTGACTTTTGTCTTACTTGATCGACTTTAAGATTGACTTTAGTCTTACTTGATTGACTTTAATTTCTTGACTTTAGTATAACTTGATTGACTTTAAGATTTTGAGTTTAGTCTTACTTGATTGACTTTAATTTTAATTATGATTTCACTTTACATTAATTAATGTTTTAATTATTAATTTCAAAATTTTTAATTATTAAAATTGTAAAATTACTATTTTGCCCTCGAAGAGGACTTTTTACTTTTTAAGTCGGTTTTTGATGTTCTAGGATGTTTTGGAATCAATTTTTCATAAGGAATTCAATGGGAATATTGGTTTGTGTCATAAAATTTTTTTTATGCGAAATGGTCGTGAACCTTATGAGGGGCATTTTCATAATTTTATCAAAATTTGACAAAATAATTTATTTGGTTTTGATTTGTTGTTTTATGTATTTGAAAGGATTTTCCTAAGTGTAATGTAAGCTCTATGGATGTTTTGATGTTAGGGGTATTTTGATAATTTGATCATTTTTTAGAGATTTTTACCGTGAAGCTTCTTTTTATCTGTAAGATGATAATTTATATGCTTTTGAAGTTATATTTTCCTAGCGTAGCGTGATTTTTAAGGTTTTGTTAGTTTGAGATATCTCATTTGAATTTCTAAAACATATCTAGTAACAAAATAAAGTATTGGAATAATCATCCATCATTGGGAACTGTTGCAATCGGGTTGACGAGTTGATTAACGGGCGAGTACAAAAAATGGGGTGTCTACAGATACCCCTCTTTGGCAGAGGGTTGAAGCAAACTAGATAGAAAATCTATTTTGGTAGATAATACGATATCCGAATGCCAAAGCTAGTGACAGTTCATTTTGCAGCTTGATTTAACAATTCGTCAAGATGTTCAGATCCTTGAGAGTAAAACTCTCCCTGAACTAAAAGGTTGTCAAGTCCTTGAGCGCGAACTCTCATTGATGGTGTCAGATTCTTGAATTTTAGAAAATTCTCCTTGACTAAAAGGTGCAAGTGTGAGTGTATATACTGTGAAATTGAGTAAAAATTGAGAAAAACTACGCATAAACTGAGCATAATCTAGGTAAAATCTGAGCATAAACTGAGCATAATCTAAGAAAAATTGAGCATAATCCGAACAAAATCCAAGATAACCCTTGGTGACAAAATCCAAAATAACCCTTGGCAACAACTAAGCAAAATCCAAGTTAACCCTTGGCGGCAACTAAGTAAAATCCAAGATAACCCTTGGCGGAAACCGAGCATAATTCCGAAAATCTGGTTGAATAAAACTGAGAATGAAAGAATAAATCTGAGAAAAAATGATTTAAAATGAATCTGAAAAAGAGTGATTGAATCTGGGAATGAATAGATCTGGGA
The DNA here is from genome assembly GCF_017979445.1 of Akebia trifoliata. Classification (NCBI taxonomy): domain Eukaryota; kingdom Viridiplantae; phylum Streptophyta; class Magnoliopsida; order Ranunculales; family Lardizabalaceae; genus Akebia; species Akebia trifoliata. The sequence goes on from NC_141385.1 coordinate 24,997,821, forward strand.
AATAATGAATGCCATATCTCCTATTATAGGTGAAATGTTTATGAGTTAATCTCTGGGCACAACCAAATGTGAGATCCGAAATGCTTTTGTTTGAATCTCAAGGTTTGATCCAAAAGTTTTATGAATTTAAAACCTATGTTTTTATTTCTTTTGAACCACAGGGGCTTTCAAAAAAATTTTATCAAGAGGGTAACCTTAAGTTTGGGTTCCCATTATCTTTTAGGATTAACATTGCTCAAAATAAAATGCCCCTAGTTTGACAATAAACATGACATTGGAGATAATTGAATACATCATACAAAACAAATGCCCCTAGTATAAGGGGGAAATTACATATTAGAGAAGAAAGAAAATGTCCATTGTATGAATGTTTGAAATATTTGATTATCACAAATGCAATAAAGATTCAACTTTTAATTTCGACATTTTATATTGAAGATTTTAAGTTAGGCTCAAGAGAATAAGATATTTTCTTTAAAAAATCATCATAGAATTCACCCTTCTCTCCCTTGGTACGCTTGGGGAAATAAACATTTTCAGATCGATCGTAGAAAAGATACTTGTGGCTTCTGATTTGTGCCTGGTTTAAGCTAAGAATTGAACTTGATTATTTGGACTTCTGATGTTTTAGCTCGAATCGCTCTTAGCTTTTTAATCCCCCGGAGATTTTTTTCTGTTTTTCTTTGTTGCTCTAACTTTTACCTAGATTGCCCTTTTAGATTTTCAAACTAGCGAGCTTTTTCTTTTTTTTCTTTGCTCTGATTGTTGTCAAGACCGTCCTTTTGGATTTTCAACCTTGCGAGTTTGCCTTAATTTTTGCCTAAGTCGTCCTTTTCGGGTTTTCAAGTTAGCAGGCTTCATCATTTTTTTTTTCTTTTTCTTCCCTTCTGAACTTCTAAAATTACCATCTGATCATGCTTTGCTATCTTCCTTGACTTTTCACACGGTACTTAGGAGGACTTTTATGGGTAAACTTAGGACTAGGTATAAAAAGAAAGGGATTTTGAGGCTCAAAAACCCGAATACCCTTTGTGTGGCATTTTTTATTTTTCTTTGAACTTTCTTCCCTATTTGACAATATTATTTTTTATTTATTTATATATTTTTTGTAGGGAAATATATATTTTTTTATTTTGATGTGGTCGGGCCTGAAGTAACTTCTCAGGTTGCCTACGTACCCTAGAATTTTGGGACCAGACCAAAACGTAGTTCGAATTCTTCCGTCCCTTAGGTTAGATCGGCTAAGAAATAAAAAGGCATAAATTTTATTTTTGAAAAGGTTGCAAAGGGGTTAAGAAATAATATATTAAATTGGGTAATAGGAGAATTGATTCAGCCAAAGATGGCCTCCTTAAATGTAGTACCGTTTAATTTGGTCAAGGTTGATTGGTTCTGGTAATGCAATTCCATCATGATCTTGAAGTCTGACAGCTTTTCCTGGTAATATTTCCTTAGTAATGAACGGACCTCCCTAATTTGGTTTGAACTTCCCTCTAGGGTCAAAGATAGGTGCCCGTTTATCTTTGAGTACCAGATCCCCGACTTGTAAGTGACGGGCCTTGATCTTTTTGTCAAACGCATGGGCGACTCTTCTTTGATAAAGCCTGCACGTGGTACAAAGCTCTTAGTCATTTTTCTTCGATCAGATTTAATTCTTCGTACAGTTGACAAACCCAATCTACTTCTGACAACTGACTTTTCAACAAGACCTTGAGAGACGTAATTTCCATTTCGACTGACAAGACTGCTTCCATGCCATACACTAAGGAGTAGGGAGTAACTCCAGTAGAGGATCGAATTGAAGTTCAATATACCCATAGTGCAAATAACAGTTTTTTTGACCAATCTCGATGTGATTGACACATTTTCCTGATGATAGTCTTGAGATTCTTATTAGTTGTTTCGACTGCTCCATTGGTTTGAGGACGGTAAGGAGATGATTTGTGGTGTGATATTTTGAACTTTGAACACAGTGTAATAACCTCAGCTTTGAAGTGTGACCCGTTATCAGAAATCAGTTCCGAAGGTACCCCGTATCGACTAATGATGTTCGTTTGGATAAACTTTGCAACTCGAGATACAGTGAGGACAGCATAAGAGGTAGCTTCGACCCACTTAGTAAAATAATCGATAGTAACTAGAATGTATTCATGCCCGTTTAATGCTTTAGGCAATATTTTAACAATAATGTCAATTCTCCAAACTGAGAATGGCCACGGTGAAATCAGACCAACTAATTGAGAAGGTGGCACATGTATGAGATTTGCATGTATTTGGCATTTGTGGAAGGTCTTGACCATGTAATGACAATCTGTTTCCATTGTACGCCAGTAATACCCTTGTCTCATAATTTTCTTAGTTAACATTTTCCCACTCATGTGGGGGTCACATTCCCCTAAATGTAGTTCAACTATTATCTGTTCAGCTTGATCTTCATCAACACATGACAATTGAATCCCATCATAAGACTTTTTGTATAAACTTCATGCGCACAAGATGAATTGAAATGCTAATCTTAGTAGGATTTGTCGTTCCTTCCTCGATGCTTCTTCCGGGAATTCTTGTTTTTCCAATACTCTTTTAATGTCTATGTACCACGGCTTTCCATCAGGGAGTCGAGTAGCAATGTTGATCTGATGGTAATATGCAGGCTTGTCTTTGACCTCGACGGTGATCGACCTTAGTTCCATGCCAGGGGACAAATGGATCATCGACGATAGAGTGGCTAAAGAATCAGCGAATCTATTATCTTCCCTTGACATGTGTTGGAACATGATAGCTTTAAACTTACTCACTAAGTTTAATAGATACTCATGATAAGGTTTCAACTTTTCATCCTTAGTCTTCCATTCTTCCAATGACTAATATATGACTGAAAGCGCCCTCGATCCGCGGGGTGCGCGGATCCGCTTTTGACCCTTGAGGTTTGGGAATCGCCACCTAGTTATTGTGGTCTAGGAATCAAACTGACTCTAAAATGGATAAAAAACTACTCTACTACAGAAAATCTGAATTCGGGGATCATGTTACGGGGTTGGAAGGTGTTAGGCACCAACCCCGCCCGGCCAATGCCGGTCTCTACTTATCCCAAATAAATCTACATCGCTAATGACAAACCTAGATTAAAAAAATAATAAAAAAGCTTACCTTTGATCTACAAAAGTGTTATTCCCTCAGATCTAGTGAAAATGGCTCCTTGTACCGTGTTTCTTACTTCGTTCTATCTCCGTATCTGATTTCTGATCTCCGAGGTAAAGTATCTCCTTCTTGGATCTGGGTGCTTCGAATTTGTTGTGGATTTTTGGGATGTTTTTGAGAGGTTTTTGGGTGTTTTTTAGGCTAAAATCGGAGTAGGGGTGTTAGGGAAGGAGTTGGGGCTCCAAAATTAGGGGTTTTGAGGGGTTGTGGAGGCTTCTTCACCTACTTTTTCTAGGATTTTTTCTTTGATACGAAAATAGGGTGTGGAGGCTTCTATTTATTAAGTTTTTAGAAGCATTAGGGTTTGATTAGGGTTTCTTTTACGATTTCAATTAGGGTTTTGACTTAGTCTTTAGGGTTTTAATTTAGGGTTTTGACTTTAGTCTTATGAGATTGACTTGATTAGTTTAGATTAGGGTTTTAATTTAGGGTTTTGAATTTAGTCTTATGAGATTGACTTGATTAGTTTAGATTACGGCTTTGATTTAGGGTTTTGACCTTAGTCTTATAAGATTGACTTGATTAGTTTAGATTAGGGTTTTGATTTACGGTTTTGACTTTAGTCTTATGAGATTAACTTTAATACTTGACTTTAGTCTTACTTAATTGACTTTAATTTTGACTTTAGTCTTATTTGATTGACTTTAATATCTTGACTTTAGTCTTGCTTGATTGACTTTAAATTTTTGGAGAACCCCCCTCTATTATATCTTTGATTTTTTGGACCCCCAAGTGGAGGGGTCCTTAAAGAAATATCTTGCGAACCATCAACAATTTTTCTTGAAAGCCTGATTGATCAATTTTTTTGTTTAAATTTTATAATTAATTTTCTTAATATTTCAGTTTACATTATTTAATGATTTATTTATTAATTTCAAAATTTTTAATTATTAAAATTGTGAAATTACCATTTTGCCCTCAGAGAGGATTTTTTACGTTTTAAGTCGTTTTTCAATGTTCCACGATGTTTTGGAATCAGTTTTTCATAAGGAATTCAATGGGAATGTTGGTTTTTGTCATTCATGAAGTTTTTTGTATGAAATGATCGTGAACTTTATGAGGGGTATTTTCGTAATTTTGTCAAATTTTGTGAAAATTGGCGAAGTGGTTTACTTGGTTTCGATTTGTTGTTTTATGTGTTTGAACGGATTTTCCTAAGCGTAATGTAGGCTCTAAGGTTGTTTTGATGTTAGGGGTATTTTGGTAATTTGGTCATTTTTAGTGATTTTTATCGTGAAGCTTCTTTTTGGTTTGCAGGATGATGATTTCTATGTTTCTGGGGGAGTATTTTCCTAGCGTAGCGTGGTTTCTAAGTTTTGTCAGTTCGAGATACCTCATCTGGATTTCTGAAACATATCTGGTAACAAAATAAAGCATTGGAATAGACATCCATCATTGGGAACCCTTGCAATCGGGTTGATGACTTGATTAATCAGACGGAAGCAAAAATGGGGTGTCTACAGATGCCCCTCTTTGGTAGAGGGTTGAAGCAAACTAGATAGCAAATCTATTTTGGTAGATAGTGCGATATCTGAATGCCAAAGTTAGTGACAGCTCATTTTGCAGCCTGATTTAACAATTCGTCGGGGTATTCGGATCATTGAACGTAAAACTCTCCCCGAACTAGAAAAATGTGAAGTCTTTGAGCGCGAGCTCTCACTGGCAGTGTCAGATCTTTGAATTTTAGAAAATTCTCCTTAACTGATGTAACAACTGTGCAAGTGTGTGGGCTCAAAATCTGAGATAGATTTCAAAGAGTTTGAGTTGGAAATGAGTCAAATCTGAGCATGAAGTAAATATAAACTGAGCATAATTCCAAGAAAACCCTTGGCGGCATTTGAGCATAATTCTGAGAAAACCCTCGGCGGTAACTAAGCATAGTTCCGATAAAACCCTCGGCGGCATCTGAGTATAATTTCGAGAAAACCCTTGGCGGCATCTGAGCATAATTCCGAGAAAACCCTTGGCGGCATCTGAGCATAGTTCCAAGAAAACCCTTGACAGCATCTGAGCATAATTCCAAGAAAACCTTTGGCGGCATCTGAACGTAGTTCCGAGAAAACCCTTGGCGGCATCTGAGCATAGTTCCGAGAAAACCCTCGGCGGCATCTGAGCATAATTCCAAGAAAACCCTTGGCGGCATCTGAGCATAGTTTCGAGAAAACCCTCGGCGGCATCTAAGCATAATTCCAAGAAAACCCTTGGCGGTATCTGAGCATAATTCCGAAAAAGCCCTCGGCGGCATCTGAGCATAATTCCAAGAAGACCCTTGGCGGCATCTGAGCATAGTTCCAAGAAAACCCTTGGCGGCATCTGACCATAGTTTCGAGAAAACCCTCGGCGGCATCTGAGCATAATTCCAAGAAAACCCTTGGCGGCATCTGAGCATAGTTCCGAGAAAACCCTCGGCGGCATCTGAGCATAATTCCAAGAAAACCCTTAGCGGTATCTGAGCATAATTCCGAGAAAGCCTTCGGCGGCATCTGAGCATAGTTCCAAGAAAACCCTCGGCGGCATCTGAGCATAATTCCAAGAAAACCCTTGGCGGCATCTGAGCATAATTCCAAGAAAACCTTTGGCGGCATCTGAGCATAGTTCCGAGAAAACCCTCGGCGGCATCTGAGCATAATTCCAAGAAAACCCTTGACGGTATCTGAGCATAATTTCGAGAAAGCCCTCGACGGCATCTGAGCATAATTCCAAGAAAACCCTTGGCGGCATCTGAGCATAGTTCCAAGAAAACCCTTGGCGGCATCTGAGCATAGTTCCGAGAAAATCCTCGGCGGCATCTGAGCATAATTCCAAGAAAACCCTTGGCGGTATCTGAGCATAATTTCGAGAAAGCCCTCGGTGGCATCTGAGCATAATTCCAAGAAAACCCTTGGCGGCATCTGAGCATAGTTCCAAGAAAACCCTTGGCGGCATCTGAGCATAATTCCAAGAAAACCCTTGACGGCATCTGAGCATAGTTCCGAGAAAACCCTCGGCGGCATTTGAGCATAATTCCAAGAAAACCCTGGGCGGTATCTGAGCATAATTCCGAGAAAGCCCTCGGTGGCAACTGAGCAAAATCCAAGATAACCCTTGGCGGAGACTGAGCAAAATCCAAGATAACCCTTGGCGGCAACTGAGCAAAATCCAAGATAACCCCTGGCGGCAACTGAGTAAAATCCAAGATAACCCTTGGCGGCAACTGAGGAAAATCCAAGATAACCCTTGGCGGAGACTGAGCAAAATCCAAGATAACCCTTGGCGGCAACTGAGCAAAATCCAAGTTAACCCTTGGCGGCAACTGAGCAAAATTGGCACAGGAATGAAGGACTTTTGGGAAAGAATGAATGAATTTGGAAAAGACTGATCAGAGTGAATTGAATAAATCTGGAAGATACTGAATCTGGAAGAGAAATGATCAAATCCAGGAATATTGGATCTGGGAATACCATATTAGTTGATCTCTAGACACAGTCAAATGTGATATCCGAAGTGCTTTTGTTTGAACCTCAAGGATTTATCCAAAAGTTTTATGAATTTAAAATCCGAGTTTTTATTCTTTTGAACCTCAAGAGTTTTTTGAAGAACTGTTATCAAGAAGGTAACCTTAAGTTTGAGATTGTTAGGATTAACATTGCTCTAAAAACAAAATGTCCCTAGTTTGACAATAAACATGGCATTGAAAATAATTGAACACATCATTAAAAAATGCCCCTGGTATAAGGAGGGAAAAGAAGAAAGAAAATGCCCCTTGTATGAAGGTTTGAAATAATTGATTACCACAAGCGCAATAAAGACTCAACTTTTAATTTTGATTAATTTTATTGAAGATTTTGAGTCAGGCTCAAGAGAACAAAATATTTCCTTTTGAGACTCATCCTAGAATTCACCCTTCTCTCCATTGGTTCACTTAGGGAAGTAAGAATTTTCAGATCGATCGTAGACAAGATACTTGTGGCTTCTGAGTCTATGCCTGGTTTAAGCTAAGTATTGAACTTGGTTATTCGGACTTCTGATGTTTCAGCTCGGATCGCTTTTAGCTTGGGATTTTCTTCTGTTTTTCTTTGTTGCTCTAATTTTTGCCTAGATCACCTTTTCAGGTTTTCAATCTAGCGAGCTTGCTCTAGCTTTTGCTTAGATCGTCTTTTCAGGTTTTCGATCTAGCGAGCTCTTCTCTTTTTTTTCTTTGTTCTGATTGTTGCCAAAGTTGTCCTTTCAGATTTTCAACTTTACGAGTTTGCCTTAATTTTTGCCTAAGTCGCCCTTTTCAGGTTTTCAACTTAGTAGGCTTCATCATTTTTTATCTTTTTCTTCTCCTCTGAACTTCTGGAGTTGTTGTCTGATCATGCTTTGCTATCTTCCTTGACTTCTTGCACGGTACTTAGGAGGACTTTCATAGGTAAGCTTAGGACTGGGTATAAAAGAAAAGGATTTTAAGGCTCAAAAACCCAAATGCCCCTTGTGTGGCATTTCTTTTTTTTAAAATTTTCTTGAATTTTCTTTCCCATTTTGGATGATAATTCTTTTTCTTTTGAATTTTTTCTTCATTTTTTGTTGTGTGGGAAATATATTTTTTTATTTTGATGCGGTCGGGCCTGAAGTAACTTCTCAGGTTGCCTACGTAGCCTAGAATTTTGGGATTAGACCAAAACGTAGTTCGAATTTTTCCCTCCCCTAGGTTAGGTGAACGGGCTGAGAAAGAAAAAGGCATAATTTTTTTTTTTTTTTGAAAATACTGCAAAAGGGTTGAGAAAGGATATATTGAACTGGGTAATAGGAGAATTGATTCGGCCAAAGATGGCCTCCTTAAATGTAGTACCGCTTGATCTGGTCAAGGTTGGTTGGTTCTGGTAGTTCACCTCCATCATGATCTTGAAGTCTGACGACTTTTCCAGACAGTATTTCCTTAATGAATGAATTTTTCCAATTTAGACTTTCTCTTATAATCGAGGAGGAGTGTTCAATTTTCTTTGAAATCTGATAGTTAAATCTTTGACTTGTAAATGATGAGCTTTGACCTTCTTGTCAAATGCACAGGTGACTCTTCTTAGATAAGCTTGCACATGGTACAGGGCCTTAACTCGTTTTCGATCAAGTTTAATTCTTCATACCGCTGACGAACCCAATCTGTTTCTAACAAATGATTTTCCAACAAGACCCTGAGAGACGAAATTTCCATTTCAACTGGCAAGACTGCTTCCATGCCATACACTAAGGAGTAGGGAGTAGCTCCACTAGAGGATCGAATTGAAGTTCGATATGTCCATAGCGTAAATGATAATTTTTTTGACCAATCTCGATGTGATTGTCACATTTTCCTGATGATAGTCTTGAGACTCTTACTGACTGCTTCAACCGTTCCATTGATCTGAGAACGGTAGGGGGATGATTTGTGCTTCCGAATCTTCAACTTTAAACATAGAGTAATGATTTATGCTTTGAAGTACGACCCATTATAAGAGATTAGTTCAAAAGGTACCCCCATATCAACTGATAATATATGATTTGAAACTCAAGATGTAGTGAGGATAGCACTGATACATTTTTATAACATCTTCTTTGATTCCATTGATATAGACGAGTATCCATTCCATGTTGAACAACACCCAAGCTTGTACCTAGCATACCCTCATATGATCACATTAACAAGTCTTTTGAAATTTCTGAGTCAATTCATTATCCCCTCGTGTTCCTTTAGGGATAAGATGGTTTCTATTTGAATCTCTTTAGGAATTATTTTTTGGTTTCGAGGTCAAAGACCTTTCCTTTCTCAATTAAAGGTTGAGCCCGACTCTTATCTTCTTGTTCAGAAACAAAATCTATCAAATTATTAGTTAATTCGTTAATGCGCTCGAAAATTTCTTTTATCCGATCAATTTCAGATGGGGCAACAAACACCTCTATAGACTCGATGAATTAACTTGACTCAATAGGAAAGAGTAGACTCAATTTAAGGAAGACATGACCTTGTTGGAAAAAAGGACTCGAGCTAACCCAAATGACTCATGAAAACTCAAGACAAGTACCCACACGAGTTTGATTAGGACTGAGGACTGAGATATTGCTTATAACCGGTAGGATTGAAGCACTATAATCTTCAAAGAACAACTGGACGATGTTGAGAAATTTTGAGGTCATTTCTGACTGTTGACTTGATATTGACGTTTACTCTAACTGACTGGATTTACAATCCTAGCTAGACGATGGACGATTGAGCTTAGATACAATGATAACCCTTAAACCTCTTTGAAGGTGAATTTAACCAATTTCAGTGTCACCCCCTTGATAACATTTTTAAAAATCATTTTATTGAGGTTTGTGCACCAATCCATTAATTAATCCATTCACACAATGAGTATTTGAAAAGGAAATAAATATTTACTCCAAAAAGAAAGATAGTTTTATTGAAAATGACAAACAATATGTCATTATTAAAACATCTTTCAACCAATTTGTTTTGAACTAGTTTTACATGGACGCTTGGCTTTGTCTTGATGGTCATCAGGGTTGCTGTCAGGCTTGACCCTCTTGGCTCTAACAACTGGCTCTCTGAATTCTGCTGGTCCGTCTGGATACCCTAAGGTGCGCTTGTTCCAGGCTTTCTCAATGAGGTGTACTAACTTTTCAGTTAATAGCTCGGGGGGAAAGAAAGCTTTGTGCTGAGGTAAAGATAACTCTATAGGCACGTCGTATTGTTCTGGGATCAGATTAGGATGGTAAAAAGATGTTTCTTCTAAACCAATCAGATGGACATAGTATGATCCTTTGGTTCCTAGAACAAGGGGATCAGTCATCCACCAAGGGCACCTAAAACCAATATGACAGGCAAGGCGAGAGTCTAACCATTTGCTCCAAGCTTTGACTGAGTTGTGACGCACTAACAGGTTTCTCTTAGAAAAGTGTTCTGGCCCATATTCGAGGTTTGAGGGAACCTCTACGATTTTGAGACAGTCACAAAGCCACATATAGAGTAAGTAGGGGCTTCCTTTGAAGCTTCCCCGCTCACCATTTTTTATGGCATCTAAACCTGAGAAAGTTTCGGCTAGGATGAGAGGTACTGGGTTGGCTTTCCTTGAGAGCTGAGAGGCTAGATCTATGAAGGACTCAGGGATAGTTTGGCCATCACTATTGGAGGTCAGTATGTATTTGGTTAGGATTCCTAAGCACAATCGATAATCTCTAGTAACTCGCCAGGCTTCGGGTTTTACATTGATAGGGTGACTGCGGGAACGATACGGGCCCAGTAAAGGTACTAAATTCAATCTTCCGTTATGAACTAAGGCCTTGGCTTCTTCCTTGAAAATATTTAGTCCTGTGGCGAGTTCACTAGAATATCCGGTCTTCAATGAGGGCCTGACTAAAGGTCCTGAAGTGGATATCCTCATGATGCCGCAATAATCCTCGTGAGTAGGGCACAAATGCATATACCCCATATGGAATATATGAAGGTGGGGGTTCCATCGCTTAGCCATAGCATGTAGGAGGTTCCAGTCTATCTCAAACTCATGGAAGTAAAGAGCACTCCTCAACATGAATCTCCCAAAATTGATCTTCTCTACAGGGTGCATCCCTACAACGGTCATTTTGACTAACTGTTCGATTGGATTGTCGCCTGCGACTAGCATCCTGGTTTGACACAAAAGGGTATTTTAATACTCTTCCAATGGTCCATGTAAAAGATCAATTTTTTATTTTCTTTTGGAAATCTTATTCTTATGGAAAAAAAAATTTGGAAAATTTTTTTTCTTGAAAACATTTCTAGAAAATATTTTTTCTGGAAAAATTTCTTCTAAAGAACACTTCTTTTTGGAAAATAATCTTTTCTGGAAAATATTTTTTCTAGAAAACATTTCTTCTAAAGAACATTTCTTTTTGGAAAATAATCTTTTCTGAAAAATATTCTTTTTGTAAACTATTTGTCTTCTTTTGCAAATTTGATTTCCATTTTCAATTTAAATGGCTCGGCCCACCATGATTGTTGGATCGGGATGGACTAGGTCATTATTGTAAAAGAATGGATTCTTTATTGGGTCGGTGCACCCATTTTAATTTTCAAAAACAACATTTGATCCTTGAGGACAATCATACACTCTGATCTACACCATTCACAACACTCACATACATTCATCAATCAACAACCCGGGAACACCCACGATAAGTTCGAGTTGTGACCTATTGGGAAGGTTTCTAGACTCTAAGCTTACTACATGCAATGCATTTTTATTTAGCCACCCTTGCCCAAGCACACCTATATACCTTTCGATACGTGGTGACTTGGTTTGATATACCGTATAGGTGATAATCTAAAACCTCAATTCACTTCTCTGAAGCCAAAAACAGCCAGTTTGATCTCCAGTTGAGAGGTGGCGCACAATGCTGAGCAAGGGCCCACTTAAATACCTCTCATCTAGAATAGACGTAGTCTATCCCCCTCGTACAGTAGGGTACAGCAGGGCAAGATCTGCTTAGGCACCGATTTTGACCAAGAAGTGCAATTGATATACTTAGATTATCTTTTATACCTACGGGTACGAGTCAAGGGTTGTAGCTTTCATAAATGGTTTGGCATCCCACGAGGGGACCGACCAGTACTAGTACTACGTTGGCAATCGGGACATGTGACTGTGTGGCTCACAATAGGTCAAAGGCTCAGGTAGCTCCATCCTAGGTGCATCAATATACCTCTCAGAATCACCTGATCAGACGGTATTGATGACCCCAGTTTGATATACCCTAAGATACGTGACTGGAGTTGTGATTTTCATGAATGACGTCGCATCTCCAAAGAGACCGGGCCACGCACTAGTGCCACGTTGGCTATATGGGACATGTAAGTGGGTAAAACAGTAAACGTGCTTGTGGTGTGTGCAAAACAGGGTGGGGTGTGCCCGAGGCCTTTTTCAAACACGTGGGCCTATGGGTAAGATTATGTCATCACATATGAATATCAAATGAATATTGATCAAGAAAATAATCCAAAACCCATCACATCGAAATTAAGATGAAATCAAACACATCACAAATATATCTGTCAAGATCATGGCAAATCAATTAATGAGCATGGCATATAATAATTGATCAAACAAACATTGCAATAGGCATAATTTTTTAATTTTTAAGGTCCAATCAATGATCACTTTTGGGTGATCCAAAATAAATCGAGATTCCAATAGGTGTTACATTGATGATAGAATGACAATGGTTGAGATGAGCTCACTTTCAAGAACATTAATTGTGTCAACATTAGATAAATTCAGATTTTCTGTGAATTAGGAAAATACAATCTGAACTTGCATCGATGATATCTAAGGCTCCCGATAATGAAATCGAGTGAACTCAAGTTCTAAATTAATCTACTCGATGAGATCTACATTTTATTAATAGGTGTCCAGACTTAGTTCTCACCAGAATGTTCTGTAAAAACGTTTTAACGTTGCTGTCCCAACTTTCATTCAGAAATAATTCCAGATTTACAGATTGAACTTGCATCGATGATATCTAAGGCTTCCGATAACGAAATTGAGTGAACTCAAGTTCTAAATTAATCTACTCGATGAGATCTACGTTTTATTAATAGGCTCCCAGACTTAATTCTGACTAGAATATTCTGTAAAAACGTTTTAACGTTGCTGTCCCAACTTTCATTCAGAAATAATTCCAGATTTACAGATTGAACTTGCATCGATGATATATAAGGCTTCCGATAACGAAATTGAGTGAACTCAGATTCTAAATTAATCTACTTGACGAGGTCTATGTTTTATTAAGAGGTTCTCAGACTTAATTCTCACCAGAATATTCTCTAAAAACATTTTAATATTTCTGTCCAACCTTCATCATTTCATCATTTTCATAGGTCAATTTGAATCTTTCATTATTTAGGGGTCATCAAAAAGTGATCCTTAATTGGAAAAAAAAATGCAATACCCAAAATCATTTACAATCAAGATAAAAAATAAATAAACAGAAAAAAAAAATAAAATAAATCCAACTAAATAATAAAAAAAACTAGGTCATCTTGCCAATGCTCCCATACTTGGGGTTTTTCACGTTTGATCCTCAATAGTCCCCAGTGGAGTCGCCACTAAAAGCGCCCTCGATCCGCGGGGTGCGCGGATCCGCTTTTGACCCTTGAGGTTTGGGAGTCGCCACCTAGTTATTGTGGTCTAGGAACCAAACTGACTCTAAAATGGATAAAAAAAACTACTCTACAACAGAAAATCTGAATTCGGGGATCATGTTACGGGGTTGGAAAGTGTTAGGCACCAACCCCGCCCGGCCAATGCCGGTCTCTACTTATCCCAAATAAATCTACATCGCTAATGACAAACCTAGATTAAAAAAATAATAAAAAGCTTACCTTTGATCTGCAAAAGTGCTATTCCCTCAGATCTAGTGAAAACGGCTCCTTGTACCGTGTTCCTTACTTCGTTCTATCTCTGGATCTGATTTCTGATCTCCGAGGTAAAGTATCTCCTTCTTGGATCTGGGTGCTTCGAATTTGTTGTGGATTTTTGGGATGTTTTTGAGAGGTTTTTGGGTGTTTTTTAGGCTAAAATCGGAGTAGGGGTGTTAGGGAAGGAGTTGGGGCTCCAAAATTAGGATTTTTGAGAGGTGTGGAGGCTTCTTCACCTACTTTTTCTAGGGTTTTTTCTTTGATACGAAAATAAGGTGTGGAGGCTTCTATTTATTAAGTTTTAGAAGCATTAGGGTTTGATTAGGGTTTCTTTTAGGGTTTCAATTAGGGTTTTGACTTAGTCTTTAGGGTTTTAATTTAGGGTTTTGACTTTAGTCTTATGAGATTGACTTGATTAGTTTAGATTAGGGTTTTAATTTAGGATTTTGAATTTAGTCTTATGAGATTGATTTGATTAGTTTAGATTACGATTTTGATTTAGGTTTTTGACCTTAGTCTTATAAGATTGACTTGATTAGTTTAGATTAGGGTTTTGATTTAGGGTTTTGACTTTAGTCTTATGAGATTGACTTTAATACTTGACTTTAGTCTTACTTAATTGACTTTAATTTTGACTTTAGTCTTATTTGATTGACTTTAATATCTTGACTTTAGTCTTGCTTGATTGACTTTAAATTTTTGGAGAACCCCCCTCTATTATATCTTTGATTCTTTGGACCCCCAAGTGGAGGGGTCCTTAAAGAAATATCTTGCGAACCATCAACAATTTTTCTTGAACCTGATTGATCAATTTTTTGGTTTAAATTTTATAATTAATTTCTTAATGTTTCAGTTTACATTATTTAATGATTTATTTATTAATTTCGAAAATTTTAATTATTAAAATTGTGAAATTACCATTTTGCCCTCGGAGAGGATTTTTTACGTTTTAAGTCGTTTTTCAATGTTCCAGGATGTTTTGGAATCAGTTTTTCATAAGGAATTCAATGGGAATGTTGGTTTTTGTCATTCATGAAGTTTTTTGTATGAAATGATCGCGAACTTTATGAGGGGTATTTTTGTAATTTTGTCAAATTTTTGTGAAAATTGGCGAAGTGGTTTACTTGGTTTCGATTGTTGTTTTATGTGTTTGAACGAATTTTCCTAAGCGTAATGTAGGCTCTAAGGTTGTTTTGATGTTAGGGTATTTTGGTAATTTGGTCATTTTTAGTGATTTTTATCGTGAAGCTTCTTTTTGGTTTGCAGGATGATGATTTCTATGTTTCTGGGGGAGTATTTTCCTAGCGTAGCGTGGTTCTAAGTTTTGTCAGTTCGAGATACCTCATCTGGATTTCTGAAACATATCTGGTAACAAAATAAAGCATTGGAATAGACATCCATCATTGGGAACCTTTGCAATCGGGTTGATGACTGGATTAATCAGGCGGATGCAAAAATGGGGTGTCTACAATAACCAAGGCTGAATCCCCGAATACTTCAATTTTTGTAATGCCTAGATTCAAAACAGCTTCGAGCCCAACGATACATTCTTGATATTCCGTTATATTACTGGTGTTAGAAAAAGCTAACTTAATGGCAATGGAATGTGGCATCCTTCGGAGAAAACAGGACTGCCCCTATTCTATACCCATTCTGATTGGCTACTCCATCAAAGTATAGCTGCCATGTGTGGTTTTGAGGTTCTTCTTCAACATGCAAGATATTCTCATCTAGGAACTGATCAACAGGCCTTATTCCTTCTACCACTGGATGATCTGCCAAATATTCTGCCACAGCTCTCCCCTTGATAGATTTATGCGTAACATGCGTGATGTCAAATTCTAATAACAACAATAACCATCGTGCAATTCTCCCTGCCAGTGTTGATTTCTCGAAGAGATACTTGAGAGGATCCATCCAAGATAACAAGATAATTGAATGAGATAGCATATAGTGCCGGAGTCTCTGAGTAACCCATACCAGTGTTAAGCAAGTTTTTTCGAGGGCCGAATACTTTCGTTCATATTCTAATATCTTTTTGTTGATGTAGTATATAGCTCTTTCTTTGCGAGTATCTTTGTCATACTGTGCAAGCATACATCCCATAGCTTCTTCTATGACTAACAGATAATTAAGAAGTGGCTCACCCGGTGTAGGTGGAACCAAATAGACAGTTCAAGAGACACTCCTTGACCTGGTCGAAAGCCTTTTGACATTATTCATTCTAAACTGTTTGTTCATTCTTCTTGAGAAGCTTAAAATTAGGTTCGCAGACGTTGGTGAGTTGAGCGATAAATCTACTAACATATTGGATTCTACCCAAAAAACCTCGGATCTGCTTTTTAGTCTTAGGCGATGGCATATCTTGGATAGCTTTAATCTTTATAAGATTCACTTTGATCCCTCTTTGACTGACCACAACAATTTTCCAGAAGTTACTCCAAATACACATTTCTATGGGTTGAGTCGGAGTTGGTACTTTTGAATCCTTGTGAGAAACTTTTCTAATGCAGTCACGTGTTCCAGGCGTTCCTTAGACTTGACTATCATATCATCTACATAGACTTCGACTTCCTTGTGTATCATGTCATGCAGTAAAGTCGTGGTTGCTCTTTGGTAAGTGGCTCCAGCGTTCTTCAAACCAAAAGGCATAACCTTGTAACAAAAGGTTCTCCACTGTGTGATGAACGATGCTTTTTGCATCACTTGAAGATCCATTTTTATCTGATTATATCCCAAAAAATCATCCATGAAGGACAACAAAACGTGTCCTGCCATACTCTCTACTAGAACATCTATGTGTGGTAAAGGAAAACTATCTTTTGGACTTGCTTTGTTTAGGTCTCTGAAATCTACACACATTTTGACTTTTCCATCCTTTTTAGGCACCGAGACGACATTAGCAATCTACTCAGGGTACTCCACTACTTCCAAAAATCCTATGTTAATTTGCTTTGTAACTTCTTCTTTAATCTTTAGAGTCTATTCCGACTTCATACGTCGAAGTTACTGCTTGATTGGTCGAGCATCAGGATATAATGGAATTCGATGTTTAACAATATATGTGCTTACTCCCGGCATATCCTCATAAGACCACGCGAACACGTCTTTGAACTTTCTGAGCAAGTCTATTATCCCCTTGCGTTCATCGGGGGATAAGGTGATCCCAATCAGAATCTCTTGAGGACTTTCTTTTGTTCCGAGGTTGATAATCTCTACTTCCTCTATTAAAAGTTGAGTCCGACGTTTATTTTCTTGTTCAAGTAATTTGATTATTTCAAGGGGAGTTTCTTAGTCAGAAGACTCTCCCTTCGAAGCCAGATTATTAGTTAAATTATTATTACACTCAGGGTAATCAAAAATTTCTTTCATTTCATTAAAAAAAGATGGGGTAACAGGACTCATTGCAAACTTAACTGACTCACTTGACTCAGTAGGAATAACTGACTTACTAGAAATAACAGACTCAGCAGAAACAACAAACTTACTTGACTTAATAGAAATAAAGGACTCATAAGGCACGTCAGATTAAACAGGATTAATAGGACTGACAGACCCAGCCTTGACGTGCAGCACAGGACTAATTACATGATCATTAAAGAGACACCTAACCGCGGGTTTGATTACAGACTGAGGATTTGGGATCCCCTTCTCAATTGATAACACTAGGACACTGTGATCTTCAATGAATAATTGATCAGTATTGAGAGAGTTCAGATTGAGCTGCCAATCTTCAACTTCCTTTTCTTCAGCTTCTGTGCTGGCTTCCTTTTCAGGTCATTCCATGCCAAAGAAGATTTCAAACCCTGTCAGACAAGTGCCTGTGATGTGATCAATAAACAGCTCTGGGAACCCACAATAACGGAAGTCTTCTCATTATTTCACGAAATAGCTATTAAGGGTCTTACGATAGGGTTTCATTTTAATGAGATCCGTGGTACTCCTTTGCCTTTTTGCAATTGCTTTGTCCCACTTTGTCTTTTAGTATTGGGCCAAATCTTCCTTAGTAGGCTTATATCCTAGTCCAAATGTGCCGATGACTTCTTTAATCATTGGTGCCTCTTTAATACCTTTTTGCTTGCAACCTAGGCTCATACCAGGGAAAAATCTCATTTTTTTGAACATATTGGCCATGTAGCAATTAAAGTTATTCTCGATAGGAAAATATTCTTTCACCGAGTGATCCCATTGAACTGAGCAGATTTTTTTAAATTCAAACCCGCTAAGCTCTATCCCCTGCTGTTCTGGCTGAATCTCAAGCTATGCCTCATTATTGGCTTCGGTACTATTTACAATCCCTAAAATTTCAGCATCTCCATGGAGAATAATCACTAGCCCATCCTTGATAAACTTGACCTTCTGGTGCAGCGTGGAAGGGATGGCTTTGATCTGGTGTAACCATGGTCTCCCTAACAGTAAATTGAAAGAAGATTGGATATCGATAACCTAAAATTCGACAGAAAATTCAGCTCTGCCTGTGGACAATCGAAGGTGTAAAATTCCCAGTACATCCCTTTTAGTGTTATCATAGGCCCTAACACCTTGATTAGTAAGCTTGAGATCTTCAGCCTTAAACTCGATACAAGTAGCAGTCTTCAAAGGGCAAATATTCAGTGCACTTCCATTATCAATCAAAACCAGAAGTACCCTCATCCCGTTACAGTCAACTGTGATGTGCAACGGCTTAGTGTGACTTACTCCCTCTTTTGGGAGATCTGAGTCCGAGAAGGATAGGATATTCTCTATGCAAGTTGCTCCTACTATATTGGCCAGCTGATCTAGAGAAGTATCAAGGGAGACTTGGACTGCATTTAGTGCTTTGAGAACAGCCTCCCTATGAGCAGTAGAAGCCATGAGTAAATCCCAAACTGAGATATTGGCCCTTGATTTCTTCAACTGCTTGATCACGAAGTTATCTTCTTCAATATTTTCTTTGATGGGATCTTCTCTTTCTTTTCTTGCCAAAGCTGAAGGATTATCAACACAAAGTTCTTGTGGCTTAAAAACTCTTATCCCTCGAGTCATATGTCTAACTTCATCACAAGAAAGGGAGGAAGGCTCATCTTCTTCAGTTAACATGTATAGATCTTCATCTGTCAAAGATACAGGGCTTTTCGGGTTCATTTGAGCCAATAGGTAACTAGTAAATGTGGGACTACTGTAGCGAGACAGGGATAAACAATACGTATCATCCGAGGTTAGATCAAATGGTTCATAGTTTGTGGTGAAAGCCTCATCAGTGAAAGCTATCCCGGCAATGAGGTAACTAGGCAGTTTGACTTGGATTAGATGGATAAAAGAGACGGGATCAAATAATAATGGAGTGTGGGAAACCATGTTCAGGGTTGGTGGAGGTTGATAGGTGGGTAATGGATTAGTGGTGACATTTGGTGATGTTGGGCTGGGGATTGTGACCTTTTCGTTGTCATTAAGATTTTGAATGGCATGACGAAAAGTGATACATCAGTCAGTGTGATGGTCAGGATTTTAATGAAATTCACAGAACAAGTTAGGGTTGTGTCTGGCTAGCAAGGGATTTGACAAAGGTCGGGGTTGAATAGGGGTAAGCAGCCCTTTTTTCAAGAGTTTTTGCAAAGCTACAGTAAGGATCATCCCCAAATTGGTAAATTGACACAGAGTTCGAGGCTGACTTGGGTGAACTTGGTTATTAGTCCGGGCTAGGGGTTGAGCTGGGGTAGTTAACTTGTTGGCTATGTAAACATGGTTGGTACTAGGTTTAAGAACATAGAGTTTCTTAGACTTGTTATCCGATGGGTTAAAAAGAACCCCAGAAGGAAACGCATCTTCGAGTTGGCTTCCGACTTGTAATAGGGATTCAAAGGTAGGAAGATATTGAGCAACTAAGTGCTGAGCATATCCTTGTGTAAGGTTTTTCAGAATAATGACTACTTGTTCCTTTTCTGATGGCTTATCCCACATTTGGACAGCTTTGGCCCTCCAACGGCCAATGAAATCAGTAAAAAAATTTTCATTTTTCTGCTTAATTGACTCCAAATCCCTTCTTAAAGTCTCAATCTCGGTACTGTACTTATACTGATGCTAGAAAGCTTTTGACATTTTTTCCCATGTACCCACAATAACTGGATCTTGAGATATCAGCTAACGTAGTGCTGATCCTGATAGAGTTCTTTGAAACAATAACATCATCTGTTCGTCGCTGAGCCCCATAGTGCGCATGTTAGTAACATACACCTTAAGATGTGTCTTTGCACACCCTGTCCCACTGAACTTGTCCATTTCAGGCATCACAAACTTCTCTGGCAAATGAATTCTAGGGATACGGTTCAGAGCTTCAATACCTGCTGCAATTTCATCGATTCCCTTTATACTTTTCAAAGCTGACTCCAACTGAGACATCCTATTGGCTAATACTGGGTTTTCATCGACATATTCTTCATCTCCGTCGAGTTCAAAAACTTCAAGTGGACGTTTCTCTTCTAAAGTATTGCCCGTTGATTCTGAGATATGTTCTAACACTTCCACTTTGCCTTTTATACTATTGATATCATTGGCAAATGCTACCAAAATCTTACGGATCTCTGTAAGTTCAAACTCTGAAGCCATTTATGTCTGTTGACTTGGTATTGACGTTCGTTCTAAGTGACTGGACTTACGACTCTAACTAGGAGGTGGACGCTTGAGTTTGGACGCAATGATAATCCTATATGACCCCATCAAAGATATATTTAATCAATTTCAGTATTACCCCCTTAATAACATTTTAATGAGTCATTTTATTGAAGTTTGTGCACCAATCCATTAAATAATCCATTCACGCAATAATTATTCAAGAGGGAAATAAATGTTTATTCAAAAGAAAAATAGCTTTATTGAAAATGATTGACAAAGAAACGTTCTCATTAAAACATCTTTCAACAAAATTGACTTGAACTATTTTTTACATGGACGCTTGGCTTTGTCTTAATGGTCTTCAAGATTGCTATCAGGCTTAATCCTCTTATTGTTCCTTGAGTTTGCCCATCCAACATTTTTCTTAGCTACAGATCTTTAATTAGTTGACATCGACCCAACCATTGTTCCCCTCTATGTCCTAACTTACCACATTCGTAACATGCCACTATTCTTTCTTTTGACTGATTTAATATTATATGTTGTTATTTCTTGTAAAACTCTTCCATCTCTTGAGCAGTTATTTCTATAGTCTCGTTTCTTATGCATGGTTGTTTTCCCCGTGACTTTGCTAGTTTCGTAATTGTTTACCTCTTATTAGATCCTAACTCCTTTTCTTCTGCTAGACATTGAGGCGATGTTTGTACTGTCCCTATTTCTTCTTGTCATCCTCCCTGTGGTGGGATATTTACTCCTTAATCCATTTGAGATTTATCCTTAAAATAGTGGTCGAGTCTTTATTCTATTCTCTCTAATCTTTTTGTTAGTTGGCCCACCATGATCATTTGGGCTTCAAACATCTTTGATTGTCTTATTTTCATACGAGCCTGACTTTGAGATAACTCAAAGACTGGTTTTATCAATCGTTCTATCTTGGTGAGATTACTAGACCCAGGTAGATCTTCCCCACTAGTTTGACTCTTTGTCATAGGTCCAGTTGCACCTCTATTTCCTTACATCTTTCCTAATCTACAAGTTCAGTAATCTTCATTTTATCAGAAGCAAGGCACTTCTCAGAATTACGCCAACATCATTCTTAGGGAAACATTAACTACTAGTACAATAAAAAATCTGGTAATGAGCACCATTTTCATTACTAACATAATGAACCTAGAATACTATACTATGCATATTAGGCTTTATAGATATCTAGACACGAAAAAACTCGTAATTTCAATACGAAACTATTAATGAGCTCGAATACCAAATTTCTATTGACACTCTATGATATCGTAATAATATCTGTGGTATCAGCTAATTCCTATAAACATAGCAGATCTGTATCCCATACGAATCTAATGCTATGCTCTGATACCATCTGTGGCACCCCGCCAAACGCTAACACAAATCCCCATGTCAGATTCCAAGGTACTAGGTGGTACCTAAAAATTTTGGCATGGTCTCCTCTGTTTATGTTAGCATTCCAAGGCGTTTAACCTGCACCTGATAAACAACATACAATCCTGTATATATATATACAAAATATAATACTGGCGGAAACCTATATACATCTAATAATGTACGATAAATCAGAGTATGGAAGAAAAAATTTATATACAAGATTATACAAATATTCCACACTCTAACAAAAGTCCTAAGGCTTATAACAAAATCTATAATACTTTTGGACAAATCGACACCACTAGGGGCTATAACCCCAATACTCACTAAGTGACGGACTCTGGCTGTCTATCTGACTTACTAAATGATTCTCACTCGTTTTCTACACTTGTCTCACTAAGCTTCGGATCTGAAGCTAAAAAAAATGGAGAAGGAAAGGGTGAGTAACAATGGTTACCCAGTAGGGAACCAAACAATTTCTGTCAATAACTTCTCCTAACGTGAACGAATAAACACACTGAATCATTTTAAAATATACAAAATTTTACAGAAGAAACTACGATTAACTAGTACATATAGTCAAAGATAGGGAACTAAACATTTTAAAACTGATGTTACATCAACCAACAGTACTCACTATAGCATTTTCTTTTTATACAAATCTAATTGATCAAATAGAAACATTAAACTGTATTTCATTTTATATATTTAAATAAGGTCACATATAAATAATACACATGGTGGAATTAAAGAGTTGGGATTCACGACTGGATAGCTCCCAGTCGGGACATGATGTTACAATTCTTCTCTGGCTTTTCGTTCCTGATTTTGTGGTCGGTCGTTGTACTTACCACGCTTGGTTGACCATTTATCAAGCTCAGGCTGGCCGTTTGACGTGACCGTAAGCAATGGTTCTCTTTTCGATGTGTCAGAACGTTCGACTACTATAAATTGTTAGTGAACACTGACTAATCATCTTCATCTATGCCTATCAGGCATACATGTGATTCCCAAATATACAAACCATTCGTATATGACCACCTTTACAGTATAAGTTCACTGGTAAAGATAGAAAGGAATAAACCCGGATTCTAGTTGTGACTCAACTCTCATACGCGTCCCATACCACATATGAGCATGGTGGTCCCTACCGTACATCACAGGATAGTACACCACTCCGAATGATATGGCGCACTATCCCTTCAGGCATTCACAGACTCTTTAACAACTCACAAAATAGCTATATATATATATATATATATATATTTTCATTTGAAAACAAAAGAGAAATTAACAATACAAGATTGAGAATGGATATCTAGTTTCCTACCATGCAAGTGTGGCTAATCGACTTAAAATAAATAATATAACGAAAAAGTAAACAGTGTCTCGCGCTAACAGAAAGTAAATAAACATGCAACCAGTAACATTATCCCTAGATATCCGTTCACCAACCTACACACAACACAACAATGTAAAATGCAGACATCACCCCTCTAGTGTGATTCCGACATTTTATCGTTTCATATCCTTTTTTTCCTTTTTTCGAATTTTACCATTTTCAATCTTTCAAACAAAATATCCATTTTCTAATATTCATCAACTCAATTTGAGTTCATTGAATATTAAAATCATTTTTTCAATTATGAAATTCATTTTCATCCTTAATATTGAAAATGTACAACACTTAGATCAAAATGGGGTCTGAGCGGTGCACAGGACCCAACTGACAGAAATAGCTTGTTGAAATATCCTACCCACGTATAATTTGTTAAAAATAACACAGTTAAACATATTAAATATGGAAGTTCTAACGTGAGTTTGAAATAACCAATTAAATTCTATATTTTTGGAAACTCACCCCAAATTTTTAATAAAAACCTAAATACAATTTCACAATCTACGATTACTAATAGAAATTGAGAATTCCTTAAAATCTCTACGAGACGGAATTGAAGTATGTGCATGAAAATCGAGGTGATCGACGCAGAAATTGAGATGGGCCGAACTTCAAGGTGACTGATTTTTTAATCTGACCCAGTGGTTTCGAAGATCTTGATGTCGTCATCATTTTCTCCTTTATACGACGGAGGACAGTTTGATCCCGAAACTGATAAAATCCGAGGTCAAAGTTTTAAAACCTCCGTATATAAATACAACTAATTTTTTATGATACGGGGTGAAAGAGAAAGTGAAATGAAAAGAGGTTGGGTGGGTTTTGTAGAGAACGCGTCTGCGGACGTTTCTTCATTCTATGTCGGTCGTCGACCGCAAGCCATTTGTAAAGAATCTAAGGTGGAAGATCGGAAGAAAAAATAAATTTTTTATTTTTTTGTATGTCTCAGCTGTTTGGACGAGCTGGGAAGATGAGAGAAAAAAAATTAAAAAATTTTATTTATATAAATTTTGGGACGAAATCGGTATTTTACCTATTGTTTCGATCGACGATAACTTTACCATCCGGACTCCAAAATTGACAAATGAATACTCTATTTTATCTAATTTTTCATTCCGGATCTAATGGTATGGTCAATTTCTAAAAATTTTATCTTTAACAAAAATTTATATTTTTGACCTGAGGTGACCCCTAAAATTGACGTCATTTTCGTTTTTAACGATAATTTAACTTTTTGATCTCAAAAAATGATAAATAAATAGTTCATATTTAATAATTTTTATCACGAACCCAATGGTGTAATCAAATCTTAATAATTCTTACTTTATCAAAAAGTCACTATTTTAGTCTATCCGACTCGATAATCGAGGATTTTGTAAGTTTTCTATTCGAACTTGCATTTGAGCATGCTTACAGGTTAAAGTATGTTTTTTGATCATTTTAAATTTAATGGTGAGGTCAGATTCCATTAAAAATGATTAAAAATATCCTAAAATTTTATCCCTATGTTTCACTTTCAAGATTTTCTCAAAATTCTAATATTTATTTTTCCTCGAGATACGAATCGATAACTTAGGATTTTACATTTTTCAACCTTGCTCTTCATTATTATCTTCGACCTCTATCAACAGGATGATTTCATCTGAAAATTTTATTTTTAATGGCTCGTAGTCAAGTAAGGGATGCTCAGCTAAGTGGTCGGCAATGGCTTGTCCCTTTATGGCCTGTTGAGTAACATAGGTGATGTCAAACTCAAATAACAGTAATTACCATTTTGTAATACTACCTATTAACACTGATTTCTCAAAGAGATACTTGAGAAGGTCCATTCGAGCGATAAGCATGGTTGAATAGCTGAAGAAGTAATGGCACAGTCATTGAGATGCCGAGAGTAGTGCGTAATAAGTCCTCTCGAGTGCTGAGCATTTTTCCTCATAATCGGTAAACTTTTTGTTGAGATAGTAAATAGCTTACTTTTTTTTACCTGACTCGTCATGTTACCCTAGTATACAGCCCATAGACGTTTCTTGCACTGAGATATACATTAGTGAAGGTCGTCCTAGTTTAGGAGGAATCAAGACTGGCGGATTGAGTAAATACTTTTTGATCTTATCAAAGGCTTTCTAACAGTCTTCGTTCCATGCTTTCGATACATCTTTTTTCGGTAGTTTGAAGACTAGTTCGTAGATAGGCGTGAGTTGTGCGATAAATTTATTGATATACTATATTCTATCCAGAAATGCTCTGATGACCCTTTCTGACACTGGTGCTTCCATTTTGATAATGTACTTGGTGTTTGCTAGATCTATCTCAATGCCTCTTCTACTGACGATGAAGCCTAACAACTTGTCTGACGTTGCTCCGAAGATGCACTTTGTCGGATTGAGCCTTAGACTATACATTTTAGCCAATCAAATAACTTTCTCAATTTTATTAGATGGTCTTTTTCCAAACTGGATTTATCGATCATGTCATCTACATAAACCTTCATTTTTTTATGGATCAAATCATAGAATAAAACTGTCATTACACGTTGATAAGTTGTCCCAGCGTTCTTGAGCTCAAATGGCATGACTTTGTAATGAAAAGTACCCTAGGGTGTAATGAATCATCCTTAGGGTTGGCTTTGTTCAAATCTCGATAATCGACGCACATTCGCACTTTCCCATCCTTCGGTGCTAGAACAACATTGGCTAGCCATTTGGGATATATGGAGACTGTGAGAAATCTTGTTTGGAACTATTTTATTACTTCATCTTTGACTTTAAGTGTCCATTCTAGCTTGAACCTTCTCAATTTTTGCTTAATTGATTTACTTCCAGGAGAAATTGGTAGTTTGTAAACAACGAGATCTGTGTCTAAACTGAACATATCTCTATAAGACCAGGAAAAGATGTCTTGATAGTTACGAAGCAATTCGATCATTTCTTCCTTTTACTGAGGTGTTAACAAGCCTTTGATTTTTACTACACGTGGATTATCTTCGGCGCTGAGATTAACCAAGTTTGTATCCTTAATGTTTGGCTGAACACTTTTTTCATGTCATTCTAGAAGGTTTTTGATTTCTTTGGAAAGGTATTCGACTTCGTCCTCTGACTCTTCTTCGATTCTCATGAGATCGAAGTCAAGTTCGAGATCAAAGTTATACTCATCCCTTTTATATTATATTTTATCCAAAGGTCCATGCAATTGAGACAAATCCCTTAAATTCTGAGAATTTTTCTTTTGATTTTTGGAAAATATCTATTCTTTTGAGATTTTGAAGATTTTTTGGTTTTTTACAGAGTTTTTGATTTTTTTGATTTTTTATTGCTATTTGCCGAATATCTTAAATAAGAAGAACAATCATGCAAATTCATTAGTAAAGATAGGAAGCCCTCAAAATAGTTTTTACCCAGGACAAGGGCTTGTTATGATCCTCGAGCAAATTGGATTTGTCGAACGGTATTTTTTTAAAGGTTTCGGTAGCCTCAAAGGTGATAGGGAATTCCTCCCAATTGTTCAGAATCTCCCCTTCCTTGATAGGACAGATGAGGTGAGAAGGTGATTGTTTGGACGATCTTGAGAGGACCATCACTTCTGGCTGATATTTGTCAAGGCCGAGCTTAGGTCCTCCCAAGTTGGGTGGAATGACGACTGATGCCCAGTCGATGCTAATTGGAAATGGTGAATCATTCTTGTTGCTGATGGTAACTTCTATTTTCTCGGGTTCTTTTGTTGTCTCTTGTAATTCTTGCCAGAATCCCCATTGAATAAAATATCAATGCCATCCACGAAGGAGGGTTGGGACTTAACAATCGAGTACTTATGTATGTATTTTTGTTTGAAACTTACAGTTCTTGACTTCCTTGTTATTTTTGTTGGCAGTTGTTTTGTTAAATTGTCGGGTCTAACTTATAATTTTGAAAAGCTGACGCTAATATGAGGAACTCTGCCCAGATTCCAGACATTAGGCTCACGATTTTGTTTTCTTGCTAATCGAAGTTCCCTTTTCTTGTCATTCATATCCGATATATCTCTTTTTGTAGGCCTGAATCCCAAATCGAAATAAGGGGTGTGTTTCTTTGCTACAACTGGCGAGGCTTTCCCTTTTCCTTCCGATCATAATCCTTATCTGAATCGATAACCTATCTTCTTCAAGACCTATCCAATCATCAGATTTGTCTTTGATAATTCTACCTTTATTTTTTTCTTTCCCTTCTCAACGTGGTTAACGGCAACGAATTGTTAGGAATGGTATAACACCTTGTCCTTTGCCAGTTCTATGTCTATAAAAAGAACGTCCAAGGCTCTCCCAACTAGGATCAAGTTTTTTGCTAAGACAGATATCATCCTCTGCCCCATGATAAACTTGACTCTTTAGTGCAAAGAGGAAGGTACTACCCCTACAATGTGAATCCATGGCCTTCCCAACAACAAGTTGAAGGTTTCAATATTTCCATAACCTCGAATGTATAAGGACCTATAGTGATTATCAGGTCTACTTTTCCTAGAGAATCTCTTCTTGAACTATCGAAATCTCGGACGACCTTATTATTAGGTTTGACATGCGATCAATCAGCCTTGAGTTTGCAGAAGGTTTCTAGAGGACAGACATTGAGGGCTGAGTTGTTATCGATTAACACCCTAGCAACAAATTCACTTTCGGTGAAGATAATAGGATTGGGGGCCATAATCTGACCAACTATATGCTCTAATTGTGTTGGCGAAATGGTCGAAGGTACATATGATTTTCCCAGAACTTTCAATAGTACTTCTTGGTGTTCCCCTTACTTTTACAAAAGACCCAAGATGTTGATCTGAGCCGACTGTCTATTCAATTGATCCACTATATTATGCTCACTATTGTGAATTAGCTTGATGAAGTCTAATGCCTCTTTATCAAATACTTTCACATTTCTTTTTTCTTGTCATCCTGATCCACCTTGCCATTTCCTTTTTCTTTCTTTTTTTCTTTATCCACTGTCTCCTTTGTTGTCTCATTCTCCTCAATTTTTATTCCTTTTACTGGCACTCTTTGGAACCTCCCTACCTTTGTCGTGTGATCAATATCAACCACCATTGCCTTTTCATTATTTCGACCCCTACTGATGTGATGATAGTTGTCTTGTAGCTCCATGGGACTACTTGGTTAGAGTTATATGGGAATGGCCTTGGTGAGTATATGGTTATAGGGGGTAGGTCGGGTTTTACATTGAGGATAAGAGGTGGTGATTGTGATTTGGATGTGGAGGTGGTGGGAGGAGTTACTTGAGGGGTTGATGGAGTATAGGGAATGATGAGTGAGGGTTGTAAAGATGGAACGTAAGGTATGTGAAGGGGTGGTGGTAGGGTCGATTTTTGAGGATTTGGCGATGTATAGGGTAGGAGGAGAAGTGGTCGAGTAGTAGCTTAATAATTGGGGTAAATGGTGAGATCAGCCATTCTGATTGGCAATTACAAATTTTGATATGGGTTTGTTGTTTATTGGGGGAGAGCGTTGACTATCGATGTTTCTAGTTCTTTGGTTAGGTGGATCCTGATCTTTGACCCAACGGGAACTATTAAAGCTGATGGACTAAAATCTAGATCTTCTCCTAAAATGACGTTTACTATGCGCCCGTTTCCTTCCCCATTGTAGGTAGTTACGGGATTCTGGTTGATATTCTATTGCTGAGTCAGATTCCCTGGTCCATCTAATATAAGGGCCCTTTTGTCTATCAGGTTCTGTACCTGATGCTTGAGTTGCCAACACAGGTCTATAAAGTGTTATGGTGCACCCATATGAAATTCACAAAACAGGTTGGGGTTGTACCCTGGTCCTTTTGTAGCTTCTAGATTTGGTGGTCGTTTTGTGAGGTATTCCCACATGCGCAATATTGGAAGTAACTCTAACAATGTCATGGGTAACCTGGTGAACACTTTATTTATTGTATTAGGTCGTGCTTGTTGGTTTTGACCGAACTGTGGAGTTTGTTGTATTGGCATAGGTTGTGGAGGAACCTTTCGGAAGGGATTTTACGGTGCTGGAGCCTAGGCAACTCGAGGTACTGGCATCCAAGGGACTTGTGATACCTATGGCCTTTGAACCAGTGCTTGAATAAAGAGAGATTGGCTGGGTCATACGTTGTTAACTTGAGTCTCCTTTCTTTTGTTGATTAAAGGCATTGATTTCTTTTGTGACAATATCCATGTTACTGCATTTAGGACTACGAAGTCAAATATTAGACCAGTTCGGATCCCGTCCTCGACCCGGTCTACTATTTGAACAAGATTGGAGAAAGTGCCCGTGGTATGCCCCACCAGATGAATGTAGAACGAAATCCCCAATTTAGAGATGAACGTGGCATTCATCTCTTGCTCAATCATAGCGGGCCTTACTTGGGAAGCTGACTCCCTCCATCTTTGGGCATAATCCTTCACTGTTTCTCTCTGTTTCCTCGTCATCTTTGCCATGTCATTTCGATGCAACCCCACATCTGTGTTAAATCTATAGTTGTGCCATAACATTTTAGCTAGATCCTACCAACTCCCGATGAGCGAGTGATCCAAACCTTAGAACCATTTAAGAATTGGTCCTATTAAACTTCTCTGAAACAATTGTACCAACAATCTATTGTCATTGTCGTATTGACACATCGATCCATAGTACAATTTGAGGTGCGACAGAGGGCACCCTACCCTATTATATTTTTCAAATTCCAGGCACTTGAATTTGATCTGCAATTGTGCGTTGGGGTAGAAGCAAAAGTTCCTGAATCTTATCCCTCCTAAGGTATTTATGCCCTTGATTCGTCTCATTTCTTCTTGGAAAGACTTGATTTGTTGGGTTATTTTGTCATCAGTAGCAGTTTTAGTTTCGGGAACCCTATAGTCACACTCATAATCTGGGATGACCATTAGAGGTGGGTGATTCTATGGGATATATAGTGGAAGGCCCTGATATACTGGTACAATATGAGGTGGGGTAGTTTGTTGATCTGGTTGTAATTGCTCAAGGAGTTTAGGGTTTGATCCAGATGCTTGGTGTTGAACGGCTTATGCTTGTAGAAAATTAGTACTACTTAGGATGACAGTCAACATTCTCTCTTGCCTTTTCGTTATTTCCAATAGCCTTGATATCATTGCATTAGTCTCGGCTAGTTCATTCGCTGCAAGTTGTAGGTCCTTTGAGTTGCTCATTGTTGATTAAGATTGAAGGAAATACAGAGGCTTCTCAGCGTGTTTGTACTTCTTTCATTTGGCCACTTGTGAGAACAGAAGACCAAGCATTACTATATTATTTACATAAAGAAAAATGCATGGTGTTTTATTAGGTTTGGCAATTATTAATGATAGCACCCAATAAGAAAATTTTAATTAAATAAATTTAAATACGTAGTTTGTTAGCATGAATCTAGATCGTTTGAGAAGAGAATTACATCAACACGAAATTGGTATAGTTTGAAAAATAATTACATCAGCATGGAGTTGGTATCAACATGGAGTTGATAAAAGTAAAAAAATAAAAAGAATTACATTAGCATGAAGCTGACACGAAATTGGCATAATTAAAAAAGTGATTACATCAACACAGAACTGGCATCAACACGAAGTTAGTATAATTAAAAAATGATTACATCAGCAGGAGCTGGCATCAGCACGAAACTGGCATCGACACGGAGTCGATAAAACATTTTGAAAAATGGAATTATATCAACACGAAGTTGGCATTAACACGAAGTCGGTAAAATATTTTGAAAAATGGGATTATATCAACATGAAATTAGCATCGACACGGAGTTGGTAAAATATTTTGAAAAAGGAATTACATCAACACGGAGCTGGCATAAACACGGAATCGGCAAAATATTTTGAAAAGGAATTACATCAGCATAAAGCTGGTATCAACACGGAGTCGGTAAAACATTTTGAAAAAGGATATTACATCAGCACGAAATTGGCATCAACATGGAGTTGATAAAATATTTTGGAAAAGGAATTATATCAGCACGAAACTATTATCGACACGGAGTGGGTAAAATATTTTGAAAAAGAAAATTACATCAACATAAAGCTGGCATCGACACGAAGTCGGTAAAATATTTTGAAAAAGAGGATTACATCAGCATAGAGCTAGCATTGACACGGAGTTGGTAAAATATTTTGAAAAAGGAATTACATCAATACAGAGCTAGTATCGACACGGGGTAGGTAAAACATTTTGAAAAAGGGGATTACATCAGCATAGAGCTAGCATCAACACGAAATCGATAAAATATTTTGAAAAAAAAATTACATCAGCACGGAGCTGGCATCAACACGGAGTTGATAAAATATTTTAAAAAATAGGATTACATCAATATGGAGCTGGCATCGACATGAAGTCAATAAAATATTTTGAAAAAGGAACTACATCAACATGGAGTTGGCATCGACACTGAGTTGGTAAAATATTTTTAAAAAGTCAGCATGGAGCTGGCATCGACATGAAGTAGATAAAATATTTTGAAAAAGGAATTACAGTAGCATGGAACTGGCATCTATACGGAGTTGGTAAAATATTTTAAAAAATTATATCAACACAAAGCTGGCATCAAATTAGAGTCGGTATAATTTAAAAAACGATTACATCAGTACGGAGATGGCATCAACACGAAGTTGGTAAAATATTTTATAAAAGTAGATTATTGAAACAAGTTGAGTTGGAAAAACATTTCTTCTTTTTTTATTAACCCCCAATTCAATTTTATAAAATCAAGATTGGCCAGTTGAATCCTCAGTGAAGAGGTGGCACACAAAAACACTCTTAAATCACCTCATCTCCTTGAATAGACTAGTCTATTCCCCTTGTATCAACAAGACAAGATTGTTCTTAGGCACCGACTTTGATCAAGAAATGCAATTGGTACTTTAAAATTCTTTTTTTTTTCAAATCTAAGTTGTTAGAAAATAATTGGATTCATTTGAATGGATTGTTGATATTGATGGATCACACATAGATCATGAACATGGTTGAGATTGCATGACGGATCCGGTTTGGATTGGGTACGGGTTATGGACCCAACTTTACATGGATATGGGTCGTGGACCCATTTTAGATTATATATGGGCCATAGACCCAATTGAGATTGGATATGGGTCGTAGATCTATTTTGAATTAGATACGGGTTGTGGACCCAATTGTGATCGGATATAGGTTGTGAACCCAACTTGAAATGGATATGGGTCGTGGACCCAATCTGAGTTGGATATGGGTTGTGGACCCAATCTGGATGGACAT
This sequence comes from Akebia trifoliata, assembly GCF_017979445.1. Taxonomy (NCBI): domain Eukaryota; kingdom Viridiplantae; phylum Streptophyta; class Magnoliopsida; order Ranunculales; family Lardizabalaceae; genus Akebia; species Akebia trifoliata. The sequence goes on from NC_141385.1 coordinate 25,030,035, forward strand.
GGGACATGGACCCAATTTGAAGTGGATATGGGTCGTGAACCCATTTTGAAATGGATATGGGTCGTGGAACCATATGGAAGTGGATATGGGTCATGAACCCATTTTTGAAGTGAGTATAGGTCATGGACCCATTTGAAGTAGATACAAGTCGTGGACCAGTTTGGAAATGGATATGGACCATGGACCCATTTTAAAGTGAATATGGGTCGTGGACCTAATTTAGATTAGATATGGATCGTGGACCCATTTTGAATTGGATTTGGGCCATAGACCCGATTTGGATTGATCTTCGGTGATGAAAGATAGCGAATTTGATAATGCATTACATTGAATGAAGTAATTTTGATCAGTGAAGTGTAGGCGACCTCCGTTTAGATCAAACAAAAAATGACAAGTAGTAGGCCCTAAATCTAACAATAAAAGTGGTTCATTTGATCATTTTTAAGTCTTGAAACTCAAAATAAAAATAAAGTCCAAGATAAAAGTTGTCAGGAATGATATAAAGGACGAAATGAGCACAAAAAAAATTTGTTAGGGTCAGTTTTTAATGCATGGATCGAGTACTTTTAAACTGATCCATGCTTTAAAAACGGACCAGAACCTTAATTTTTAAATTTTTTTTAATAATGCACAACATAAAGGAAGAACGCATTTCCACCTAAGGGGATATACAAAGAAAAACTATGGAAAAAATAACCTAAAATCTATACAACTTATCTTCGTGAGCTAAAATTAAAATTACAACATATGAATATGGGATGGATATGCATTTGATTTTGAAGATCCTAGTGTCCTAATTCTATTAATTGCGTTTCGATGCATGTGGGTTTATAGGGGGTTTTTCGGATACCCATTCTTCAAACCTCGATGTACACCAAAGTGTTCACGTCTTAGGTTAGTGAATGGGGTGGATATTCTCCTCTCTGCCACCCAAAATAATGATCTTGGGGGCTTGAGAGCACCAGCATCTGGGGCAAAGATATTAACAATGGAGTGGGGGTGGTTTGTGCATTTGGTTATGAAACGTAAGTGCACATGAATTTTTTTTTTTTTGAAAAGTATATCAATCCGTACATCATTTGTCCAACAAAAATAATATCATGAAATAAATAAATATTACAAGCATTCTCCAAGGATAATGAAAAAAATAAATAAATAAGACATAGAAAATGTTAGAAAATAAGCACAAATGCAAACAAATGAAAATGTTTTTTTTTAAATAATGACTGAATCGAAAAAGAAGATCAGACTCACTAGTGTGCTCCCTAGTGGAGTTGCCAAGCTGTGGACACGAGATTTTCATTTTCGAATATCTCAATCACTTTGGAATTTTGGAGTTGTCACAATTCTTTTTGCAAAAGGGTGTGAATGGTTACCCGTGATGTACTTTTTTGAAAAATCATTTGTTTTGGCGTTTAGTGACTCTCGTACAGAAAAGGTTTATTGGTCCAACTTTTGATTATAGGTAAGGGGGTCCATATTAGGGAATAGGAAAGGTGTTAGGCACCCTATTCCCTCCACGGTTGGTGGTAACCTCAGATTCGATCCTATTTTTAAAATAAAAATAAAATAAAAGGAATTAGAAAGAACCGATATGTACCTTCAAGTATGAGGGACTTTGATGTTGGTTCAAACCATTAAGGACACCCTTATTGAAAAATGGGCTATTTGATGGCTTAAGCCTTTCGTGGTGTGTGCATAAGTGTGGAGAAGGGGAAAAAGTAGAAGAAGAGAAGTTGGAAGGGAGAGAAGGGGGAAATGAAAATTTTTTATCCTCTTTCTTAGTCCATGTCCTACCTTGTTCTTATCTTGATTTTCAAAGTTGTGTTTTCTTTATCTTTCTAGACTTACTTGAGAAAGGATAGAGAGTTAAGAGTAAGTTGTGATTTATAAGTTTAGAGTAGAGTATTGAATGTGAATATTGAAAGAGAGTGATTTTTTAGTCTTAAGAGTTCAAGCATTAGGCGAGAATTGTTTTGAGGATGGGAGGATTTTATAAAGTTTTGGGAGTTATTTTAGTGGTAAAATGATATGAATTGGTAAAAATGAGTAAAATGGTTAGGGTTTTGTGAGAGGGGGTGTGTAAATTGAGGGTGATGGAAAGGCATTTGTGTAAGGGGGGTTAAATAGGTCATTTGTGACCCGAATAGGTTGGATCTTTCAACCCATTTGGATTGAGTGTTAGGTAGAATGAAATAAGTGGTGTTTGATTGAGAAAATGGGGGTGTAAGATGGTAGTTGATTGATTGAGTGTTTGATGAATTGAATGGAGTGGGTTTTGATTAAAAGAATGGATTGTGTAAGAGGGTAATTGATTAGATTTTTGGGAGGGTGGAGGAAATGGTGACATGTGTTAAAAGGGGTGTGGAGATAGAGTGTTAGATGAGTTGATTGGAGAGAAATGTTTGATTAAAGAAGAGGGGTGTGGGTTTGGCTTGTGAGAATAGGTTTGTAGAGAATGATAAGAGTAGGTTAGAGTAGGGTGATGGATTGATGTGTGGGTAGATGATGTTTTCAGAGAAAAGGTGATGGATGTAGTAATTGGATAAGAGAGGTGAGTTAGGGTGGTGACATGTGTCCCACCTTGATGATCTTGGGTGATTGGTTGTAATGTAGTGCTTCGATTGAGAATTCGACTTAGGTAGATTAGCTAGGCTTGGATAAGATGGTTGGGTAGTGGGTTGAATAGGTAAAGTGTTGGGTTGAGAAGTAAATGAATTTAGGTGGTAGATTGGACTTAGGGGTTGAATAAGAATGGATTTGGGTTGAAATGAGTTGAGAAGTATAAAGGAGTAGTAAGGTGGGTTTTTGGCCAATGGGCCATGTAAAAAGGGCCTTGGGATATTTATTGAAAGAGAAAGAAGATTTTTGAAGGTTTGGGCCTTGAGGGCCCATTTCGATTTTTATAGACTTTAGAACATTTTGTATCGAGGGACCAATCAAAGTTGGATATCTACCGTCAATGTGATGACTAGGATTTTGATGGAATTCACAACATAGGTTATGGTTGTGAGTAGGCAAAAGTGGGATTGGTAAAGGTCGGGGTTGGAGAGGGGTAATGAGTCCTTTTTTAAGAAATTTTTGGAATATTGCATTGAGGGTCATCCCAAGGCTAGTGAACTATCTTTTGGCTTTATCTTAATTAGGGACGGGTTGACTTGAACGTGGAAGTCAAGCAGGAACAACGAGGGTGGTAAATGTGTTGGCCAAGTGTAATTGATTGGTATTGAGTTTGGGGTTGACAAATGACCTTTTTCCCCTTTGTTGTCTGAGGAGTTGACAAGGATCTCGGTGGCAAATGCGTCCTCAAGTTGACTACCACCCTATAGTAAGGACTCGAGTGTGGAGAGATATTGAGCCACGAAATATTGGGCATAGCCTTGGGTGAGATTCTTCGTAACGATGGCTACTTGTTTCTTCTCTAAGGGTCTATCCCATATTGGTGCAACCTTAGTCCTCCAACAATTGATGAAGTTGGTAAAGCTTTCACCATTTTTCTGCTTCATTGCTTATAAATCCCTCCAAGAGGCCTCAATCTCAGTACTATCTTAAATTGATGTCAGAATAATTTTGATATATCTTTCCATGTTTTGACGGTAGATGGATCTTGAGATATCTGCCAATGCAACACTGACCCAAACAAAGTACACTAAAAAAATATTCCCATATGTTCATCATTGAGTCCTAAAACTCGCATGTTGTTTACATAGACCTTTAGGTGGGTTCTTGCACAACTTACACCGTTGAATTTCTCCATTTCTGACATTACAAACTTGTCCGGTAGTGTAGCTTTAGAGGTAAGATTCAATACTTCAATGCCTATTGAGATTTCGTCTATCCCTTTGATATTCTTGATGGTTATTTCCAATTAAGTCATTCGACTGATTAGCATAGGATTTTCAGTAGGAGTCTCTTATTCTCCATCAAGTTCAAAAGACTTCTTGAGGATGTTTGGTTGTACTACTTTCTACCCTATTACCTTTTAATTCATTAGAAGGAGTTTTCGTTGATTCTGCACCACGATTTAATACCTCAACCTTACTTTTTTATGTTGTTTATGTTCATGGCAAAAATTATCATGATCTTGCGGATCTCTATAAATTCAAATTTTGATGTCATTCTTAACTGTGCACTTGGTGCTGGTATTCGTGCCAACCAACTGAACTGGCGATCCCAACTAGGTAGAGGACGCTTTAACTTTGAAGCAATGATAACCTAAAATCCCATTGAAAGTAATTTAATCATTTTTCAAGATAAGACCCTTCTTGATAGTTTTCAATTGATTAATCCCCTTAGATTCAAAATTATCCATTGATGAGCCATACCAGCCAAGAGAATTTTATATGAAGATAATTTATTGAATGAGAGTCATTTGAGAATTTTAAAACTTTGTTGAGTGTGTATCAACTATTAAACTTTATCAAATGTTTTTGATGACTTAGCATAAAATGAAGAAAGAAATTACCCTAACTAAAGAAAACAAAAGAACAACAAGGAGACTTTCCCCTTTCAAAGAAAATAAAATGCCGACTCAATCTAAAATTACTACCAACTCTTGGATTATGTGCCCTTTAAATTCTACTTTCACTTCTTGGGTACCGACTTTATTTTTGAGTTCACCATTACTCGATAATCCCATGTAGTCGTTATGTGGTCTACCAACTAAATAGTCAGTCATGTGATAAGATTTCTATATCTGAGGTATACGAGGGTCCATGAGGGAACTCCCATCTGTTGCAGAACCATCTTTGAATCATAGAAAGACGTATGCAACAATCCTATGAGAGTCACATAGTTGTGTTCTCCTGAAGCGAGTACAATATCTTCATCTGCTCTATTTGCTAGTTCTTCCCAGTTGAAGTCATGTTCTATCAAAGTACCAATGTAATGTCTCCAATCTTCTATGGTTGCTAAGTCCACTAACACATCCTTATTCAAGAATTTATCCCTTTTGATTCTCTTAATTTGGGAAAATTATACAATGTGAAGTCAGATGCACAACTAAAGATAAAGTAAATACGAACTTCCTCTAAATCTTTCTCCCTCATTTCTAGGCACATTTGTCAATCCATCAAAGATTTCAACGAGTATTTTAGGGACAAGATTTTCCTTGTCTGGAAATTGCCTAGTCACATTTAGAAAGAAACACGGTAAGCTTTCCCGATCAAGGAATTAAAGCTTGCTAATCGAACAACCTACCAATAATTGGTTATTGGAATTGTCGAATAGCGGGGACCTGTAAGCTTGAGGGCCCGACTGCTAAGTAAATTAAGGTTCTATCAAGTGGAGTGTAGTCAGGTCTAAAGCCTGTTGAAAGAGAGTACACTAAAGTAGGGGGTCGGAGTTTGCATAGTATCTAAAGGAGTTCTCACTTTTGATATCTAGTATAGTACTGTCAAGGTACCATAATAAAGATGCTCCAAGGCGACCTATAAAGGAAGAGGAAATGATCTTGGCGAGAATGGGAGTGATGGCCCCGACAGAATGAAGTGCTAAGAGTTATTTTAGCCATAGCACGTTAGCGTTGACCATCTAGTTGTTTGTTAGCACCGAAGAAAGGGGATCCGGGAAGCTTAATCCAATGATAGTAGAAAGCAAGTAGCTAATATGGACTCGACTTACAAGAGGCTATTGAAGATGAAAAACAAGACTAGACGATAGATACCATATCCATGTAGAAGACGAAATTCATGTTTGGGGAGAACTTTCTTTTCTACTTAAGTGTTTTTCTCTTTCTTGACGTGGATGCCTCAGATTAATATCTAGGTTATAAGGCTTGATTGGTGTAGTGTGTTAGGGATAGTTGAATATAGTAGAACTTGTTGAGAAAATGGAATAGAATGAACATTCTTTGTCAAGGGTAGATGAGAAAACTGCATAAATCAATCAAAACAAAGTAGGAACTAATCTCAATGACATTACATTTCTGGTTTCTTTTATTAGGAATGATGAATCGCTTTGGAAAATGAATCTATTGATTCTTTCCCAATTGGTTAGATCGTAGGTGCAATGATTTACTTCATGGGCAATGTCTATGATTCAAGTCCAGGATGGCCCAGCTTCTTGATTACCTATGTTTCTTGCATTAAGCTTTATTTCTGTCGATTTTAGTTTCACACCAAATGGTAGCAAAGTGAAAATGTGGTAGCCATTTTTGAAACTTGCCCGTTAGCAGCTAACATACTCAACGACGTTCTGTATTTCCTTATTAATCGAGTGTGAAATTCAAGCTTCTGATTTTCGTTGTGGTACTTGTGAACTTGCTAAACATTGTCGAACTAAGTTTCCTTGTTGTTTGAGTAGAAGGTTGTGTGCTTTTGATGTTGTTCATTCTGACGTGTGGGGACCCGCTCCCATTACTTAGTTTGGTGGTTATAAATATTTTGTCTCTTATCTTTTGAACGCTGGGATAACAACGTTGCTTAGAGACTCTCAGGTCCTTCATTCTGGCCAACACCTCATGAATGGACTCTTCCTTGAGCTTAAGCTATTGTATTTTTGTGAAAGAAATTCCAATCTAACCTAGATTCCTTGTGGACTATGGAACCAAGTGTGAAACTTGTGAAACAAAAAGTGGATTTTCTCTAGCGGCCTCAACTTAAAAAATGTTCCTAATATTGGATTTCCTTTTCGTGCCATATGTGTTTAGACTTGACCTTTTCCCTTTTTTTTCCTGGTTTAATATTAATTCTCGAAGGTATGCCATTTGCTAATTCACTGGGCTTGTTTAAGGAATGCCCATTCTTTGTCATGATGTCCACGAGAAAATGTGAGGGCAAGATCATCCCAGCCCTACAACTGAAGAAAGGGTTGAAAAAAGGAGAGTTAACCAATTTGCCTACTTTATGAGTCAAGTATGATGATCAAGATCACATTTTTACTCCTCGCCAAGTTCTCCAGGTCCTTAATGAGTTTGAAGATGTGATGCTTAAGGAACTCCCCAAGTTACTTCCTCCCCGAAGATCAATCGACTATCAAATTGAACTCTTCCTAATGAGTGTCTCGAAACACTGAATTATACGCACGTTTCCCGGATATTTATCTTGATTTTTGTCCCTATTTCTCCGTATTAAGGTAATAATCATGATAAGCCTCGAAACATTATGTTGCATGTTAATTAGACTTAATTATACATAAATAAATTCATTTACTAGATAAATCTAATTACGTGTGTTTCTTGTACAGAAAATCAACATTTTGGAATCAAAATCTCAAGGCAAAAGCATTTGAACCTACTTTGGATTGTCCTAATCTTTAACTCATGTTCTCCTCTTTTGTCTTTTTGTGCAAAGAAAAGTGGAAGCTACTTTTGGGACTCTTCTACACACATTTTTCTCTATAAATAGAACTTCAATCTTTAGAAAAATATTCCCTCTTGGTTCTCTTATCCAAGACTCATTTAATCTAAGGCTCTTAGTCTCTTCTCTTATATTTTTATATTTTTATTTTCTAGTTATTTTCTTTTTAGCTAAATAGTCTTGTAAGAAGTAGTAAAAGAAGTATTTGTAAGTTTCTCCATGAAATGAAAAAAATTTCTTTCATCTCTTATCTTCTCTCTCACGATGACATTAGGCTAAGCTCCCTTCCATTGGAGAGTGGAAAAGCCTAGAGCAAGTTCTTGTGTTGTTTCTAGTTTCATGTCTTTATTTTATCTTAAATGCTCATGAGTTCTCTTTAAGATTTCTTGCACCTTTTATTCTTAATATAAATACTTTATTCTTAGCTTAGATCAAGATAAAGTATGCTTTGGTAGTAGGAAGTTCAAAGAATTCTATTTTCTTTATGTTCTCTCATTTGATTTCATTTGTTAAACTTTCCGATCTAAGGAGCTAACACAAGCCTTTACGATTGAGTTATAAAAAGACCAGAGACTAGGAATTGCTGATCAACATGTTCTAGGTAAATCCACCTCCAATGGTACTTTAATTTCATAAGTTTACTTACTTTTAACTTCATTTACTTTGTTTCATTTTTTAGCAATTTTAAATCTTCTTGATAAATTCAAAAATTTAAAGAAAAACAAGTTTAATTCCTTTTTAGTCAATTCAAATTTTATCCTCTTAGCATAACTCTACTCCCTATTTCTGTTAGGTTCGATCCCCTACATAAACTACAAGTAAGGTAAAACTAAGATTAATATTAACTTTGTTGGAAAGAACAACAATATTACCACCAAAATTTTGACGCCACTGTCGGGGAAAGGTAAAGGTAATAGTGGTAAGTTTTGATTTAAAATTCATTTCTTTCATTTTTATTTTATTTTTTTATTTTTTGATTTCTTTCTGTAAGTTCAAGTGTTCTTGAGGGTTTAAGAGAGAAGAAAGAAGAAAAAAATTGAAAAAAAAAGTCATTCTTATTTTTTTTTATAGTAGAACTTAAACTAATTGTAATTTTCTGCTCCGATCTCCGATTAAGTATTATAGTATATCAATTTAGGGTAGAACAAAATTTTCTATAAAATGTAACATAATTAGCAAGATTTTGATAAGTTAAAATCTATTTTTGAGTCCATTTACTATCATTTCTACTAATATTTCTATTCTGCTCCTTGTAAGTGTATATTTTTTTCTTTTCTTTCAATTTCCTTTAATCTTTAGTTAGGTTTATTTTTTTATTTTAAAAATTCTTGTATAGGATTCTTTGTAATTTTTTTTAATTATCCAAGAAGGCTTGGATTGTAATAGACTAAGGAAGGACGACGGGTAGACAATACCGTCACGGCTCTATAGGTTCGCACACCAAAATTGGAATTAGTGGCCTAAGTCGACTCAAACCGTCTTCACCCCATCTAGCACGGGAGGTAATCCCAAAACACCCATGCTTCTCTATGCTAGTGGGTTACTCCTTGTCTTTGTATGTTATTTTTCCAATTTGCACACACGTGAAATAGTTAATTAAGTAGTAAAGAGCACCCCTCTCCTAAGGATGACATGATAAGATAAGGATTGGAAGTCATTAACAATTCTTTTATCTAATTAGGATAATTAACTCACTAGTCATCCAATCAAATTAAATAAAATTAATTAGACTTGACTATAAGTCCCACGAGCTCAATAGGTGAAATTCGGCTTTAAGTTGTACCAATTGTGCTTCTTGGTCATCTTTTGTATCTAGTAAGATCTCGCCCTTTGAGGGGATAGACTCTATCTATTAAAAAAATGATGGTGATTTAATAGTACCCTTGTTTATGCATTATGCGTCACCTTCGATTTGAATATCTGAATGATTCAAAATTGACTTCATAGAACTGAGTTGGAAGGTTAGTTGTATTATTTTTACCCAGTTAAGAGTTGTCTAGCTTTAGGAAGCCTATCTAGGTCTAGTCTTTTCTTTTCGTGATTGTTTGATCGACTGTATGATTTGCATGCTTGGTAGACATTCACAGAACAACGTATTAGAATCATTTGATCCTAAAATCGGACGCACCATTAGTAGGATACGCAAGATACCATTAGTAGTTATGATGGATGATCGAGAGCGAACCCTCAATGAACTCTTCGCTCCATCTTCCGCATCTCCTCTTACATGCATTGTGTTACCATTGAACAATGCATCTCAGTTTGAAATTATGGCTGCCACCATCAATATGCTCCATAAGTTCCACAGTTTAGAGCGTGAACAACCTTACACCCACCTTAATCAATTCTTGACTATATATCAAACTTTTAGAAATCAGAATCTAGATGAGGAGAGTATCAAGTTTATTCTGTTCCCATTATCCTTGGAAGACCATGCAGCTACGTGGTTAAACTCCCTAGCACTCAATTCCATAGCCACCTGGGATGTTCTATCCAAGAAATTTATGGTCAAATTTTACCCCATGGTCAAAACTGAGAAAATTAATGACACAATTAGAAATTTTAGAGCCCGTCCTAATGATGAATTTTCCTAAACTTGGGAAAGATTTAATGATTTATTGGTCAAATGCCCACACCATGGCATTGACAAAGCACACTTGGTGCAAAGTTTTTATAGAGAATTAATAATGAATCAACGTACCTTAGTCGAGTCCATGCATAAGGGTCAGTTCATGAACTAGACACCCAACCAAGCATACGATTTCTTCGTAGAGTTAGCCAAGAGTGCTCAAAATTGGAACACTAACCAGGAAGAGTTTGATAGAGACGATCCGATTAGGAAGACAGGCATATATGAGATGAAGACAGACCTTGATCTCAAAAATGTCATGTCTAGTCTAATGAGTGGGATGAACAGTCTCACGAAGAAGTTAGATGCATTTACCATCTCAGTATCCAAACCTCACCTAGACCCTCGTACAGTTTTGTAAATGACTATCGAACCAAGTTCTTTATGCGTCATATGCGATAGCAACAACCATTTGGTCGAGTGTCGTCCTAACTTGCCTCAAATCAAAGTTGAACAAGCAAATGCAATTAATGTTATAGTACTTTTAGGAAGCCAACTCTAAATTCTTTTAGCCAAATGTATCACCCAAATAATAGGTTTCATCCTAATTTCTCGTACAGACAGAATGAACCTATTCAATCTAGTAGTCTATCAGGTTACAATAGGAGTTTTCCTAGGCAATCTGGTTATTCCACAAACCAAGCCATTGTTCCTCAAGTTGCTTATCAACCCAACAATCTACAAATTGTAGAGCCATTATGCCAGATCCCATGATCAATTACCAGCAGCCTGCCCAACAACAATCGTCCTTAGAATCTATGATTACCGAGTTGATGAGGCGGCAATAACAATCTATCCAAACTCAATAGCAAATCCATCAAAATCAAACTCAGATTAACCAGGTCATTGCGCAATCCATAGCTAAGATGGAAGTTTAGTTGGGATAATTAGCTCTCTCCTTAAGTGGAAGACAGAAAGGTTAATTTCCTAGTCAAACTATCCATAATCTTAGAAGTCAACCTTCGGTTCCAAATGGATCGAAGGGTCAATACGAAGTAGGAAGCTATTATAGAGCTCCACAAGACTTAGTACAAGCTATCCACACCTTGCGTTCGGGAAAAAAGGTGGACAACAAGGTCCAACCTATTGACAAGGGAGAAAAAATCCTAGAGAAAGACAAATTTCAAAAAGAAGTCATAAAGTCTCCAAAAGAGAAAGAGAAAGATTTGGAAAATCCTCCTATCATCTTATCAATTCCAAAAACTTCATTTTCCTATCACCTTAGAGACTTCAAAAAAGGTAAGTAGTTTGAGGGTGTCTTAGAAGTCTTCCAAAATATGCATATCAATATCCCATTCCTAGATGCCATTAAGCAGATATCTTCTTATGCGAAATTCCTAAAGGATTTGACCACAACTAAAAGGAAAACACTATTTCCTCGGGAAGCCATCATGACAGTCCAAACTTCGTACCAAAATTTAAGGATCCTGGATGTCCGACAATTTCCATTCACATTGAAAATCAAGTGGTCGAAAAATGTCTCTTAGACTTAGGAGCCAGTGTGAACCTTTTACCATATTCGATTTATAAACAATTAGATTTGAGGGTTTTGAAACCCATCGATATCACGTTGAGTCTAGTCGATAGGTCCATAAAAATTTTAAAGGGTATAGTTGAGGAAATGATAGTTAAAGTCAAAGATTTTTATTTCTCTGTTGACTTTGTTGTCTTAGATATAGAGCCAGTCATCAATTCAAACAGTCATATTCCTATCATCTTAGGATGTTCATTCTTAGTCACATCTAACGTAGTCATTCATTGTAGAAATAAGATTATGACTTTAGCATTTGGGGATATGAAAGTGAAACTGAACGTCTTCCACAATTTCCAAGGAATTGATATAGATGACGGTATAGAGGAAATGAACATGATAGATACGCTAGTCAAGCAAATGTATCAAGAGTTAAGGTACTCTGATCCCCTAGCAAAATGTTTGGCTCACTTTGGCCTTGACTTGGACGTAGAAGAGTCTATAAGCGAAGTCAATGCTTTGCTTGAATCTGTTCCACTCTTAGATTCTGTGCGGTAGTACGCAAAAGCTGAAAGTCTTCCTGTGCATACATCCAATCTTATTCATTCCCATGTCGAGCCTCCAAAATTAGAACTCAAGTCACTTCCAGAGACCTTAAGATATGCATTTCTTACCAAGAATCAAACCTTATATGTGATCATTTACTTTCACCTCAATGAAGTCCAAGAGGAAAAGTTGTTAGGAGTATTAAGAGAACATCAATAAGTTATTGGTTGGACCATAGCTGACATCAAGAGAATTAGTTCATCTGTGATGATGTACCATATTCATCTAGAGGATTTCGCTGAGCCTTCCTTAGAACCTCAGAAACGATTAAATCATATCATGAAAGACGTAGTTCGAATAGAAGTAATGAAATTGCTAGATGCAGATATTATCTATTCCATCTCTGACAGTCGTTGGGTGAATCCTATACAAGTTGTTCTAAAGAAGTCTGGTATCACTGTGGTAGTGAATCAAGATAACGAATTAATCCCCACTCGAGTCCAAAATGGATGGAGAGTGTGTATCGATTATAGAAAACTCAACTCAATGACTCTTAAGAATCATTTCCCCTTACCTTTCATTGATCAAATGTTAAAGCGTCTAGTAGGACATTCTTATTATTGCTTCTTAGATGGTTATTTAGGGTACAATTAGATACCCATTGCTCCAGTCTATCAAGAGAAAATAACTTTCACATGCCCCTTCAGAACTTTTGCGTATCGTCACATACTTTTTGGATTGTGCAATGCACCCGCAACTTTTTAACGGTACATGATGAGTATATTTTTCAACATGCTAGAAAGATATCTCGAAGTGTTCATGGATGATTTTTCAATTTTCAAACCAAGTTTTGAAGAATGTTTCTATCATTTGACTTTGGTCCTTGTATATTGCAAAGAAGTCTATCTAGTCCTCAATTGGGAAAAATACCATTTCATGGTAACATCGGGGATTGTGCTAAGGCACATTATTTCTGTTAAGGGGATTGAGGTAGATAAAGCGAAGGTAGGGCTAATCGAAAAATTATCACTTCTTAGAACTGTCAAAGAAATTAGGTCATTCTTAGGCCATGTGGATTTCTATCGTAGATTCATTAAAGATTTCGAAAAAATCTCGAAGCCTTTATGTGAACTATTAAGAAAGGATGTTCCTTTCGACTTTTCAGAGTCATGTCTCTCTGTGTTCAACAAGCTCAAGTCCGAGCTAACCTCGGCACCCATTATTCAACCTCCAAATTGGAGCATTCAATTCGAAATTATGTGCGACGCTTTGGATTATGCAATAGGCGTTGTTTTGGGTTAGCGAATCGAAAAACAACCTCAAGTTATCCAATATGCTAGTAAAACCCTTAACGATGCTCAACTTAACTACTCTACAACAGAGAAGGATATACTAGCAGTGACCTATGCCGTTGAAAAATTCCGTCCCTACCTCATAGGATCTAAAGTCGTGATCTACACAGACCACGCAGTATTGAAGTACTTTTTATCAAATAAAGACATTAAAGCAAGGTTAATCCATTGGATTCTACTTCTACAAGAGTTTGATCTCGAGATCCGAGATAAAAAGGGGGTAGAAAATGTCGTAGTTGATCACTTGTCTAGGATAGTTAATAAGCCATCCAAGAGAAACTCCGTCTTCTATCGAAAATAAAATGATATTTCTGGGATGAACCATACTTATTTAAGTATTGTCCCAATCAAATAATTAAACGTTGTATTTCAACTTGTGAGCAAGTCAATATCCTAGAGTTTTACCATGATCATGCCTGTAGAGGGCACTTCAATGGTAAGAAGACTGCTATGAAAATCTTATAGTGCAGTTTTTTCTGACCTAGTATTTTTCATGATGCCCACGAGTTTAGTAAATCTTGTGATAGATGTTAGAGATTAAGAAAAATCTCCAAGAGAAACAAAATGCCTCAAAATCCTATCCTGATCATCGAAATTTTTGATGTGTGGAGTATAGATTTCATGGGACCCTATCCTATCTCCCAGGGTTACCAATACATCCTAGTTGTCGTTGACTACATGTCAAAATGGGTCGAAGCTGTAGCATGTATAACTAACAATCACAAGATTGTGATAAAATTCACTAAGGAGACGATCTTTTCAAGATTCGATACTCCGCGAGCTATCATAAGTGATGGTGACTCATATTTTTACAACAAGATCTTTACTGCGTTATGAAGAAATATCTCATAACGCATAAGGTTACCACACCTTACCACTCACAAATAAGTGGGTAAGTAGAGATTTCTAATAGGGAAATAAAAACTATTTTAGAAAAAATAGTCAATCCTTCAAGGAAAGATTGGTCTTTGAGATTGAGTAATTCACTTTAGGCCTATACGACCGCATTCAAGACACCCATAAGGATGTCTCCATGCCGGTTAGTTTTTGGCAAGGCTTGTCATTTCCCTGTAGAACTCAAGCATCGTGCGTATTGGACGATCAAGCACCTCAACTAGTCGAGTTAGAAGATATTAGAAATGACTCGTATGATTGTGCCAAAAGGTACTAAGAGTGTACCAAATTCTTTCACGATAGACACATTCTTAGGAGAAATTTCATTCCTAATCAAAGCGTTTTGTTGTATGATAATAGACTCCACATTTTTCCAGGAAAACTCAAGTCTCGATGGACTAGCCCATATATTATTCAAACAGTTTACCCCTGGTGTTGTTGAAGTCCTTAATCCTAAAGACAGATCCACTTTCAAAGTGAATGGCCAACGTCTCAAACATTTTCTCGAGTATGTTCCATAGGAGGAAGTTCTTCTCCTCGATGACCTCGTCTATCAAAATTAACGAAGTTTTCGTCTGGCTAAAGACGTTAAACTTAGCACTTCTAGGAGGTAACCCACGCGCTTCAGGGGACATTGTGTTAAATATCAATAGGATGTAGGGTCTTTCTCAAGTGCTGTCTAACGCACTTCAGTTAATTTTGTCAATTTCAATTTTATTTTTACTTGTATAAGTTGAAATATTGAGGACAATATAATGTTTAAGTTTAGGGGTGTATGGGTCGGATTTCCACTTATTATTTTCTTCTTTTATACCAAAAAAACATAAAAATAAAAGAAAATTTCTTTCAAAATTTTTTTTTGAAAAATATTTGATTGGCGACTTTGTTGTATTTTACTCAAAATCTTAGCTTGTATCTTTAAGCACTTAGTTAAAAATATTTAATCAGTCTTTCATTGGAAGCTATGATCTGGAGTCCCCATTTGTATTTCTCTTAGGTAAAAGTAAGAGCAAAGTTACCTTTTAGTTTATAATCACTTCTAATAAAGTTACAAAAAGTCTGGATTGTATTAAGAGAGTTTGTTACCTTCTTTTTACCTAGAATTTAAGGAAAAACTAGGTTTGATGAACTTTGACTTCCTTGTTCAATTGGTTGGCTGATTAGAAGAAAAATAGAATTGGGTTGTATACACCTTGTACAGCAACCATTGAATTAGACTGGGTTCCTTGAAAAGACTGCCTACTTTTCTTAGAAAAAGAGTGAAAAAGTAATAGAAAAGAATAAAAGAAGAAGTAATAGAGCAAGAAAAGAAAAAGAATCAAAGATTCAAAAGTTTATAAATTTAAAGTTTTAGTAGGGTGAAAGCTATTAAGTGTAAAAATGTGAGTATACTGGAATATCATAGATAGTCCCTTAATGTCCACACTTCTCACTACCCTAGACAGTATGTTAAGTTTAGAATTAAACCCTAAGTTACTTTAACTATTCTTGAGTAGTAAAAGGTTGAAACTCATTTCAGGAAATCGAATCTCTTAAATTTCTAAGTTATAACCACTACGCTTAAAGGTCAATTTAAGTCTAAATGTTATCGTAGAGAAATAAGGGTTGGGACTCTATACCAAGCATTACTTCCAATTGACTGACAAAACCAAAAAAGACTTGTGTTTTTCAATATAAGTTTTGATTTTGACTATTTTTACTTCAAAGTTGTTTTCAATTTTGTGGGTATATTTTTTACAAACCCTTACGAGTCAAACTCGTCGACTAGGGGTAACCTAGAGGTTCAAGGGCTTGCTACATTCACTAAATGCAGTTGAGGTGCCTATAAAAGTGGTAATTTTATTTTCTAAAGATTAGAAAAAAATAAGTTTGGGGATGTGATGAGTGTCTCGAAACACTGAATTATATGCACGTTTTCCAAACATTTATCTTGATTTTTGTCCCTATTTCTCCGTATTAAGGTAATAATCATGATAAGCCTCAAAACATCATGTTGCATGTTAATTAGGCTTAATTATACATAAATAAATCTATTTACTAGATAAATCTAATTACGTGTGTTTCTTGTGCAGAAAATCAATATTTTGGAATCAAAATTTCAAGGCAAAAACATTTGGGCCCACTTTAAAATGTCATAATCCTTTGGAATTCTCTAATTTTTAACTCATGTTCTCCTCTTTTGTCTTTTTGTGCAAAAAAAAGTGGAAACTACTTTTGGGACTCTTCTATACACATTTTTCTCTATAAATAGAGTTTCAATCTTTAAAAAAATCTTCCCTCTCAATTCTCTTATCCAAGACTCCTTTAATGTAAGGCTCTTAGTCTCTTCTCTTATATTTTTATATTTTTACTTTCTAGTTATTTTCTTTTTAGCTAAATAGTCTTGTAAGAAGTAGTAAAAGAAGAATTTGTAAGTTTCTCTATGAAATAAAAAAAATTTCTTGCATATCTTATCTTCCCTCTCGCGATGACATTAGGCTAAGCTCCCCTCCATTGGAGAGTGGAAAAGCCTAGAACAAGTTCTTATGTTTTTTTTAGTTTCATGCATTTATTTTATCTAAAATGCTCATGAGTTCTCTTTAAGATTTCTTACACTTTTTATTCTTAATATAGATACTTTATTCTTAGATTAGATCAAGATAAAGTATGCTTAAAGTAGATAATTGGTAGTAGGAAGTTCAAAGAATTTTACTTTGTTTATGTTCCCTCATTTGATTTCATTTGCTAAACTTTCCAATCTAAGGAGCTAACACCAAGCCTTTACGATTGAGTGATAAAAAGGCTGGAGACTAAAAATTGATCATCAACATTTTCTAGGTAGATCCACCTCCAATGGTACTTTAATTTCATAAGTTTACTTACTTTTAACTTCAGTTACTTTGGTTCATTTTTTAGTAATTTTAAATCTTCTTGATAAGTTCAAATATACAAAGAAAAACAGTTTTAATTCCTTTTGGTTAATTCGAATTTTATCCTCTTAGCTTAACTCTACTCTCCCTTTCTCTTGGGTTCGATCCCTTAGTTACCCCACAAGTAAGGTAAAAGTAAGATTAATATTAACTCTGGTGGAAAAAACAACGATATTACCACCACTTCCCCTATCTTGAATGACCCCATGTAGAACACTGATAACATTGTTAGACATAATGTAAAGTCATTGGTTTTCTTATGAGGTTTTACGATTAAATCCTAAGGGTTCTCTTGCATGAGAGTGCGATAGTCTTGAAAGAACATGCCCATATTCAAAGAGTTGTTTCCAATATATCTTCTTATTTTTTCCCTTGATCCTTAATCCTTTTGCAAACTCTTTCGTGAACCCATTTCATAATGACGATCTGATCATTGGTCCTAACATGTTTATCCCCATGAGGTTACAAAAATATTCATGTCTTGAGAATAATGCGACCGACACAAAGTAGAACACGTGATGAGTAAGGCCACAAAAAGTCATCGTGGCTCGTAAAAGATTCCTGTCAATATTCAATGCTCTAAGAGAAAATGCATTTTGGAGTCCGTATGTGTCACAGTTCTACTTTTCTACAGCTGTGAATAATCATAACTTTGATTTATGCAAAATATTGTAAATGCCATTAGAAAAGAACTATTTCTATAACATTATGATAAAAGAAAACCAAAACATTTTAATCAATTCACGAAGATGTGACTTGAAAATTTGATTCTAATATGACAACCTTGTGATCTTGGATCTGTTAGATTAAATTGGTCGATATGAAATGTTGGGAGTATGTAACCAACTAAATTGAATGTGGGCTGGTATGACCCAATGGATCTGGATAATTTATTTGAATTATTCTATGTAAAATACCTTAAGCCAATTGGTATAATCATTTTATGTGCTATCTTTGAGATCCATTTATCAATTAGGCCAACTTGTTTAAGTGGTATTGTCCAGTATGTCTTATGAATTGAGTCTCTTGGGTTGAACCATTATTGCGGGTTCAATTTGAGTAGTGTGGACTAGTCTACCTACTTATCTTTTAGTTAGATTGAGAAAATACAATTCGAGAGCACCCATAGTCAATTCGGGTCATGACTTAATAGGACTGCACCTATGTTTGGGTCTATAGGCTCACTATATGATTAAGGTTGGGTTATGACAAATCTTAGGTCACTTCAGCCTAGAACGCCGATATACCTCCCAATTTAAATTGGTTAAACAGTATGTGCTGCTATAGTTTAATATACCTAAAGGTACTAGACGAAAATGTAATGTTCGTATGCGTTATTTGTGTCCCGAGGGACTATATTGGCTATGTTTCGGCTATAGGGTTATCGAAGGACAAAGAATGATGCAAACTTCAGATATGCATGCTTATTAGTGTGTGCAAAGGGACGGGGTGTGCTTGGAACATTTTCACGAATTATGAACATACAATCATATAAGGCATCACATAAACCAAAAACACTAAAGAGAAAGAAAACAAAGAAGGACAAAAAAACAAAAAGAAAAACTAACCTATATTAAGGTCCTACTGGGTCAACATGAGACCCAAAGAAAAATCAACCAAAAAGTTGCTTTGGATCGAATCAAGTTTGATCCTAAAATCCCCAGTGGAGTCGCCACTGAAAGTGCTATCGTTTCGCACGTAGTGAATCCTATTTTTGGAGTTGCCACCTAATTTAGGTGTAGGATCCAAAATTTGACTACAAATAGAATTCAGGTTAATTTACGACAAAAACAATGGATAAGGGGTCAGAATACAAAATTTGAATGGTGTTAGCACAGGTTATACCCAACTGGTAAGTCAGTCTCTACTACAATCTAAGATACCTTATGGTCAACATATAAAGACCAAAGTCAACCTAAGGTCAAAATATAGTTAAAAATCAAATAGAAGGCCATGGGCAAGGTCAAAGGTTACCTAGGTCAAGGTTCTAAGGTTGATCATCATTAAAGGTTGACCAATTAAGCCCTACAAGTTAATCAAAACTCCTTACATAAATTCCTTGAGATTTACACGTGAATATTTACAATTGATATAATGAATTTTACATGTGGTAAATATTAACAATTTAACCCTAGATCGACTTCAATGTGAAAACAAATCGGTGAGTCAACTTACAATTCAAAAATTTTGACCTCTTTACGTACACAAAAATCATCAAGTCAATTCAAGAATTTCAAAGAGAAATCCAAAGGGTCCCAAAAAAACTTTTAATTGATTAAAATTTATTAAACCAATTTATTTGAGAAAATTCATTTTTGCAATTAAGAAGTTGAGTCACATATTTTATGTATGAAAATTATTTAACTGGAATCCATTTAGAACCTCTAAAATTAACGAGTTGACTCGTCTTTCTTAAAATCCAATTTAAATCAATCTAACTCACTAAAAATATTTTAAAAACCTCACCTCATGGACTATATGAGTTGACTTACCCAAAATATTTTTTTAAACAAATACAAAATACCCTTCATACGTAACTAAAATCAACTTGAAGTAAAAAATCCAAAAAAATTATTTTTTAAAAGAAAACTGGAAATTTTTTTTAAAGAAACCTTACCTTGCTAAATTGAGAAAATTATTTGTTTTTGGAGTCCCTTCAAAATGGCGAAAGGTTGAGACCACGAAAGTGGTGGTTGTGAAGTAGTTGAGAGTGAGAGAGGTGGAATCCGTGAGGGAATGCAAATGAAAGGAGTAAGAGTGTTGCTGAGAGTAAAAGTAAGGTTTTGTGGTGATGAATAAAAGGCTTGAAGTGATCGATATAATGGCAGAAAGATGTGGTGTAAATAGTTATGTGATTGGGCTGTGCTATCGCAGAAAAATGAATGAGGATAAAGAGATAGCGATGGGCAATTTGAGGCTTAATGGTAGCAACAATGGGGTTGATTTTGTTTTAATGGCTAAAATTTAGGGTAGTTCAATTCCAATGATAGAATGAATGGTCTATTAATTGGGTTTCGACATGAATGATAGCAACAATGGGTCTGGGTTTTAATGGTAGAAAGTAAGGGTGGTTCAATTTTATTTTAATGGCTGAAATGTCAGGTTCGATGATTAGGAATAACAATGGCAGCAAACAAAATCAAAGATTGGGTTGGTTCAGTTCGGTTTTAGGTTGGTAAAAGGGGGTGAAAAAGGTGAGTTCTTCAGTTTCAATGGCAAAGGTAAGGGTGGCGGTCTGGTTGGAGAAGACGACTTGAGAAAGAAGTATTCTTTTTCTTCTTTTCTCTTGTTGTGTTTTTTTTTTTTTTTTTTTTTTTTTTTTTTTTGCAGTGAGTTTGATCAATCTATGAACATGGGGAGGGTGTTTTTTACATAAAAGAAAAGTGGAGTTTGAGAGAAACTCTCTCTCTCTCTCTCTTGTGTGATTCTCTCTTGGGCAAACATGTAGAGTGAGAAGATCCCTACAAGGAATCTCTCTTGTTATTTCTCTAACCTATTTTTTTACTTCCTTTCAATCGTGTAGTGGGGTTCTCTTAGAGACAAAGTGATCGAATCCTTTAAGGACTATCTTTTTAATGTGGATTAGCCTTTGCCCTTTTCATTATTTTATGTGAAACAATTTATTAGGTTTCCTACTTTTTTTTTGTTATTTTTTGCTGAGCTTACAAAATATGTGGCATGAGGTTTTGATCCCATGAATCTTGGGCATATTTTGAATATTCTTCCATCAATGTTGATTAGTTAAAATAATTAACTTGAATTGGATTGGTCAAAATCGATTTATTAGAAAATAATTATTCATCAACAATTAGACGATTTTTTTTATGATGGGTCAATTTTTGAATTTTATTAAAGGATCGTTGTTTTAAATTAATTCTTAATCGATAGATTTGATTGGTCTATGATTTGCACAACTTGATTAATTCTTTTAGTTTTAAATTTCGAATTTATTTTCAATTTCAAGTTAGAGTTCTGATTTTAATGTTTTTCAAAATTTGTTATTTTATGTAAATTTGTGTCATTTTTTTTTATTTGTTATTTTATGCATGAAGATTCTCGAAAGATTTGTTTTGAGTCTTAAAGTTACGTCTTCTTAGGAATCAAGATTTTTAAATAAGAGTTGAATATCAAGGATATTTCGATCATTTTTGTAATTCTTCATAATTGCTTTTCGTTTTCACTGATTTTGATCTCATAAGACTCAAAATTTTCATCTCGAGAACAATCACAGTATTTTTGAAACATTTCGGAGATGTGAAACCCACGAGTGGTATTTTCATCATTTTCTAATTTTTTTTAATTTTGGCGAGAAGTTTCGTTTGATCCCGACATGATTATTTCTAAGTTTCGAGGTAGCGTTTTACTAACGTTATTGAAACGTGTGACGATCCTGAGCATACGTACTTGCTACGTTAAGAGTAAAATGACGACAATCTTAAGCATGTGTAATTTCTAAGTTGAACGTTCTAAGAAGAGAGAGAATAGAGAAGGACTAAGAATAAATTTGACTACGATTGGAAGATCAGAAAATGACCTCTCACAAGTTTTCAATTTATTTGCATATATTATGCGTTCATTATTAGGGATCCATAACAGCTGGGACGGGTTGTTGGATTAGGTAAGTGTAAAATTGGGTCTCTATATTGAGATGCCGCCATAACTTGATTGCTTCATGCACATGTAAACAATCAACGCAAAATTAAGGTAACCATTTCTACTTTTATTGTGCACGGGTTGGGCATGCTGCACCGCGGTGAAGTTAGCTCATAAATGATTGAGTGTTGGCTGGGTTCCTTCTTTTGCTATTTTTTTTGTAGTGCAAAGTCATTCTGATGATTTGGTGTTCAATTTTGTTCTTCTTATTGTAGACACCCCATTTTTTACATCCGCCTGATTAATCAACTCGTCAATCCGATTGCAATGGTTCCCAATGATGGATGCTTATTCCAATGCTTTATTTTGTTACTAGATATGTTTCAGAAATCCAGATAAGGCATCTCGAGCTAACAAAACCTTAGAAACCACGCTACACTAGGAAAATATAACTTCAAAAATATAGAAATCATCATCTTTTAGACAAAAACAAACTTTATGATAAAAATCACTAAAAAATGACCAAATTATCAAAATACCCCTAACCTAAAAACATCCCTAGAACCTATATTACGTTTAGGAAAATCCTTTCGAACACATAAAATAACAAATCGAAATCAAATAAGTCATTTCGTTAATTTTCACAGAATTTGATAAAATTACGAAAATGCCCCTCATAAAGTTCACGACCATTTCGCACAAATTTTTTTTATAAATGATAAAAACTAACATTCCCATTGAATTCCTTATGAAAAATTGATTTCAAAACATCCAAAAACATCAAAAACCGACTTAAAACGCAAAAAATCCTCTCCGAGGGCAAAATGGTAATTTTATAATTGTAATAATTAAAAATTTCGAAATTAATAATTAAAAAATTAATTAATGTAAAATGAAATCCTAATTAAAATTAAAGTCAATCAAGTAAGACAAAAGTCAAGAAATTAAAGTCAATCTTAAAGCCAATCAAGTAAGACTAAAGTCAATAAATTAAAGTCAATCAAGTAAGACTAAAATCAAGATCTTAAAGTCAATCAAGTAAGACCGAAGTCAAGTCAATCAAGTAAGACTAAAGTCAAAATATTAAAGTCAATCAAGTGAGACTAAAAGTAAAAACATTAATATAATTCTAATTAAATAATAACTTTATTTAAAATAATCCTAATTAGATAATAACTCCATCTAAAATAATTTTAATTAAAATATAACTCTGTCTAAAACAATTATAATTAAACAATAATTCTTTCTAAAAGAATTATAATTAAATATTAATTCTATCTAAACAAACACTTTAAAAAATCTATAAATAGGGGTCCTCACAATCTATTTTCGTATCAAATAAAAAAATCCTAAGAGAAGTAGGTCAAAAAACTTCCCTAGTCTCCCACAAACCCTAATTTTGAAGTCCCAACTCCTTACTTAACACCCATACTTCGATTTTAGCTCGAAAAATACCTAGAAGTCTTTCAAAAATATCCAGAAATCCATAAACAAATCCGAAGAATCTAGATCTAAGAAAGAGATACCTTACCTCGGAATTTAGAAATCAGATCCGGAGACAGAACGAAACGAGGAATACTGTACAAGGAGTTACTCTATCAAATCTGAGGGAACAAGACCGTTGTCTTCAGAAAGGTATCTATTTCTCATCATTTTTTTTATTATTATTTAGGTCTTTTAGCAATGTAATTTATTTAGGAATTAGTAGAGACTAGCGTTTGCCGAGCGAGGTTGGTGCCTAACACCTTCTAACCCCGTAATATGATCTCCGGACTCAGTATATGTTAGTAGATTAGTTGATTTATCTGTTTAGAGTCGATGATCGGTTCCTAGACCGTAATAACTAGGTGGCGACTCCCAAACTTCAAAGGTCAAAAGCGGATCCGCACACCCCGCGGATCGAGGGCGCTTTCACTTATCTTTGACTTGCACAATTAAACACGCGCATAATTAATTTTGCAATAGATACATTATTTTATGCAATTATAACTACTTAAGATGATAATTCATGCAAAGGGATAATATGAGACATAAACATGATTATTCATTAATAATAGTAAAATTGAGACTTAAATTGTGATAAGTACTTAGGAAAAGTATGGATAAATCAGTGTTTTGAGACACTAATCAATAGTTTTGTCAAAAATTGAGGTATAGAATTTCAAAATAAGCCTAATTACCATCAACATGCTGCCTAAATTTCATAGGCTAGAGAATGAACAATCCTACACACATCTCAACAAGTTCTTAACAATTTGTAATACATTCAAAAAAAAAAAAAAAAAGAATTTAGATGACAAAAGTGTAAAGTTGTGACTCTTTTCGCTAATCTTAGAAGATCATGTCGCTTCATGGTTCAATTCTTTCACTCCAGATTCTACTTATGCATGAGATGGACTCTCAAATAGGTTTATAGCTAAATACTACCCTATAATGAAAATAAAAAGAATCAGGAAAGTCATTAGAAATTTTAAAGGAAGGCCCAATGAGGAATTCGCCTAAACTTGGGAAAGATTCTGGAACTTATAGGTTAAGTACCCACACCACGGGCTTAACAAAATGCAACTAGTACATTCTTTCTATAAGGGATTACTAGCAACTTAGAAAACCTTAATCGTGTTAATCTATTGAACACTTCCAATAACCTCAATCGGTGTTGATCATTTGTTTTTCATATGGATAAGTATGTTTTCAATAAATTATGTTATTTTATGAAAGAGAGAGAAAATTGTTTCGAGACACTAGGGTGGTGAGAGTTGAATAATAAATTGTAATTTTTTTTTATATATATAGTTGGACATAATATTAAGAATACAGGTAGTCAGGATAAGATCAAACATTCTTGTGAGATGATAAATCGATAATTTCATCATGTGTTACAAACAATATATAATTTTGCTCATGGCTTAATTAAAGCCCTTGACTTGTGTTACACTACCAAAAATATTGGCAGATCAACGATATTTTTCATGGTTTAAGGTAATTATTTAAATGTTAAGTTAATATAATTAATAATATAATAATTATTTAATGTTTACTTTTAAATGATGATGATATAAGATTGTGTGAGTGCAATTGATGGGACTCGTGTCCTTGCAATTATATAATTTGAAAAATAAATGTCATTTTGATCAGGATGAAAGCCCAAATATAATTTGAAAAAAAAAATATTTTTGCCATTTGTTCATTTTACATTGTAATTTACTTTTATTTTAGTTAGGTGAAAATGTTGAACACACAATTGGCAAGTCTTTCAATTTGCTTTTAGCAATTTGAGTTTAAATTTTTTTTGCATCTTCTTGTTGGTAAAGAAATATTATTTTATTTTCTCATTTTTGATTTGAGGTAATTTAGATGCACTGAAATAATATTTTAATTGTTTTAGAAAACTATTACATAATTGATGCAGGTTACCAAAACATGTGAAGATATCTTGCACCATATTATAATGAGCTGTGCTAAACTGACCTCACGATTGTACATCATATTGCACATCCTACCATGAAAGTGGATAGGAACTATAGATGCTTTTTCACTCGTATCTTGATGAAAATCATCTATGGTTCCTATACACTTTCACGCCAAGATGTGTGATGTGAGGTACAATCTTGAGGTCACTTTAACATTATTCTATCGTAATATACATTGCTTTGGTGTACTGAAAAAATGATTCTCGATTTAAAACGGATGACTGCATAATCCTTTGTGACTCAAACATGTAGCAAGTGCGTGCATGACCTAACATGATTTCATGCAATTATAATCAATTATTGATAGTTGATTTTATACAATAAGATTATAAAAATATTGACCTTGATAGAGAAAACACATTTATTACAATATCAAATGAGGTTAATGAAGAATTGATTGCTAATGTGGATATCGTACAAAATGAGATTACTCAACAAATTCATAATGTCATAGATAAATGATGATGAAAATTTTTATTTTACCAACATTAAATATGTTATAGATGAGAAATGAAATGAAATTTTATTTTTATTATCTATTTTTTAATGTTAAATCATATTTATATTTATATTTATATATTAAATGTTAATATCTTATGACTTAAATAATAAATAATATAATTAATTTTTATAAAAAATATAAATTTGAAATTCATTGGACAAATTTCACATAACAAGTTACCAAATAGATCAACATCAAGACAACAAATTACCAAACAGTTTTGTAGATTGAATTTAACAAATTGTTTAAGCAACAACTTTCTTGTAATTTCAATAAATTAATTCAACAATAACAATTTTACATATAGTTTTTTGGGAAAATTATGAAAAAAATCCAAAAAAATGATTATTTATCAAAAAGAATATAATTTTTGAAAAATTACAAAAAAGATAAAAAAAACCAGCCATTAAAGGGCCGGTATTTTTTTTCTCTCTCTTCTCTTTTCTCTCCTCTTTAACTCACCTATTTTTTTTTTAAAATCGATCATTAAAGGGTTGATTTTTTTTCTCTCTCTCCTCTCTCATATTTAACTCACTTATTTTTTTAAAAAATTCAAATATTTTTTTAAAAAATCGACCATTAAAGGATCTGTGGACATGGGATTTCCAACTCTTTTTTGAAACATCCCTCCACTTTAGGGTGTTTTGGAGTCGCCACCATTCATTTTTGGGAATGGGTGTGAATGGTCACCCGAATTTGTATTTTTGAAAAAATATGTCATTTTGACATTTGATGACTCTTGTATGGATAAAGTACGTGATCCAAACTTGATTCAAGGTAAGGGGGTCTATTTATGGAGTAGGGAAGGTGTTAAGCACCCTACTCCATCCACCATATGTGGTAACCTCGGATTCGATCTTTTAAAATAAAAGAAAAATAAAATAAAAAAGAATCGATATGTGCCCTTAAGCATGAGGGGTTTTGATGTTGATTTAATCCATTGAGGGCACCCTTATTGAAAAAGGGGCCCTTGAAGGACTCAGATCATTGTGGTGTGTGCAAAAGTGTAGAGAAATGAGTGAGTAGAGGAGGGGAGTTGAGGGGGTATTCCTTTTGTCAAACCCACCTTGACCTTGAGTTCCTTTGACTTTCCTTAATGAATCTTCTTTGTGGGTTTCCTTGACTTGTTTGAGAAGAAGTTGAGTATTGAAGGTTGTGAGATGAGTTGAGAGTTTGGTGTTGAGAGTAGAGTAAGAGTTGAGAGTTGAGAGAGTTTTAGTTTTAGGATGTGTTTTTCTTAATTTTTCATTAGGGATTGAGAGTTGAGAATGAGTGGGTATTTAAAAAATTTTGGGAGTTATTTTGAGGGGTAAAGTTGGGTGAAATGATGAGAAGTGGTAGAATGGTGTGGGATTTAAGAGAGGGGTATGTGTAAATTGATGGGGATTGAAGGGTATTTGTGTAAGAAGGTTAAATGGGTGAGTTTTGACCCAAATGGTTTGGATCCTACTCAACCCATTTGGGTGGAGTGTTTGGTGAGGTGAATTTAAGATGGTGGTTGTGATTAAATGATATTTGGTTTAAGAAAATAGAGGATTTAAGGGGGTGGTTGATGATATTTTGGGAGGGTGAAGGAGATAATGCCATGTGTCAAAGTAGGTGGAAATGAAGGGTTGGGATGAGTTGATGGAAAATGATGAGTATTTGATTTGAGAGGATGGGTGTAGGTTTAGGTTGTAGAGATGGATTTTGTAGGGAATGATGGGGGTAGATTAAGGGGAGGTGTAGGTTATAAGTGTTTGATTTGAGAGAATGGATAGGATAGGTTAGGGAGGGTGTAGGTTGTAAGTGTTTGATTTGAAGGAATGGATATGATAGGATATGTTAGGGGGTGTAGGTTGTAAGTGTGGGTAGATGATATTTAGAGAAAAGTAATGGGATAGTTAAGGTGATGGGGGTTGGTGGTTGGATTAGGGAGGTGAGATTGGGTAATGACATGTGTCATATCTTGATGATGTTGGGTGATTGGTTGTGATGTTGGGCTTGGGTAATGTATTGGGTTGAGTTGAATGGGCTTGGGTAATGGGTAGAATAAGAATGGACTTGGGTAATGGGTAGAATAAGAATGTGTTTAGGTTGAATGGGCTTGGGTTTGGTTAAAATAAGAATGGGTTGAGGGATATAAAGGAGTGGGTAAGTTTTTGGTCTGTGGGCCACGTAAGAAACCTTGGGTCATTTATTGAAAAATGAATGACAAAATTCATTGGATTTTTGTAGGTTTGGGCCTCGGGGCCCATTCCAATTTTTACGATTGTTAGGGCATTTTACGTCGAGGCCCCGATCAAATTTAGGTGTCTATAGGACCGATTTTTTTTTCACTCTCCTCTTTAACTCACATATTTCTCTTCTCTTCTCTCTGCTCTTGAACTCACCTATTTTTTTTTTTAATTCAAAATTTAACTCATCTATTTTTTTTCTCTCTCCCTCCTCGATTTCAACGACACAAAATAGGTGAGTTAAATTTAGATTTTTTTTTTTTTTAAATAGGTAAGTTAAAGAGCAAAGAGAAGACAAGAGAGAGAAAAAAATCGGCCCTTTAATGGTCGATTTTTTTTTTTTTTTTAATTTGATTTTTTTATATAAAATAGGTGAGTTAAAGAGGAGAGAGAAAAAATACCAGCCCATGACCGATTTTTTATCTTTATTGTAATTTTTCAAAAATTATATATATATATATATATATTTTTTTTTTGATTTTTTGATTTTTTTTTTTTTTTTCATCATTTTTCTTTGTTTTTTCAAACAAAACGTTAGAAAGATGGAATTCGGTGTCAAGTGGGCCAGACCAAATTTTGACGCGTGGATAGAATTGAGAACTTCAAAAGGATATGTTCGTCAATTACCAAATTAAGAAGGACATTATTAGCCTTCGCAGGAATACTCGAGACCATTCGAGAAGACTAAGGGTCCCGCTAAATGCTAGTAGTATATAAACCATGCTCATAAGCAAGTCGGGCTTTGCGCTGGCTTGTCTTTCATGCGTATGTGAGTGTTAAGAGAGTGAGATTGAGAGATAGAAGCACCACCCACATAATCGATCACCATGGGTCGCATGCATTCTCGAGGGTAAGCTAAGTCTAGTGTTTCTTCTTGATTTGCAGGTTTAATCATCTCGTTTTGATCCATTTCTCTCTCTCTCTCTCTCTCGTTAACGCTTTTATTTGTCTCTGTTTTTTTATTTTTTACAGTAAGGGTATTTCTTCTTCGGCTTTGCCGTATAAGAGGACTCCACCTAGTTGGTTGAAGATTTCCTCTCAGGATGTGAGACTCTAGACCTCAATTGAAACTTTTTAACTCTGTAAGCTAAGCTAAAATATCCTTGTTTATGTTCTTTCAGGTTGAGGAGAACATCTGCAAGTTTGCGAAGAAGGGTTTGACTCCATCCCAGATTGGTGTCATTCTTCGTGATTCTCACGGTATCGCCCAAGTCAAGAGCGTTACTGGGAGCAAGATCTTACGTATTCTTAAGGCCCATGGTATGTGTGTGTATGTGTATGTGTGTTGTTCTTTGATTTCAGATGTTGGATTTGTTTTTGATTGTTTTGGATAATTAGGGCTTGCACCTGAAATTCCCGAGGATCTGTATCATCTAATTAAGAAGGCTGTTGCGATCAGGAAGCATTTGGAGAGGAACAGGAAGGATAAGGATTCCAAGTTTAGATTGATTCTGGTTGAGAGTAGGATTCATCGACTCGCTCGTTACTACAAGAGGACCAAGAAGCTTCCACCCGTCTGGAAATAGTGAGTCTATCTCCACCAAACTTAATTTTATGTTTGCTTTCTGTTTCTTTGGTTTATATTTGAGAACTGAAGTTTGCAAAACTTTTCCTAGCTAATAAGTTGGTGTTCTTAATAGATTGGAAACATGTTTCCTCTTAACTACTAGGGAACTCGTTTTCCAAATGGTTGGAAATGTGATAAGGGAACACAAAACGTTCAAGGCAATGTTTTGATCAATAGAAAACTGTTACTGTCTCAACCTAAACATTCTGATTCAATGTGATGCATTCTGAAACATTCCCAAAACATTCAATCTTTCATATTATGTATAGAATGTTGTCTAGGATTTTGTCAAAAGAACGCTACCGTATTCATTGTGCCAAACATTTTTTCAGTGTATGGGTTAGAGGTTTCAAAATGGACCGATTTTTTGTGAGGATGATCTCTATGATGAGGAGATCATCCTCGCCAAAAATCAGCCCATTCCGAAACTTCTAACCTCATCAAAAGTGGTTTATAAAAATCGGACGGTTCACAATTCTTCAACTTGTAAACTAGGGTTAGAAGTTTTGGAATGAGCTGATTTTTGGTGAGGATGATCTCTTCACCATAGAGATCATCCTTACAAAAAACCAGCCCATTCTGAAACTTCTAACCCCTATTTCCAAAAATGTTTGGCACAATGTTTGGCTCTCTTTAGGGCCTTCGAATATATATATATTATACACAATCTCTTTCCTCCTATATTTTACACTTTTGGAATGATGTATGAATGCATGAGCTGGAATTCACTCACAAATTGTCTCAAATTGTCACAAATTGTAACAGATTTTCACCTAATCTACATTTTAATGGTTATTATTCTCTCTGTTATTTTACAATTTTTTTGTCCATCATTTTTTGTACCCATTTCTGTTTCTGGAAACTATGGCTTGAAATAATTATGGAAATTAATCAATGTAGACTATTGTAGTTTTTAGTAATGTTGGCATGATATTAAAGATGCAACTACGGATTCATATTTAGCTTTTGAGTCGGCTTCTTGAAGTGTTTTGAGTAAGTTTGCGGGATGTTAGGGGGGTGAAGCTAATTGAGTTGTTCCTACTTTGTTGCCATATGTTTGAGCTTGTTAAAGAAGTGAGATTGACAAATGATGGGCCACATGTAGTTGGAATTGGATCTAACACTTCTCTTGGCCATATGTTACAAGTTTAATTTTGTTGAATGTAATTGAGAAATGAAAATTATGGAAAGGTTGAATAAAATGCTAGATCATGGAAGGATAACAAATTTTGTTAGTTAAAAGAAAGGACCGGTAGGTACGCTTACTTGTAGCATGAATTGGGCATGATTAGAAAACAAACAATGTACCTGTGACGTCTATTTGTCGATAAGCAACATATAATATTTCAATTTTTTTTATAGATTCAGAGACGAAAACCGGGTTGGAATGATCAGCCTAATATGAAGCATTTGATCACAAAGAAAAGAATAAAAGAAAATCAAGGGCCAAATCTATACGCCCCCACCTCTTACTATCTACTTTTAGAAAGAAAATCCCATCCAAACGTGAAATCTTCGAGAAGGAACCTTTAAACTCCTTATAAACTTTATACCTAAAGAAAAGGAAGGCTAGATTCTAGAATGTCTGATGAGGTCCAGGGAAGAATGCTAGGTAATTCTAGTGTTCAACTTTCATATTTTAAGAGTAAAGAAGTGTAGGAAAAAAAAAACTTTGTACCTGGATATTGAGAAGAAACTATAATCCGTATTTTGGTTTCACACCATCCATTCTCCAGAGAACTAAGAAAAGCCTTTAAATCTTTTTCATTGATTAAAAACGAAAAAAGAAGTGCCACTTAGCTAAGTGGTAAGATGTGGGGAAAGTTGTTCCCACATCCTAGGTTCAAACCCCTTGGACTCATACTTCTTATACTAACCACTAACCTATCTTTGCTTATCAAAAAAAAAATAAAAAATTATTGAAAAAGAACATCTACTATGTGTGTAGAGGTGATTTTGGGTTACCTCTATCAACTCTACTCTGCAGCTCTTAGTATTTTCAAATAACATATGCAATGATATGTGATTGCATATGCCAAGTTGCATATGTGATTTCGCATATCGCATATGCGATGGCTTTTGCAACAACTTAAAAAAATGCATAAAAAAATTAAAAAAACACCAAAATAGATATTGATTAACTTAGAAATGTTGTCCAAAATTACATAGATACCAAAAAAACACAAGAATGAAAATATAAATTATCTAATACAAGTCATACACATAAAAATTGGAAATATTCGAAGTACAAAATAAGGGAACAACTACTTTTGATGATAAGCCGCCATACTCCACACAACCATCCCTAATCCATTGTGGTACATTTTCGGTGTCACCACCACCTCCGTTATTGTCATCACTCTTGTTGTTTTTTGAATCATCACCTTTTTCAATGTATTCTTCATCTTTTTTAGTTTCATCTTCATTTGATCTCTCACCAAAACTTCATCAACATCCAGAGGCTCTTGACTTTCATATTTCTCTTGTATTTATCTTCTTCATCAAGTAGTTGTTGACTCATTTGGTCTCCTTTTCTTCTTTGACTTGAGTCTTCCCTGGGTGCCGTTGTAAAAGCAGCTTCCTCAACTTGTGCCCAAGAGAGATTTTCTCATTCGAACATTGGCTCATCCATTACATCAGAAATCCATAGAGGATCTCCGTTAAACTCATCATGGGAGATGGGAGTCATAGAACCTTGATTGCACCTTCTTCTGTAAGAATCTGTCGCGCAATTTTTGATTGTATTGAACAAAGACCAAGTTATTGAGTTTTTTTTTACTCAAGTCGATTCCTCTTCTTGGTGTGAACCTGTTATTTCAATTCAAATAAACACACATCAATTAAAATATTTTTATTTGCTAAATTAAGAAAATAAAGTAAGATTTAAGAATTTAAAATTTAAAATTCAAAATATATATCAAAATACAATTTACCATCTAGAATGTACTCCAATTGCGCTCACATCTGGATGCAGAACATGTTAGGCCAAGAATTCGTGTGGCCAATTTCTTCGAACCCTGGATCCTTTGAAATTGGATCCACTCCATATTGTGCCCACCAATCAGCTATCATATTTAATTGAAAAATATTTTAGTGATGACTTGAATGAATCTAAATAAACCATTAAATATTTAATATTATTCTTACTTGGAGTTTTTGTTGTTTTGTGTCTGATGACGATCTCTTTATCAAAGATTCCTTCACTGTTCTTGTATCAATCCAATTGCGATGATATCTTGTCTTGTTCATTTCTTGTTGGAATCATTCTTTCCAAAACATCAAGGAACCTGATCATTTGTGTCGAATCCACTTCATCACAATCAATGGCTTGAGAGTACACAATTGTATTGAGAATGTACGTAGCCGAACACAAGTCAAACAACATTTGGTTCTCCAATCTCTTGTTTATAATGTCAATTACAGGCTTATAACTCATTTATTTAAATGCATGCTTTTCTATTATTTTTAATTAAGCCTTTTCCATATAATCATAAATGTAAACCAGTGGTGGTTTTTCATCACCATCTACCAATCTTAGGACAATAATTTGTGGTCCAACATTTCTTAAGGTCTTCCAAACACTAGTCCAAAAGTTTTGAGAAAGAATGATTTGGATAATTAGTTTTCCTTGATTCTTCTTTGACCAAGGCCCATTATTTCAATCGGCTGACACTACAGAGCTTTTAAGTTCACTTTTCTTTCCATACAAGCTTTTTGGTATCAAAAAAGCCGTTGCAAATCGGGTAATAACCAGTATAAGTAAATTTTCACCAATTTTTTTTCTCATTTTTTGTAACAATAAAACATGTTTATACATGAAAACAATAAATTTTTTAGCTCTAACAACAACTTTAATATGTAACTTACCAATGTCTTCTAAAATAAGATCAATACAATATGTTGCACATGGAGATTGATATACACGGGGTCTCTTGTCCATTAACAAGTGACTTGTAGCCACAGATACAACTGCATTGTTTGTGACCACTTGGACAACATTTTCTTCTCCGATTTCATCAATTACACTATCTAGTAATTTAAAAAAATATTTGGCAGTGTGGAAATAGGCTGCTACATCGGCAAATTTAAGAAACATAGTTTCAATCGTATGTTTCAGTTGGACAATTAACTAAAAAGTTAATTAATATTCAGTCAGATCTATCTGTCTATCCATTGGCCATTGGAGTACACCCATAGATCTTTCATTTCTGTCGATATTCTTCGAGGAAACCTTCAGTGAATTTTACTTTTTTCTTTAGACACGACTCTCTAATTTCATGATAAGATGGTGCCTTAAGTCCCGGTCCAAATTGTCCAGTGGCCTCAACTATGACAAAACTTTTCAATTTAATAGTATTAAAGGCAATACCCGCTTGGTAAAGCCATTTTGCTATATATTGGATAGTATTTTTTTTATCCTTTACATGGCTCTTGATTATGGTTCGTGCAAGGCCTTTTTTCCTTTTCTCTTTGGGTAACCACATCTTCGGGATATGGCCTACATCTATCTAGTGAACCTCCATGAGCTCTTTTAGATGTTCTTCTTGATGGTGCAATAGGTGGGGTTTAGAACGTCTGGTTGATGTGGTCTTAGGGGAGTATCATGTACATAAAGGTCATTATCATCATCCTCATTAATCCCACTATTACTTCAACCATCAATGTAATTTTCTATTATGGCGGCCTCATCTTGTTTTTTCCTAAAGGTCTTGTCTAAATATTCCATTATTTCCCGTTCGATTTCGGGACTAACTTTTTTGGGCATACCCTAGCATTTAACCCCGACATGTGAGCTAGGTGTTGCTTGTGGTGTGTGCAATTCCTCATTGGCTTATGTAGTCACACAATTCGCACACCACTTGATTTTTTTCGGTGGCACTATGGTAATGACCGAATTTCCAATTGAGGTCATTCGATTTGGGCCTTAGGAAGGAGTTGGGCAGTGAAGAAGCCATGTTCTTCAAATGTCAGAACAAAAAAGTAATTAAGTAAAATAATTTTATAAATACCTCAAGTCCAAGGCTCCAAGCTTATTGGTTCTTGATCTTGATTCTTGAATCTTGAATCTTGATGTTTGATCTTGAATGATTTTTTAACCTTGAGTCTTGATTCTTGATCTTGAGTCTTGTAACTTTGAATTTTGATTGATTCTTGAGTCTTGAATTTGACCTTGAATTGATTCTTGAAATTTGGAGTCTTGCTTGCTTTTGAATCTTCTTGAATTTGGAAGAATAAAAAAGGAGTGTAGAGACTAGAATAGAGATTTCTAGAGAAATAGAGAATAAAGAGAGGATAAATGGATTGGAGAATGTAAATTTTTGATCTTGCTTCTTGAATAATCTTGATTTTGATGCTTAGACTTGTAGAAAGCTCCATAGAGGTTGTATTTGAAGTAGAATAAACGAGGGATGTAACAGGAGAGTATTTATAAGCAAATAAGAAGACAAAAAAAATTAAAAATAAATAAGTTACTGAATAAGACGGTTACTTTTTTAGCCATTGGATACATGCTATCGCATATGCTATTTAGGCGTTCACATATTGATTGTATATAGCAATATGCGATCGCAAATTTTTCATGTGCCATCGCATACAATGCAGCCTTTATATTTTTGTATATACCACCATGGTATATGCGAGTACTCCTTAGATTTTGCATATGCGATTTTTTTGATAACATTGACAACTCCATTAAATGCTCCCTTCGTCGTCTAATGATAGTATGGTACTTGCCAGGAATCCTTCGATGCCCAAGTTAGATTAGAAGAAAAGGTAGGCTGTTTCTCAACTTTGTAGAAGGGAAAAGGTCCCCTTTTCCTTCAATCTTTGGTGCTCTTGTAGGGTTTCTCCCAAAATAGGAATTCCCTGTGTAATCCCTTCAAACTCGGGATCTAATCATGGGAAATCCCTTATCCAAAAGGAAACTCCATTGGATTAGAATTACTTCGTTAAACGTTCTTGGATTCTTGGGATTTATCCTTTAAATTAAGAAGCCAAAGAATAGATCAAGATCTATGCATGCTTACCAACTTGTCTCTGGTCGTCAGAGCAAGCATTTGTCTTTGCCCTGACCTGCATTCGAGTAGGATTGGGCTGCTATTCTGATCTGGACACGTGTAAGGCTTACGTACATTATGGCTTATATCCTCTACAATTAGCCCCTCTAGGGAAGATGCTAGGTCCAGTCGTCATCTCAAGAAACATTCCCACTTTCGAACAAGTGCCATTATTAGCATGCAACTCTTTAACTCTAATAATGGCTTTCGTTACTTTATGTCTTCGTATTAATGAGCCATCGTTTCAAATTTTAGGTGGTTGAGGAGATGAGCTGAATCACAACGTTACACGTGTCCAACTACATGTCTCATTAAACCCTAACCTAGGGTTACAATGGTTGGGTTTTTAGATGCGTGCCAAGGGGTGTACGTTCTCTCTCCTCCTCGGGCTATAAATGAGGGACATGTTGAATTTTCAAATTCTTTTATCATTGTCCTCTTTGCATTTGAAGTCTCATCTTTAAGCCTCTGAAATCTATGAGTTTGACAAGCCTTGAATTGCTCTCCTTCACTCTAAGGTAACATTCCTCTCAAATCCTCTTAATTTACCCCTAGTGTATTATCTACTGGTTCAGCAGAGTTGGCACTTTTTCACTTTTCCAACTGTGATTAGAT
Organism: Akebia trifoliata; assembly: GCF_017979445.1. Taxonomy (NCBI): domain Eukaryota; kingdom Viridiplantae; phylum Streptophyta; class Magnoliopsida; order Ranunculales; family Lardizabalaceae; genus Akebia; species Akebia trifoliata. The sequence continues at coordinate 25,066,153 of NC_141385.1, forward strand.
AAAAATTATTGAACTCTTTTAGGCTACTCAGATCTTTCTAGATATTGAAGGTAACATTCCCACTTATATTAACTAAGATTAATCTTAAACACTTTGGTTATTTAGAACCTTTCAACCCTAAAGGGTTGTACTGAGTGGCCACTCAGGACATCAAAGGTCACTCGGCACCTCGAGCCACACAAGACTGAACTCAAACACTTTAGCCATTAGGGGTTTTACTACCACTCAGGACATCAAATGTCACTCATGACCCTGAGCCACACAGGGCTGAACTTAAACACTTAAGTCGATAGGGGGCTGCACTGCCACTTAGGACAACAAAGGTCACTCGGGATGAGCTAAACATGGTTGAACTTAAACACTTTAGCCAGTAAGGGCTGTACTGCCACTTAGGGCAACAAAGGTCACTCTGGAACTTATTGATTTCTTCATTAACAACGTCCCTTAAGTGAGGAGCCAAACACCGTGGTTTCTGTTTTACCGGTCTCAGACTTGGGGAGACATTGAGGTAATGACAAATCACATCTAGGCTGATTCCTAGCATATTTTCGAATGACCAAGCAAAAATGTCCTTGTTCTTTTTCAAACAAGCCACTAGGTTCTCCTTTTCTTCTGGATCTAACTCAGATCCAACTCTAGTATTCCTTCATTCCCTTATCTCCACCATCTAGATGTCATCGAGACTAGGGGGGCTACTTTCCTCAACTATCCCCCATTTTAATTGCTATTGGGTAGGTTTTGAGTAAGAAGGTTTTTTTTATTACAAAGTATAGATTTGAGGTGCAACCTGATCTCCCTTTATATCCCACATTCCTTGAGGGGTTGAGAATCTCACCACTTGATAATAGGTAGAGGGGATTGCCCTTATCTCATGTGTTTACCATCTACCTAGGATTATATAGTAGGGTGACATTACCTCTGCCATTGTAAACCTGGTCATCAGCGTGATAGGTCCTACTTGGACGGGTAAGACGATCTCCGCCTAGGGTTGACTTGAAGTTCCATCAAACCCTACCAATGGTGCCCTTGCTATTGTGAATATTTTCCTGCTTAACCTTATCTTCTCAAAAGCTAAAGCATTCAAGATATCTGTCGAGCTATTGTTGTCGATCAGAATCTGCTTTGGAGTATAGGTCCCGAGTGTCACTATCAAGGCATCATAATGAGGATGAACTATTTTGAAATCTCTCTCTGAGAATGCTACAGTGTCTCCTCCCTGACTAGAACTTAGGTTAATGGGTCCACTTTGAGTGGAGCAGATGCATACCATGTGCTTGGCTTGTCGCATTCTCACTCTCATGTTTGCCTTGATTCTTTTCATCCTACCTTAACACAACATGTATTACGACTGCTTTTCTATCCTGTTTGCTATAGGTTCTAGCTCATGGTGTTGTTCTTCCATGTACTGCCTTTTTGGCTTTTCCTTACCCACAAAATCGTCAAGTTGGACCCTGTTCTGCTAGCTTATGTAAGAAGCTTCTTAGTGCCTGTCACCTGTTGGTTTTGTGTGCTTGGACCTCGGACCTTGTGGTAACAGCAATAATCTTCATCTGCTTTGATCTGCGTCTGCGACAATGGTCTAAGCCATTCAAAGAATGGTTCCTTTAGGATCAGTGGAAGAATCTCACTTGGCGGGATGGAGAAACACTTGACCTCGTTTTATGTTTTCTTCCCTCTTGAGCTTGCACCTTCCTCTTCTGTGGTTGTTGTTGCTTCCCTGTCTTTGTAACATTATGAATGGTATTATTTTTGTATGCTGAGCTGTGTGGATCATCTTCCAACTTGATGTACTTTTCTGCTATCTCAGCCAGCTCGGCCAAAGTTTGGTTTCTTTTTCACTATTGACTTGAACGAACCCGAATTAGGAGGTTGGGCATTTTGGAATGCAACCACAACTTTCTTCTCATCGCAACTCTCCTCTTGGAACCTTCCTGTAAAATCTCTAAGACTATCCCCATCGTTCACCTTCATGCTGAGTAGAGTATCAACATCCCATGCTGCTTTCTATTATTGATGTCTTGTTTGACGAAAGCCGTGTAGAGCTCCTCGAAAGAAGCAATAGTCCTACTGGGCAGTCTGTGGAACCAAGTCAGAGCTTTCCTTTGCAGGCTAGAAGGGAAGAGTTTGCACATCAGGGCTTCGTTTCCTTCCTACTAAGTAACATTTGTCAGAAGTGGTACAAGTGCTCTACTGAGTCCTTCATACCAGTAAAGGGGGTGAAAAGGGGTGTTATGAACGTTTTTGACATCTCTACCACCAAGATCTCAATTGAAAAGAGAGATCTCTGAATCCTTCTTAATGACCTGTGTTGCAGCCAACCCCATTTTGGCCCTCTTCACCACTTCCTTCTCTTTTTTGATCATGTCCTTGATCTCTTCCCTTGTCAGGCTTGCTGGTGCTTCAATATGAGTTGTTGTAGCGGTAGCAACCTCAATTTCTTCCCTTCCACTAGTAGACCTAGAGCCACTATTCCCTTCAAAGGCATGATCTTCCTCGTCCTCAACCTGGTGACAAGGCTTATCTTGTCTCTCCTTTTGTTGTGCCTTCAAATGTTGGTTCACAGTTTGATTCTCATTGGCTAGAGCATCCATCCTCTACTACATCTTCTGTCATTTTTTTATCTCGTTGATTTGAGCCATCAACAGTGTTTTGGTGGAAGGGGGAGGTAAGGGTTGATTGGCTTCTGCGGAACGATTGGGTCTCACCATTGTTTTCTTAGAAATCAACTACTGGTGTTTTTCCCACGTACTTCACCAAAGATGTAGTGGTTATTCTCTATCAACTCTACTTTGTAGGTCCGTTGAATGCTCCCTCTGTAATCTGATGGAGTTGGTGTGGTACTTGCCAAGAATACTTTGATGCCCAAGTTAGATTAGAAGAAAATGTAGGTTGATTATCAAATTTTGCAAAAGGAAAAAAAGGTCCCTTTTTCCTTCAACGTCTTTCCGTCTTATAGGGTTTCCCTCAGAATAGGAATTCCCTCCTTGATCCCTTCAAACTCGGGATTTAATCATTGGAAATCCCTTATGCAAAAGGAAACTCCACTAAATTAGAATTACTTTGTTAAATGCTCTTGGATTTTTTGGATTTATCCTTTAAATTGGGAAGCCAAATGATAAGCCGAGATTTGTGCATGCTTACCAACTGTACTCTGTCGTCAGAGCAGGCATGTGTTTTTACTTTGACTTACAACCCAGTAGGACTGAGCTGTTGATCTGATCTTATTTGGGTACCACTTACTCAGAGCAAAAGCCTTCCTTAATCTGCTCTACTCTTGAACAGGATTTGGACATGTGTATGGCCTAGATGTATTACGACTTTTATCCTCTATAATAAGTATTTATATGTTTTCTAAAACCCTAGGACTGATCTCGGCCATTAAAATTAATCTATGGTCAACATTAAAAGATAACTTGACCAACAAATAAAGTATTTAATTAAAATTCTCTAAAACTAGAAAAATAGTCATAGGGCCCTAAAACTATCATAATAGTGAACAAATCCATGGCTGGAAAATAAATCACAAAAAATGTCCCTAGTTGAAAATAATAAAATAAACAAGATTGATCCTAAAAATGCGGCATAGTGGACTCTACATGATCCATAAAGCAACCCGTTGCATCTTCCCAATGTGGGGTCTTCTAAAGTCTATGCAAATGGTGTCTTTTAACTCCAATGCTCTAGTAACTCTTGAACTATGCCCATTTAATGATCATAAAGACTCTCTTCCTCTGATATACCAATATGGTGGCATGCTAATGTCTTCATCACGCACCCAAAGATAATCTAAGATGTGAATGACACCTAATAATCAAATGACTCCATGAAAATATCAAGGACAAGGTCCACCAAAAACCTTATCCTTTTGGAGATTTAATGCCAACTCAAACACAACCTTGAAAACAATGAAGGTGACGATTTAGGAACCCCAACTAATCAATGGAAGCATTAAGAACAATCTTGGCAGCATTGGTAGATTGCTAATGAGAAACCATCATATCTTCAAATCATGCAACAAATCACAATTGTCCATCGCCTTTGTTATCGTCCTCCGCAAAACCTCCATGCCACTCTATTGATAACCATTATGTTTCTACTCTCTATTGGATCTTGTATTCAATAGGAGTGTGGATATATTTATTATAACCATTATCCTCTTTTTTTTTTGTTATCGTCCTCCGATAAAAAAAAAAAAAAAATTTATGGAATATCTTTGATATCTTAATTGAATTGCAATTGCAAATCATTTAGGATGATTAAGATACGATGAAATGCCCTCACTGGGGATGTTAATGAATACTTGTTTAGTTGGATCCAATATCCCCAACTCTCTCTCTCTCTCTCTCTCTAAATACTCTATTAGAGTTGGGTGTTTAAGGAACCAAACCGATAGGAATCGAAATCGATTCCGTTCTTTCTAGCGGTTATATGGATGGGCACTCGGAACCGATTCATTTCATCACTTTTATTTTATATTCATATTGTAGGTGGTTGAAGACATTCCAACTTTTATAAGTCAATAGATTTTATATAAAGTTCTTCAAGTTTCCATAAAAACTATGTATTTGACATTAAAATAGGCCATATTTTCTTGAAGTTTAATACTTTTAAAGATGATGAATTTTAGCCTTTTATTTTTTTAAACATTATCTCTTATCTTTACTAGCACAAATTGTAATTATGTTGGTGATGCTTTTGTGGATGATGTGTTGTGTTCTTGAAGGGAAAGTAGTTGCTGTAATTCATAGAAGAAAGCATTTTCTCATATTTCTCATATTTTGTCATGGAAAAAGGACTTGCATGTAAAAAAGTTGGAATTTACCACCACTTCAGTTTTTTTGTTTTTTTTTCTCTCATTCCGAATTTTGACAATCGGAACCACTGACCACTTGTGGTTCTTGTTCCACTTACTTTAGAATTGAAACTAGAACCGACAAGAAAACTGGAACAAGAAAAGTAGAATGGTTTTGATTCTAGGTACCTCGTGAATCAAATTGGAACTGACCCGCTGACACTCCTAGTCCCTAATACCATTTGAGGTATGAGAAGATGACTATTTTGATACGTTTTTAACTTTAGCCTTTTGAGGCCATTTTGGTGATATCAAACCTCTTTTTTACGTTTGTTAAGCTTGTTTTTAATGAGATTAGTAACTCATTGATGGCATGAATTGAGCCCAGGTCTATGGTTTTATTACCCATTGACTTCACCAACTAAGCTAGTAGAATCATCACCCAAGTTCTTAGTAATTTCTTTTTCTTTTTTTAATTTTTTTTTTCTTTTTTGTGTCTAGCATTTTATTATTGTAAACTATGATTTAGACGCATTGATTATCTCAATTATACAATCAACTTACGGAAGTTTGTTTGAACTTGTGCATGTTATCTAAAATGTTGTTGATTGAAGAAGCCTTCTTCTTCCATTAATTTATGTTTAAAGGAATTTTTGATTCCACGTGTTGTTGATAAAAGTTTTGGGCATATTCTTTTAGTGCATTAGTAATGTTATCATAGGTTTTCTATTTCCCTATTTGGCACGTTTGCAAATTGTGGTGAACAAAAGGTTTTTGGGTGGTAATGTGTGCGAATAATTTCAAGAGTATTTTGTTGGCTAGAGCCATTTCTTTGTCTTTCTACTTTTGTTAGGTCGGTCTTCTTGACCACCTTCGTCTTTTCTAAGCTGTCTTTCTATTTCTTTTTAGTAAATTTAGCCTATTAAAAAAAAGGTTGTGGGTGTTTGCCAATTTGCAAATGCTATCATTGCGAAGTTCTGAACACTCCCATAAAACATTAAGAAATTTCTTACTTCACTTGGATGTTGCGTCCAAAGGAACTTCGTAGCTCAGAGACCAAGATGAACCCTTACATTGTTTAACCATAGAACATCACAAGCATTGAGAACCAAATAATGTTCCCTTTAAACAAAATGAGAAGAATGTCACATGTCCTTTAATTCTCAAATGGACCTGATTTGTGGAACTCGGAAACAAGTTTCTTATAATCCTGTGTGACCTTGAAAGTGTTGTGCAGAGTCTTGTAAGAACCCAATACTTGTGCCTAATGCTTAGCATGTGCAATCAGCATTTGTTATGTGCAATTGGGATTGCACAATAGCATATGCGGTTGCATATCACCAAAATTTCTTTGGGAAAAATCTACAACTATTATAGAAATATTTTGTGAAATGTTTTTAATTTTGAATTTCATTATAATTTATTATACTTGATTTAAAAAGTACTAGATGGTGGCATGGGCAAACACACATGTATAAAAACGGCTTATTTGTAATTTAAAATATTTATTAAAGGGTTTCTGAATATTACACAATGAAAGGATGCTTTAGTAATTTTGAAAATAAAGCCAATATGTTCGTGGGTTCAATTTTCTTGGTTTTTTTACCGAAATGACCTTGATTATATTAAATTTAAATATAAAAGTGGGGACATTATTGTACTCATGTTTTGGTGCTAAACCACTTCTACTATGCCTTCTCTCATTATAATGATACGATATAAGAATGCATAAACTCAAAAAAATTGGAGCAAAACGTGAAATCTTGCTTCTTGAATGTTGCAAAAATTCTACAATCTTTTTTCTTGACTTGAGGGGTATGATTTAAAAGATGAAGAGCATGTAATAAGTTTGTAAAAAACATAAATTATTTAGAACTTAAAAGGTAGCTTAAATTAAAGTGGGATGAGTTGAAATGAGATTAGAAATAGGGTATTTGCCCAATATTCAAAGTTTAGACCATTGGGTAAAATAGGCGAGATTGTATATGCATATGCATTTGCATTTGACAATTATGCTTGTGCTTCTGTCATCCCTGATCTGGAGGAGGTGTCCTTTTTATCCAAGAGTAGGTGAGCAAGGTCGCAAACACTAGACAGACCAGCAAGTGATCAATCCCCATTGACTCATCAAAGACGGCACATTGTCAGTGTTCAATTCTGATGGGGCTAAGTATGGGGCAATCCCTACAAGACTTGCCAATTCTCATTTCCATGTGTCAGGTGTCTCACATGCCCACTTGTTGTCTTTGGCATACTCTAGGACGCTCTTTGATATCTGTACTTACCCGTCACGTATTCCCCTTTGAGTGCGAGGACGATGCTCCTGTGTAAGGAAAAATGAGTTGCTTCGTGTTTCAAGACTGTAAATTTACCTACTATGATGTAATTGAGGTCCGACCAACAATTACCAATATTCTAATTCTGATGGGACAAGTATTGGGCAGTCCTTATCTTGGTTTAAATATCGAATCGATTGAATGTTTCGGTTAATGAGAAAACCGACGGTACCAGCTGATACATTCAATACATACCCAATACCTTTTTCAAACATTCATTGTTTCGTATCGATGTGTGATACCGATACGTATTGACTAATACATTCCGATATTTTAAGCTGTGGTCTCTATAGGGCCTGCCCATTCTATTTTCGATGTGTCAACTGTCTCCCTCAGCTGTATTTGTCGATGGCATACTCTACGAAGCTCTTCGATGGTGTTCCCCTTTAAGCATGAGGATGACACTCCTGTATAGGAAACATGAGTTTCCTTGTTACATAAGACCATGCAAAGTAACCTAATATGATGTAATTGAGATCCAACTAACAATTACCAATAATAATTCTAACTATAAAATAAATGGCACATTTATCACAAATTATTCAAAGTGTAATAGGCAATTAAAAGCTGATTTACGACTAAATAATAGTCTCACAATGTTAGATCCCAAGGATATTAAAATGAGGTTCCCAATGGAAGTCTTTTAGCTCCACTAGCCTAGGGATCCAAACCAATAACAACCAAACTCTCTTGATCCTTTCAAGGATTTTAGGTGAAGGGTTTAAGCTCAAGTTGTTTATATTTGGTGGAGATTATAAGCAAATTGAATTAGGTCAAGTTCCAAATTAAATGGACAAATTCTTGAAATATTGTTATCAATAAAGTAAAAAGTCGTAGTTGAATTAGGTTTAGGAAGATATTCATATATACATACATACATACATACATATATATATGTATGTATATATTATTTTGTGGGGTATAAAGATTGAGACAAAGGAGGGGGGTCCACACAAGTCCAATTTATTACCTTTTCTCTTCTCCCTTTTTTTAAATAATACTCTAATTCTACTATCTTTCCTCTTTACCCCTTTAACCTTAAAGAGGATGCCTGTGTGTGACGACCATAACTTCTGTCACCTAGAGTTAGGTGTAAGCTCGTCCCAGAGCTACCCGAGAGCACCCATGTAATATTATGTAAGGCTCACTATGAAGCCATGTCAGCCCCGTGCTAGGGCATATCTGTTAGTTTAGAGGCACATGTTAGCCCCGTGCCTGGGCATATCTGTTAGCTTAGTGGCATTTTTGTAATAAGGGAGTATGATCGGCCTCTACTTTTGATGTTTCCTTTTGGAAACCTAGGAAGGAAAAGTGTACACCTTGTAGGAAGGGTGTCTAGTGCTTCTTAATCCCCTGCCTACACCCACGTTGGCTGAAGCCTTCAAGCCCAGTTCCGTGGAAGTCCTACGTGTCATAGGATCATCTATTGCTTTATAACGCGCCTTTATGCTTTTGTAACGCGTTACCCCGTGTAATCAATATTATATCAATAAAGTTGTCTCCGGACTTTGCTTCGTGTTGCATCGTTTACTTGATTTCTAGCTACGTATTGTGGTGTACGATCATTTTTACAGGCTTGCAAGTGGATTTGACCCACTTGTGCTGCATGACCTCGATTCGAAAGAACACGGCCTGACACCGTGCCTAAATATAAAAATCCTAAATGTGGCTTAGTGGGCCTCCATGCTCCATAAAAGAGCTTATACGCATCTTTCCAATGTAGAGCCTTCTAGTTGTCTACCTCTAGTCATCACAGAACTATGAACTAGGCACAAAAGTAGGTGTCATCAATCCACATTGTTAGCGTAGGGCCTTTATTCTCATTCTTGTTTGATAAACTTTGGATTTTGTATCTTTGATGTCATCATCATCTTGCCTCTGGTAAAATTAGAGGTGGTCAATAATTGGCAATATTCCTTTCCTTTATCTTCATCAAGTTTGAAAGTGTTAGAAGCCAACCGTTGATATGGGGATTAAACTACTATTGGATAATTGAGGCAATCTTGTTGAACCCAAGCTTAGGAGGTTGAAGAGGTAGGAGTCGGCTGGTGGAGTATGAACAAAATAATTGCAAAGAAGTCATGGAGCCTTGTTGAATGTGGACCAACAATGTTGACGAGGCTTAGAGTTGGTTGGTGCATTACTAGTCAAGGCTTACGAAATAGCCAAGGCGACCTTGTTAATTTTTTTAAAATGATTTAGACCCAATACAACATCACTGTTAAATCTCTTCGATCTGATAATGGAGGGGAATATATTTATGATGAGATTCGATCCTATCTTCATAAACATGGTATGTTTCACTAGTTGACTTGTCCATACGCTCTTGAATAAAACGGGGTGACGGAACGCAATAATCGCCATCTTATGAATATTGTTCGTTGTTTTCTTTGAGGGATGTATGTTCCCCAGTTATATTGGAATATGACAGTTCTCACTGCGATTTTTCTCCTTAACTGTGTTATGAGTTGCACCTTAGGGTGATAGGTGCCTCTCCATGTTCTTCAAGCTTATAGTAACCTCTTCCCCATTACATCTAGAGTCTTTGGATGTACTTATTTCATTCAGGATAGGATACTGCATCAAATGAAATTAGATGACAAAGCCATTCGATGTGTCTCCCTTGGTTATTCGTCTATGTCAAAGGGATATCGTTTTTATGACCCCCTTTCTCATTGTGTAATTCATTTTTTGGATGTAATTTTTTTTAAATGTTTCCTATTTTTGTGGTACATCTTTTTTATGGGATCCATCTCCTATGGTGCTACCCTCCGTTTTTTTTTTTCCATCTTCATCTTCTTTGCAGGATACATCTTCATTTTTGTCGTCTCTTAAGGTCTACTCTCATCGACCTTTTCCAATCTTGTCAACTTCTTCCTTGGATTGAGGTATACCCTTTTCTATTCTTACTCCCATTCCTTCTATTTCTGACACTTACCTATTGCACTTCGCAAAGGTAAGCGGGGTGTGTTACTAATCATCTTATTGTACAGTTTGTTTCTTATCAAGGACTCTCTCCTTGTTATCAAGCCTACCTTGTTGTCACTGATTCTATTCGATTTCTTTGGTCTGTATTAGAGGTTTTGCGAGATTTTAAATGGACTGGAGCAATAACTACTAAGATGGATGCTTTGTAGAAGAATCACACTTCGGAGCTTGTTCCCCATCCTTCTGGGGAGTAGAATGTTGGTTGTAAATGGGTTTTCACTATCAAGTATCTTATGGATGGCACTGTTGATCGATGCTAGACCCGTTTAGTTTGCTAAGGGATTTACTTAGACTTTAGGCAAGGATTTTGGGGCTACATTAGCCCCAATAGCTAAATTTTCTAATGTTTGCTTCCTTATGTCTTTAGCTGCTTGTCATTCCTGATATCTTCACCAGCTTGATGTGAAGAATGCTTTTCTAAATGGTGATCTGATTGAGATTATCTATATGAACCCTTTTTTGGGTTTCGACTCAGGGGGAGTATTCTGAGAAAGTGTTATCTGTTTAAATCTTTGTATGACCTGCAACAATCTCCACAAGTCTGGTTTCAACGTTTTTTCTGTGGTAATTTTATCTATGAGGTTTTCCAGATATCACTCAGATCATACTTGCTTTGTTTGTTGAGGAGTGGATGGCCGTTGCACCATTGTTCTAGTTTATGTGGATGATATTATAGTGATAGGAGATGATGCACAGTGGATTGATAGGGTTAAGATGCTATTCGATTGTGTTTTTGAGGTTCAGGACTTGGGTCTCCTTAGATATTTCTTGGGGATAGAAATGACTCATTCTCGCCGTGGTATTTCATTATCTCAGCACAAATACACATTGGATCTTCTTTAGGATACTGGTATGCTTGGTTGTCGTCCTGCCTTCTCTCGTATGGATCAGAATTATCTTCTCCATGTCGAAACTGGTGATCTATTAGTTGATCCTTCTTCTTATCAAAGACTCGTAGGTTGTCTCATTTATCTAATTAACACGAGAGTAGATTTGACCTTCGCGGTTAGTGTGGTCAGTTAGTTCATATATGCCCTGCACACCTCTCATCTTGATGTTGTTTATCGTATTATTCGGAACTTGAAGTCTCGTTCTAGTCTTGGGCTTTTTTACTCTTCCACTGTTCAATCACATTTGTTCTGCTTCACTGATGTTGATTAAGGTGGTTCTTTTACAAATAAGAGATCTACCTCTAGTTTATGTATTTTCCATGGTAGTAATTTGATCTCGTGGAAAAGTAAGAAACAGAATGTAGTTTCTCGACCTGCTTATAAAGCTGAGTATCGTATCGTGCTTATGGCTCTTGGCACTAGTGAGCTTATTTGACTTAGATCTTTGTTGATGGCACTAGGTTTTTCGATATCTGGTTTTTTCACTTTGTTTTGTGATAATAATTTTGTCATCATGCTTACTTCTGATTCAGTTCTTCACGAAAGAACTAAGCATATATATAGAGGTTGATGTTCACTTTCTCAGGGAGAAAGTTTGATCTGGTGTTCTTCAGATAGTCTTTGTATCTTTTTCAGAATAATTTGCTGATATGCGTGCAAAATCTGTTGGTCTTTTTGTTATTAACTCTCATCTTGTCAAGTTGGACTTAGTTGATATATGTGCCACAGCTTGAGGGGGAGTACTGAAAATAGGGAAATAATAGTTTTTTTCTTGTTTTATTCTATGTAAGGGCATTTATGACCATTCATTCTTTAGATAATATATATATTTGCCAAGCTCTCAGTATGAGTTTTGTGAATTACTTTTATATAATTCTTCTTAGGCATGCTTTGTTGAACTAAGGCCAACAAGGTAAAGGAAGATAGGAGTTGACTGGTCCTTTAAGGGCCAAGTGTCTACAAAGTTGAACCTAGACCAACAAAGTCGAGAAAGCCAAGAGTTGGCTAGTGGAATAAAAGAGCAAACGACGACGAAGTAGTTGAGGAAGCCAAAATCTAGATGATGACATAGGAGCCAACCTAACTATGGTGACCTTGTTGAACATGGACCAACATGTTCAAGGAAGCTTGGAGTTGGTTGGCAAGTTCAAGGTCATGATTATCCAAGAGGTGATTCAGGTTTTCTCATCACCAGATGAATCAATTGATCATATGCACATTGTGAGTATTTGATTCCGACGAGCTAAGCATTTTGCTGTTTTTGTAAGGTCAGTTGGTCCCTCATTCCAATGTGTCAGGTGTCTTGTCTACCCCACTATGACATCCCTACCTACACATCAAGAGTAGCCTCTGACATGATTTTAAAACTCGGTTTCACGTCTTGTCTCATCCATGCAAGATATCGAGTCGTCTTGGATGAGTTTTCCGATATGTTTGAGATGTCTCATCCAAAAAATTTAAAACTGAACGTGAGATGTTAAATCTCGTTCGAAAAATTAACATGTCCGTCCATCTCTCGTTAATGCCTGATACTGAGACGATTTGGACAAATTTTTAAACCATGCCCTCTAAGCATGAGGATGAAGCCCTTGCATAGGGGAACATGAGGAATCTGGCATATGGTTGGTCCTCTCTTTTTGGCCTCTTTGGAGCCCCCATAGCTGTGAATCTTGAATGGGCCCTACACTGGTTTTGGGTTTGTTAGGTACCAACTAATGGTATCCCTGTTACTTGCTTATTAGTTGACTGAATCTGCTATGGCTCCTGAATACCGTCAGACTTGTCAAGCACAGCTGCGAGCAACTTAATCGTATTTAAACAAATTTTAAATTTTCTCACAATTTTTAGTTTTAATTTTTTTTAAATGCAAATTTCTGCATTTGCAACTATCGACAAAACTTTGCATGATTTTCCAGGTTTCCACCTATCTATATGAAAGTTATGCAGTGTAAACCTTGTTGCTAACATTTGCTGCACAACTTTGGACTTTATGTTTGTGGTAGTGAGTTTGGTTTCAGGCTTCGTTTTTATGGATTGATGCAATTAATTATTAATAACTTGTCAGTTTTCTGGAATATCCATAATTTACTGTTTTGCAAGGGGTGTTCATATTTTCATTTGGTATCCTCTCTCCTAACAGTTGTTTTAAGTAGGTACCAACCAATTGATTGACTGTTGGGTCGTCTTAATTTTTATCCAAAACTGATGGCTAGCACTTTGGGGTTCTATATGTTTTTGCAGTGAGTCTACAACTGCCAGCACTCTCGTGGCTTAAGTTTTGATTTAACCACCTCTCTAGGCTGCTGCTGATATTCCTTAAAAAATCAACTTTCCAAGGGTGTTATGGTAAATATAACAATTATTTTATGTTGGAATAAAAAATGATGGATTTTATTTTTCTGTATGGTTCTATTATAATAGAGAGACTAAGTTGGAGTAGAAACGTAAAAATAACATTGAAAGGAGGGAGAAATTGATAATAAAATATACTTATTTAAGGCTTTCATATTAATAATATTTATACATGTGTTTCAGGAAAATGCTAAAAGTGATTTCCTGCTACATTACACTGTGTTGAGACGTGGAGTTGTGCTCAGATCCATAGATATTTTTCCCCGTCAAGGTACACGAGTGAAAAGCAAGCATATGTGTTTCTGAGCCAACCTCCTTGTCAAGACAGCTTTTTTTCAATTCATTTACAAAATATCTGTAGTTTATATGTTCAAAATTAATAATAATAGCTAACATAAGATTCTGTAGGAGAGGGCTATTGTGGTGCTAGGTAGGCTTTTTGTTATTGTGGGTTCGAATCTCTCTGTCTCTACCTTAACCTAATGTTATTGATCACAATGTATCAAATCAAATAATAATAATAATAATAATAAAAAGTAGCCCTTCCATTGATATAAAGATTACTCTTAATTGAAATTATTGTGGTTTGACAAGAGTGGCTAGCAAAATGAAAATATCCCTAATGATTCATCTATGATACATGAATGAATGAATGAATGAATGAGAGAACGATCTTAATATAACCCTTTATCTAAAAGTAGATTTATTTTGATCAAATTCTCACTTCCATCTCCCTTTATTCTCAAAATTCAACATAGTCCAGCTTGGTGGGGGCATTCTATAATATTATCAATCAAGCTCTATCCCTCTTAGTTGCATGCTTTTAAATGTAATAGTAAGTCTTTTTTTTCACAAATTTCATTTTATTTGCTATGGCAAACTACGTTTAAATGAACTTCAAAAAAATAAAAAAAATTTATCCACTATGGTCTAGATATGGTTAGAGTGCTTAAAGGTTATTGTATTTTGAGTAGTTCTTGAAACATTAAAAAAAAAAAAAAAAAGACATTTGGACGGAGAATCAAATAAAAATTGTAGAACTAGAAAAAAAAAAAAAATGCTTTAACGAACAAAGTTTCATAAGATTTTAATGGATTTTTCTTTGAGAGCTTCACTATTTCAAATATTAAATATATCATATCAAAAACAGAGATAAGGATGGGAAGTTTAAGAAACGTGAGTTGTGTTGGATGGTTATGCAACTACCTTTATGTCTACTAGCAAACTGCACATGCCTTGCATGTAAATTATTAGATAATTATTATAAAAAAAAATATATTAATTTCTTTTACGTATGATTAGAACAAATTTGACTTATTTTTATTTCTAAATGACGACATTTATTCTAACTTTTGAAGTTACTTTATTGTATTTTCTATCTAATTTGTAAATGTATTCAGTATTTATTTAGACTGCCTTTCTTATTACTAGAATTTTTTTTTATAGTAGTAGGAGAGAGTTTTAATCTTGAATCTTAATCTTGCTACGTAGTAGTATGTTAAATCTTTTTTTTTTATTCTTTTTTCAATCCGTTTTTTGGATGGGTAGCTAGACTGGAACCCACAACCTCAAATTAAGTTGCTTTGCAATGTGTCAAACCAATTGAGCTATTTGTCTAAGCCAGTGAGATGTTAATCTTTATTATTAAAATATATTAATAAATTAAGCTATGATTGTTTGCATTTATATCGTTAATTATGAACTTGTGTGTTTGATATATATTATCTAAAACATATTCAAAATGTTACCAAACTAGATCTAGTCTCATATCAAATAGATCACTAATGCATTTTAATTGTTATATTATAGTATGAATATATATTTCAAAAGTTAAATATATATTTTTTTAATGATATTGGGGATTTCTTCATTTTGCCTGAAAGTGAAATCAAATAGATATATATCTCATTAATTTAAAGGTCTGACAGTAGATTTTTTTTTCACATATTTGTTGATTAAAGTTAGAATTCTTGAAGATCGGAGTTGGTAACTCTCCATTTTTAACACCTTGTATCAATCACAAAGAGGATTTTTTGTTTTTGTTTTTTTTTCAAATATGAGTTTTCCTTGAGTTATAGAAGGCTGTGGTGTTGAATTTCCAATGTGATTATAGATGTGGGCCGAGCAACCTAAGTAAAGCTAGCCTGGTTCAAAGGCTTAACTTTTAACCATTAACATCAAATGAAAAACACTTTCCTTACTAATTTAGTAAGATTTTAACTCTTACCAAGGGTCCCCTCTAGATTTTATGGTAAAACTCAAATTAAAATATATATATATATATAGGGAGTGGTTCGGCAGCCCTAAAGTTTGCCAAGTTTGGTGTCAAACATTTTTTGTAAATCACTTTTGATGGGGTTAGAAGTTTTGGAATAGGCTGATTTTTTGTGAGGATGATCTCTACGGTGAAGAGATCATCCTCACAAACTCATTTTGAAACTTCTAACCCTAGTTTACGAGTTGAAGAATTGTGAACCGTCCAATTTTTGTAAATCACTTTTGATGGGGTTAGAAGTTTTGGAATAGGCTGATTTTTGGTGAGGAAGATCTTCTCATCATAGAGATCATCCTCACAAAAAATCAACTCATTCCAAAGCTTCTAACCCATATTTTGAAAAATGTTTGGCACCAAACTTGGCAAACTTTAGGGCTGCTGAACTGTGCCCATATATATATGGACGGTTCATGGGACATATGTAAAAACAATGGTTTTTCAAAATATGGGTTACAGGTTTTGGATTGAGCTGAATTTTTGCGAGGATGGTCACTATGATGGAAGATCATTCTCATAAAAAATCAGCTCAACTTGAAACTTTTAATCCATCAAAAGTGATTTACAAATTATTGATAAAAATTGACAAAAAATCGACGATCCACATTCTAAATCACTTTTAATGAGGTTAGAAGTTTCAGATTGAACGATTTTTTTTTCAGATGGTCTTCTCATCATAGAGATCATCCTCACAAAAAATCAGCTCAATCCGAAACTTCCAACCCATATTTTGAAAATTTATTAATGTTACATTGTTTTTACATATGTATTTTCATGTCCCTTGATCCGTTTCAATATATATATATAATATATATATATATATATATATATATATATATATATATATATATATATATATCCAAAAATCAATTTTTTTTTTAGAGAGCGTTGATCCAAGATTTTGAAAATGGAGGTCTATGGAGCTTCCATGGATCTCCCAAATTTAAAATTCAATGGCAAAAAGTAATATATATATTTTTTTTAAGTTCATAGAATTTTACCAAGTTAGTTAGATTAGTCACACTCATTTCAGTCTTCCGAGAATTATACACATCAATGAGTAATAAAATAAAATAATTAAAATTTTAAAAAATGAAAAATAAAAAAAGGTATAAAAATAAAAGATCCTATTTGTTGTTTAAGTTTAGATGGATTAGTAAGACTAGTCAGACTTCCGATAAAGAGTCGTGTCTTTGTATAAAAAGAAGGCTTCAGAGAATTAGACACGTCAATAAATTAATTAATTTTTTTAAAAATAAAAAGAAAATTAAAAGAACCTATTTGCTTTTGAAGAAGGTAGAGGATTTTTTTTTTACCAGGCAAACAAGTTGGTTAATAGTCAAGGTGGGTTCAATGTGAAATTTGAACTAGGTTTTGGGATCAACGCTCCACACTTAAGCTAATTTGGCTTTCTTTTGCAAACTTCATTGCACTAAATTCAAAGTAATCACTGTACACCACCATCAGATGGCTAATAGGGGTTGTAAGCAAGTGTTGAAAATAAATAAATAACGTCATTTTTGTAATGTCTTAGCAATCCATTACGTATTCGAAGAATTCTAATTGATGGTCAAGTTTAAGCACTTAGAAATAAAATAAAAATTCTTAAAAATTGATTCTTGAAAATTTGAGAACATCATTAGGTTCGTATCGAAAAATTATCCAAAATAAATTATAAGTTTGCGAAAATCGAAATCCGAGACATAGACTTTTTAAATAAAAATGAAATAAATTCAAATTTGACTTTTACAACCTTAAGTTTCTATAAATACCAAACTTATTAGAGATTTATAGGTTTTCATTCTCTTCATCAAAGTAAATCCTAACCTTAGTCTCTCTAGAGTGAGATTCAACACTTGATGAAGGAGAATAAAAATTTTTCTCTCGTCAAAGATTTCATGTGAATTCAAGGAGATCGTGATTTCATCGGAGAGAAAAATGAAAGTGAACAAAGAAAGATATTGGAAGTTGACCTTAGAGTCATTGCATCTTAAAAGATATTAAACAAGTAGAAATTATTCCTTTCTACCTTTTAGTTGTTAAGTTTTTTAGTAAAAAAATATTTTACATCTAAGAATTAGATTTGAGTTTCAATCTAGGGATATATTCTTCAAAAATCATGCTTGATTAGATGATTTGAATCCTTAATCTTATTTTAAAATTGTATATGTTAAAAGTTAAAAAATAAAAAGAAGAAAATAATAGATCTATTAATTTTATGATCATGATCAATGGAGAGAATTAAAAAAAAAGGATTATGGACGAGTTTAGGAAGAAATCGGAGACGATGAAAAACTGTTATGCTTGGTCAGCCCACCTATCTTTCCATGAAGGATTGTAGAATGCATTCCCCTCGGGTTTGGTCAACCTAGGAAAAGTTCGGTCATCCGACCTTATGCTAAAATGTCTAGTTCAACTTGTTTTAGTACAATTTTTCCCCACCAGCATGTGTACTTTCCAACACCTCATTTTCATTACAAACATTTAAGTAAATGTCATGATAAATTTTCGTTTTTTCATTTGCTTTAAGTTCTTTAATGAAATTAAGGGATTACCCTCTCTTCATTTGAAAACAATGGCAATGATTTAAAAATTAAAATCTCTACATATCAAAATTAAATTTTTGGTTACAAGAGCAAAACATAATTTAAGGTGTTTTTGTCAAATTGTTAAATCCCGTTATCTTTTACATAACTTTGAATTATGCTACAAAAATTATTTTATGTTAATACATTTATTTAAGACTTTCATTTCCGAAAACCCAGTTTTACATTAAAGAACATTGAAATTTTACTTTTTCTAATATTTAGTTAAATTTTCACAATTTTCACTATTTAAGATTTTATTGTGTTTTCTGAGTCTTTTCCACTCAACCAAGATTATTATATGGAATTGGTTGATGTCTTAGAATAAAAAATGCCTTCTAGAAAATATATACTTTGATAGATATGTGGGATAATAAATATTTTATCAAGAGATTGATGAATGGATAGAAATAAGTTATGTTCTCGACTGATTGATGAGATAATGCCTCCAAACTTATGCAGTGGCTATTCCACATGGTACATGAAAGAAGATAAATGGATGGATATCTCATGTTCTTACGACCACGCAAAATATGATTGATTGATTGATGGATGGATTGATTGATAGATGGATGTCATTGGAGGGTACTATTATATCTTGTTTGTATATATATATATATATATATATAACTTAGAAGGAGTGACCCATTGCTATACTTCCGGAAACGATGAGTCAATCTAGGATAACACTCGATGTTTTATTTTTTTTGGTAGTATGAAATACTTTAGAGAGTAGTATAACTTGTAAGATCCGAAAATTTCTCTTTTTTCTTAGAGAACATTTGTATGTAAAGGCGATCTTTGTATAATGTAGAGATAGTTTGAGGTTCACATATATTGTTTCTTGATAGGCTTAGATGCGAGTTTCACCTAGGCTAGTTAGTGATCACTAAGAATCTATAGTCATCATACCGTTAGTTGAACTCAATATTAAGTTCTTGGTCAACAACTAGTCGGAGCTGAATAAATGGTCATCCATCCGTGATATGCTAGACCGATTATAAAATTATATAAGAACAATGGGATTCCACATCGGATGTTAAGTATTTAAATACCAATTTACCATAGTCGAGACTGTTATATCGATGTGTTCCTTAACACTTTTATCGATTATACTATTGTAGACACCCCATTTTTACAATCACCTGATTAATCAACTCGTCAATCCGATCGCGACGATTCCCAATGATGGATGTTTATTCCAACGCTCTATTTTATTACCAATGATGTTTCAGAAATTCGGATGAGGTATCTCGAACTAACAAAACTGTAGAAATCACATTACGTTAGGAAAGTATGACCCCAAAAACATAGAAATCATCCTTTTTCAAACAAAAAAAAGTTATACGATAAAAATCACTAAAAAATTATCAAAATACCCCTAACTTCAAAACATCTCTAGAGCCTACATTACGCTTAGAACAACCCTTTCAAACACATAAAACAACAAATCGAAACCAAATAAATTATTTCGTCAATTTTCACAAAATTTGATAAAATTACGAAAATACCCCTCATAAAGTTCACGACCATTTCACACAAAAAATTTCATAAATGATACAAACCAATATTTCCATTGAATTCCTTACGAAAAATCGATTCTAAAATATCCTGGAACATTGAAAAACGACTTAAAACGCAAAAAAATCATCTCCAAGGGTAAAACAGTAATTTTATAATTTTAATAATTAAAAAATTAATTAATGTAAAGTGAAATCTCAAAATCTAGTCAATTAAAATAGACTTAAGTAAAATCCTAAAATCAAGTCAATCAAGTAAGACTTAAGTTAAAAACCCTAAATTCTAGTCAATCAAGTGGGACTTAAGTTAAAACCCTAATCAATCTAATAAAACCAAAGTCAAATCCTAAGCCTAATATAATTCTAATTAAACTCTAAAACTATCTAAAAGAATTCTAATTAAACTTTAAAACTATCTAAAAGAAACATAATTAAACTCTAAAATTATCTAAAAGAATTTTAATTAAACTCTAAAACTATCTAAAAGAATTCTAATTAAATTCTAAAACTATCTAAAAGAAACATAATGTAACTCTAAATCTATCTAAAAAGCTCTTATGTAAATCTATAAATAGGGGTCTTTATAACCTATTTTCATAAGTAAAAATAAACCTTATAAAAAGTAGGTCAAAAAGTCTCCCTAACCTTTCCCAAACCCTAATTTTGAAGCTCTAACTCCTTCTTATCATTTAAACCCCAATTTTTGCTAAAAAAAAACCATCAAGAAACCCTTAAAAAACACTCAGAAATCCATCAAAAATTAGGAAGCACTTAGATCTAAGGAGAAGATACTTCATCTTGGAGATCCGAAGCAGATCCAGTAACGGAAACGAAGCAAAGAATCTCTCCGCCAGCTCTAAGGGAACTATCGTTGTGATCATCTATGTATTTTTCATTATTATTTTTTTATTATTTATTTAGGTCTTTTAGCAATGTAGTTTCATTTGAAAAAAGTAGAGACCGGCGTTTGCCGGGCAGGGTTGGTGCCTAACACCTTTCAACCCCGTAACGTGATCCCCGGACCCGTATTTTCTTTCGTAGATTAGTGTTATTTGTCTTTTAGAGTCAATGTTCGGTTCCTAGACCGTATTAACTAGGTGGCGACTCCCAAATCTCAAAAATCAAAAGCGGATCCACACACCCAGTGGATCGAGGGCACTTTCAGTGGCGACTCCACTGGGGATTATTGAGGATCAAACTTGAACAGTCCCAAGTATGGGAACATTGCCAAATCAACCTAGTTTTTTTTATTTATTTATTTAGTTTGATTTATTTTAATTGTTTATTTATTTATTTTTATCTTTTATTTTTATTTTCATGGCTTGATTGTGGATTGTTTATTTGGATTTTGGGTATTGTATTTTTATTTTTGATCAAATTAAGGGTTACTTTTTGATGACCCTATAAATTGAGGATGGAATCATGGTGATTGGGATGAGAGTTATGGATTTTACCTTTTAAAAAAAAAAAAAAAAATTGGATAAATTTTTTTTAGCATGTTATTATGCATGGGTGTCGAGTTGTGAAAATAAATTATTTGTAAGTAATGCGCTTAGAAACAAAAAAAGTGCCTTTTTTAATGTTGTTCGTGATGAGGAGAGAATTCCAAGAAAAAAGAATCGCAAAAAAAGAATATTTTTATGCGTGGTGTGCCATTAACATAAAATAATTTTTTATTTTATTTTCATCTTCTTCTCATATAATTATTTGTGAGTGATGTATTAAGAAACAAAAAAGTGCATTTTTTAATGTTATTTGTGATGAGGAGAAGATTCCAAGAGAAAAAAATATTAAAAAAATATATATTTTTTTGCGTGGGGTGCCAATAGTGAAAACGTGTTTTTTCCTACTTCTATCTTCTTCTCCAATGAGAAAAAAGAGGGCGAAAAACAACAAAGAAGAAAAAAAAAACGCCAATACCTTCTTCACCTCTCTCTCTCTTTATCCTCTCTTTCCCTCTCAATCTAAATCGATTAGAAAAATAAACAAAAAAAAAAAAAATTGGTTTCTTCCTAAAATCTGGTTTTTATTTTAAAATCCAAATTTTTTGAAGAAAAGCTTAATCCTGATTTCTCATTGCTTAGAGATGGGTCTGAAGCTAAGGATTAGGATTTTGATTATGCTAAAACCGTCCATTGATGGGGAAATTTTGGGGTTCAACATTACAATGTTTCCTTCATAACTTTGTAATTGAAAATTAAGAGATTGAAAGGGGAGCGTGAATAAAGCTTTAGAGATGATTGAAACAGGGATTTGAATCTAGATTTGGAGAGGAAGAAATCCGACGATCGATGGAGTGCAATCATGTTTTCCACCTGAAATATTTGGATCATCGGATGAATTGTGATCAAGATTTGCCCTCTTTGTAGAATTCCCTTTAGTCCGATTAGGATTTAAGAAGCGTTCAATGAGAGGATTTGAGTTTCTTGTGAAATTTTTGATCTCTCATTTATGTGGGAAATACTTTTCAGTATCAAGCTTCTCTATAAATAAAAAATTTTCTTTCGACTACGCCATCGTTAAAGGATTTTTTTTAGCATACCAGTTTTTACATATAACACATTATTATAATGTTTTTCTTTTTTCTTACGTGTAAAAATTGGTGTGGCAACAGAATTATTGGAATTTTTATTTTTTTAGGTTTCTTTAATAGTCAGTAACAATTTTTCTTAAAAAAAAAAAAAAGAAAAAAGAAAGAGTTCATTTGTTTAGTAATTTGTGTAGTACTAATTAATAATAGATTTCTTTTCCTTTATAAAAATTTTCTTTGCTAAAAAAAAAAAAAAGAATTTCTTAAAAAAAAAAAAAAAAAACATCACTTTCTATCTCTGCAACTATCATTCTATTCTTAATTTAATATTCATTGAAATCCTGAATTATTTTGGGTCGCTCAAAGCGATCATTGATTGGACCACAAAAAAAATGTCCTTTTGTTTTAGTTCATTTAAAAAAAAATTCTTGTGCATATTTCAATGGTTGTTCAATGATTGATTATTTCGGTGCTACGCTAATTGATTTCATATCTGACATGCCATGATTTTGATTGATATATATTTTTTATGTGCATGTCTTGATCTTAATCTTGATGTTATGGACACTTTTGTGTTTTCAAATCAATATTTATTTGATATCCATAATTGTGTGATTTGATCAAGCCCATAGACTCATTTATCTGAAAAAAGCCCCAGGCACACCCCACCCTGTTTTACACACACCACTATCACGTTTATTTTATTGCATTGCATGTTGCATGTCCCTTATAGCCAACATGACATTAGTGCGTGGCCCGGTCTCGTCGGAGATGCAACGTCATTCATGAAAATCACAACTCCAGTCACGTACCTTAGGGTATATAAAATGGGACATTAGTACCGTTTGATCAGGTGACTCTGAAAGGTATATCGATGCACCCATGCTGGAATGACATGAGCCTTTGTCCTATTGTAAGCTGTACAGTCACATGTCCCGATTGCCAACGTAGTACTAGTACGTGGTCGGTCCTCTCGTGAGATGCTAAACCATTTATAAAAGGTACAACCCTAGACTCGTACCTATATGATATATCAAAGGTAATCTAATTTCAACAATTGCACTTCTTGGACAAAATCAGTGCTTAAGCAAGAACCTGCCCCGCTGTACCCTACTGTACAAGGGGGATATACTAAGTCTATTCTAGACGAGAGGTATTGAAGAGGGCCCTTGCTCAGCATCGTGCGCCACCTCTCAACTGGGGATTAAACTGGCTATTTTTGACTTCAGAGATGTGGGTAGGAGTCTTAGATTATCACCTATACAGTATATCAAACCAAGTCACAACGTATCGTTTGATTGAGTACGCTCGAGAAGTATATAGGTGTACTTGGGCAAGGGTGGCCAAATAAATTGCATTGCACGTAGTAAACCTAGAGTCTAAAAGCCTTCCTATAGGTCACGACTCGAAGTGACTATGGGTATTCCCGGGTTGCTCTATTTAATCCAACCCAAAGGTAAGTGGGTGGACCGGTCCACATTGCTTCAGTCCAACCCGCAATACCGGTCCAACCCAGTAAACTTAATTGATGAGACATATTGATCAATATCAAATTAAACCAGTTACCCAATTGGTAAATGGATCTTATAGATCAACACATAGACCGATTGGATTAATTAGCTTAAAAAAATAGTTGATGAAGTGATTCAAGTAGAATATTTAGATCCATTGGGTCAAACCGGCCCAAATTCAAATTGGTACATGGTCCTAATTACCTTTCATCGACCAATTTAATTCAATAGACTGAATATTTCATATTTAATAAGATTAGGATCAGTAAAAAAATCATATTAAGGGATGTACTGATTAGTACAATATGGATCTTACTTTTAGAAAATCGTACAACTCTTAATCGTGATTCAAAATTTTTTAAGATTCATGATCAATAGGTAAATCATCTTCATGTAATGTTTCGTGATCGGAATATTTTATTGGTTAGAGTTTTTCAATTTTGGGGGTTAACCAATGCTATCAAGAGGGACCTCTATTTCTAATTACTAAAAGCCTACTTCACTTTTGATAAGGTTTCAGGATTATCATTACACTTAAGCTCAATCATCCATCGTCTAGCAAGTGTTGTAAGTCCGGTCAACTAGAAGAAACGTTAATACCAAGTCAACAATCAAAAATGGCCGCGGAATCTCTTAAAATTACACAGTTGTTTTCTGAAGATCACATTGCCTCAATCCTGCTAGTTGTAAGCAGTATCCAGAGTCCTCAACCTGTAGTCAAGTCCGTTCTGTGTGGGTAATTGTCTTTCATGATTCTTGAATCAAGTTTTTTTTTCAATTCATTAATATCATATTTTCTTTAGATCTAGTCAACTCTTTTTCTGTTGAGTCAAGTTAGTTTGTCGAGTCATAGAGGTGTCTGTCGTCCCTTCTGAATTTGATTGGATAAAGAAAATTTTTGAATACCTTGAGCGCATTAACAAATTAACTAATAATCTAGTTTCAAGGATATATTTTTCTCCTAAACAAGAAGATAAGGGTCGGGCTCAACAACTTTTAATCAGAAAGCAAAGGTCATTGAACCTTAGAACAAAAACTAATTTCCAAGAAATTCATATAGAAACTATCCAATCTTTAGAGAAACATGAGGGGATAATGAATTTATTCAGAAATTTCAAAAGACTTGTTTGCTTGTTCTGATGAGGATATGTTTGGGGTAAGCTTGGGTGTTGTTTAATACATAGAATAAATACTCGTTCGATGGAATGTAAATACCAATGAGATTAAAGAAGAGGTTACAAAACGTATCGATGTCATCCTCACTACATCTTAAGTTGCAAAGTCCATCAAAGCAGATGTCATAAGTCGATACAGGGTACCTTTGGAATTAGTCTCTGATAATGGGTCGTACATCAAAGCTTAGGTTATTACTTTATGTTCAAAGTTTATGATCCGGCATCACAAATCATCCCCCTACATTCTCAGACTAATGGAAAGGTTGAAGCAGCCAATAAAAAATCTCAAAACAATCATCAAGAAAATGTGTCAATCACATTGGGATTAGTTAGATAAATTACCATTCACACTATAGGGGTACAGAAACAATCTTACTAGTTAAAAGGGAAATTTCATATCTCAAGGTCTTGATGGAAAGTCAATTGCTAGAAATAGACTAGGCTCATCATTGGGTGCGAAGTGCTAAACTTGATTGAAGAAAAATAACCTAGAAGTTTTGTACCACGTGCAAACTTATCAAAAAAAAATCGTTCCCACGTTTGACAAGAAGGTTAAAGTTCGCCACTTACAAGTCAAGGATTTAACCATCAGACTTTAAAGAAAATTGAGCACCCCTCCTTCACCTTAGGAAGAAGTCTGAACTCAATTGGAGAGATTCATTCATCAAAGAAATATTACTGGAAAAAGCTACCAGACTTCATGATCATGATAGAATTGAATTACTAGAATCAACCAACCTTGACCAGATCAAGCAGTACTACATTTATGGAAGCAATCTTTGGCCGAATCAATTTTCCTGCTACCTAGTTCAACATATCCTTTCTCAGCCATTTGCAACCTTTTTTTCTTTCTCAGTTTGATCACTTAACCTAGGGGAAGGAAGAATCCGAACTACGTTTTGGTCTGATCCCAAAAGTCTAGGGTATGTAGGCAACCTGAGAAGTTACTTTAGGCTTGACCACATCAAAATAATATATATATATATATATATATATATATATATATATATATATATATTATATATATATATATATATATATATATATCTGAAAGCGCCCTCGATCCGCCGGGTGCGTGGATCTGCTTTTGACCCTTGAGGTTTGGGAGTCGCCACCTAGTTATTGTGGTCTAGGAACCAAACTGACTCTAAAATGGATAAAAACTAATCTACTATAGAAATCTGAATCCGGGGATCATGTTATGGGGTTTGAAGGTGTTAGGCACCAACCCCGCCCGGCCAATGCCGGTCTCTACTTATCCCAAATAAATCTACATCGTTAATGACAAACCTAGATTAAAAAATAATAAAAAAACTTACCTTTGATCTGCAAAAGTGCTATTCCCTCAGATCTGGTAAAAATGACTCCTTGTATCGTATTCCTTACTTCGTTCTATTTCCGGATCTAATTTCTGATCTCCGAGGTAAGGTATCTCCTTCTTGGATCTGGGTGCTTCAAATTTATTGTAGATTTTTGGGATATTTTTGAGAGGTTTTTGGGTGTTTTTTAGGCTAAAATCGGAGTAGAGGTGTTAGGGAAGGAGTTGGGACTCCAAAATTAGGGTTTTGGAGGGGTTGTGGAGGCTTCTTCACCTATTTTTTCTAGGATTTTTTCTTTGATACGAAAATAGGGTGTGGAGGCTCCTTTTTATAAAGTTTTTAGAAGCATTAAGGTTTGATTAGGGTTTCTTTTTGGGTTTCAATTAGGGTTTTGACTTAGTCTTTAGGGTTTTAATTTAGGGTTTTGACTTTAGTCTTATGAGATTGATTTGATTAGTTTAGATTAGGGTTTTGATTTAGGGTTTTGATTTGATTAGATTAGGGTTTTGATTTAGGGTTTTGACCTTAGTCTTATGAGATTGACTCGATTAGTTTAGATTAGGGTTTTGATTTAGGATTTTAACTTTAGTCTTATGAGATTGACTTTAATACTTGACTCTAGTCTTACTTAATTGACTTTAATTTTGACTTTAGTCTTATTTGATTGACTTTAGTATCTTGACTTTAGTCTAACTTGGTTGACTTTTAATTTTTGGAGCCCTCTCTATTATATCTTTAATTCTTTGGACCCCCAAATGGAGGGGTCCTTAAAGAAATATCTTGCGAACCCTCAACAATTTTGCCTGAAAGTCTGATTGATCGATTTTTTTGTTCACATTTTAAAATTAATTTTATTAATGTTTCACTTTACATTATTTAACGATTTATTTATTAATTTTGAAAATTTTAATTATTAAAATTGTGAAATTACCATTTTGCCCTCGGAGAGGATTTTTTACGTTTTAAGTTATTTTTCAATGTTCCAGGATGTTTTGGAATCAGTTTTTCGTAAGGAATTCAATGGGAATGTTGGTTTTTGTCATTTATGAAAATTTTTGTATGAAATGGTCGTGAACTTTATGAGGGGTATTTTCGTAATTTTGTCAAATTTTGTGAAAATTGGCGAAGTGGTTTACTTGGTTTCGATTTGTTGTTTTACGTGTTTGAGTGGGTTTTCCTAAGCGTAATGCAGGCTCTAGGGTTGTTTTGATGTTAGGGGTATTTTGGTAATTTGATCAATTTTTAGTGATTTTTATCGTGAAGTTCTTTTTGGTTTGCAGGATGATGATTTCTATGTTTCTGGGGTAGTATTTTCCTAGCGTAGCGTGGTTTTTAAGTTTTGTCAGTTCGAGATACCTCATTCGGATTTCTGAAACATATCTGGTAACAAAATAAAGCATTGGAATAGACATCCATCATTGGGAACCTTTGCGATCGGGTTGACGACTTGATTAATCAGGCGGATGCAAAAATGGGGTGTCTACAGATGCCCCTCTTTGGTAGAGGGTTGAAGCAAACTAGATAACAAATCTATTTTGGTAGATAGTGCAATATCCGAATGCCAAAGCTAGTGACTGTTCATTTTGCAGCCTGATTTAACAATTCGTCGATGTTTTAGGATCATTGAGCGTAAAACTCTCCCCGAACTAGAAAAATGTCAGGTCCTTGAGCGCGAGCTCTCACTGGCAGTGTCAGATCCTTGAATTTAAAAAAAATTCTCCTTGACTGATATAACAACTGTGCAAGTGTGTGGGCTAAAATCTGAGATAGATTTCAAAAAGTTTGAGTTGGAAATGAGTCAAATCTGAGCATGAAGGAAATACAAACTGACCATAATTTCGAGAAAACCTTCGGCGGTAACTGAGCATAGTTCCTAGAAAACCCTCGGCGGCATCTGAGCATAATTCCGAGAAAACCCTCGGCGGCATCTGAGCATAATTCCAAATCTGAGCATAATTCCAAGAAAACCCTTGGCGGCATCTGAGCATAGTTCCGAGAAAACCCTCGGCGGCATCTGAGCATAATTCCAAGAAAACCCTTGGCGGCATCTGAGCATAGTTCCGAGAAAACCCTCGGCGGCATCTGAGCATAATTCCAAGAAAATCCTTGGCGGCATCTGAGCATAGTTCCGAGAAAACCCTTGGCGGCATCTGAGCATAATTCCAAGAAAACCCTTGGCGGCATCTGAGCATAGTTCCGAGAAAACCCTCGGCGGCATCTGAGCATAATTCCAAGAAAACCCTTGGCAGCATCTGAGCATAGTTCCGAGAAAAACCCTCAGCGGCATCTGAGCATAGTTCCAAGAAAACCCTCGGCGGCATCTGAGCATAGTTCCGAGAAAACCCTCGGCGGCATCTGAGCATAATTCCAAGAAAACCCTTGGCGGCATCTGAGCATAGTTCCGAAAAAACCCTCGGCAGCATCTGAGCATAATTCCAAGAAAACCCTTGGCGGCATCTGAGCATAATTCCAAGAAAACCCTTGGCGGCATCTGAGCATAGTTCCGAGAAAACCCTCGGCGGCATCTGAGCATAATTCTAAGAAAACCCTTGGCGGCATCTGAGCATAGTTCCAAGAAAACCCTTAGCGGCATCTGAGCATAGTTCCAAGAAAACCCTTGGCGGTATCTGAGGATAGTTCTGAGAAAACCCTCGGCGGCATCTGAGCATAATTCCAAGAAAACCCTTGGCGGCATCTGAGCATAGTTCCGAGAAAACCCTCGGCGGCATCTGAGCATAATTCCAAGAAAACCCTTGGCGGCATCTGAGCATAATTCCAAGAAAACCCTTGGCGGCATCTGAGCATAGTTCCGAGAAAACCCTCGGCGGCATCTGAGCATAATTCCAAGAAAACCCTCGGCGGTATCTGAGCATAATTCCAAGAAAACCCTTGGCGGCATCTGAGCATAGTTCCGAGAAAACCCTCGGTGGCATCTGAGCATAGTTCCGAGAAAACCCTCGGCGGCATCTGAGCATAATTCCAAGAAAACCCTTGGCGGCATCTGAGCAAAATCCAAGTTAACCCTTGGCGGCAACTGAGCAAAGTTGACAAAGGAATGAAGGACTTTTGGGAAAGAAAGAATGAATTTGGAAAAGAATGATCAGAGTGAATTGAATAAATCTGGAAGATACTGAATCTGGAAGATGATCGGATCTAGGAATGATTGGATCTGGGAATACCATATTAGTTGATCTCTGGACGCAGTCAAATGTGAGATCCTTGTGCTTTTGTTTGAACCTCAAGGATTTATCCAAAAGTTTTATGAATTTAAAACCTGAGTTTTTATTTCTTTTGAACCTCAAGAGTTTTTTGAAGAACTGTTATCAAGAAGGTAACCTTAAGTTTGGAGTTCTCATTATTTTTTTAGGATTAACATTTCTCAAGAACAAAATGTCCCTAGTTTGATAATAAACATGGCATTGAACACATCATTAAAAAATGCCCCTAGTATAAGGGGGGAAATTACATATCTAGAGGAAAAAGAAAAAATGCCCCTTGTATGAAGGTTTGAAATATTTGATTACCACAAGCGCAATAAAGATCCAACTTTTAATTTTGATTAATTTTATTAAAGATTTTGAGTCAGGCTCAAGAGAAAAAAATATTTCCTTTTGAGACTCATCATAGAATTCACCATTCTCTCCATTGGTTCACTTGGGGAAGTAAGAATTTTCAGATCGATTGTAGACAAGATACTTGTGGCTTCTGAATCTATGCCTGGTTTAAGCTGAGTATTGAACTTGATTATTCGGATTTCTGATGTTTCAGCTCGACCTGCTCTCAGCTTTGGATTTTCTTCTGTTTTTTTTTTATTGCTCTAACTTTTGCTTAGATCGCCTTTCCAGGTTTTCAATCTATCGAGCTTGCTCTAACTTTTGCCTAGATCGCCTTTTCAGGTTTTCAATCTAGCGAGCTTGCTCTAACTTTTGCCTAGATCGCCTTTTCAAGTTTTCAATCTAGCGAGCTTTTTCTTTTTTCTTGGCTCTGATTGTTGGCAAAGTTGTCCTTTCAGATTTTCAACTTTGCGAGCTTGCCTTAATTTTTGCCTAAGTCACCCTTTTTGGGTTTTCAACTTAGCAGGCTTCATCATTTTTTTTTATCTTTTTTCTTTTCCTCTGACCTTCTAGAATTACTGTCTGATCATGTTCTACTATCCTCCTTGACCTTTTCACACGGTACTTAGGAGGACTTTTATAGGTAGGCTTGGGACTATGCATAAAATGAAAGGGATCTTGAGGCTCAAAAACCCACATGCCCCTTGTGTGGCATTTCATTTAAAATTTTTCTTGAATTTTCTTCCCCATTCTTTTGAATTTTTTTCTTTTTAGATTTTTTCTTCATCAGGGAATCTATATTTTTTTTTTTTTGGTGTGGTCGGGCCTGAAGTAACTTCTCAGGTTGCCTACGTACCCCAATTTTTTTTGGGATCAGACCAAAACGTAGTTCGGATATTTCCCTCCCCTGGGTTAGGTAATCAGGCTAAGAAATAAAAGGCACAATTTTTCTCTTTTTGAACAGGCTGCAAAGGGGTTGAGAAAGGAAAATAAAGAACTAGGTAATAGGAGAATTGATTCGGCCAAAAATGGCCTCCTTAAATGTAGTACCGCTTGATCTGGTCAAGGTTGGTTGGTTCTGGTAGTTCACCTCCATCATGATCTTGAAGTCTGACGACTTTTCCAGACAGTATTTCCTTAATGAATGAATTTTTCCAATTTAGACATTCTCTTATAATCGAGGAGGAGTGTTCATTTTCTTTGAAGTCTGATAGTTAAATCTTTAACTTGTAAATGATGAGCTTTGACCTTCTTGTCAAATGCACGGGTGACTCTTCTTAGATAAGCTTGCACATGGTACAGGGCTTTAACTCGTTTTCTTCGATCAAGTTTAATTCTTCATACTGCAGACGAACCCAATCTGTTTCTAACAAATGATTTTCCAACAAGACCCTGAGAGACGAAATTTCCATTTCAACTGGCAAGACTGCTTCCATGCCATACACTAAGGAGTAGGGAGTAGCTCCACTAGAGGATCGAATTGAAGTTCGATATGTCCATAGCATGAATGATAATTTTTTGACCAATCTCGATGCGATTGTCACATTTTTCTGATGATAGCCTTGAGACTCTTACTGACTGCTTCAATCGATCTATTGATCTGAAAACGGTAGGGGGATGATTTGTGCTTCCGGATCTTCAACTTTAAACATAGAGTAATGATTTATGCTTTGAAGTACGACCCATTATCAGAGATTAGTTCAAAAGGTACCCCCATATCGACTGATAATATATGATTTGAAACTCAAGATGTAGTGAGGATAGTACTGATACATTTTTATAACATCTTCTTTGATTATATGATATAGACGAGTATCCATTCCATGTTGAACAACACCCAAGCTTGTACCTAGCATACCCTCATATGATCATACGAATAAGTCTTTTGAAATTTCTGAGTCAATTCATTATCCCCTTGTGTTCCTCTAGAGATAAGATGATTTCTATTTGAATCTCTTTAGGAATTTATTTCTGTTCCAAGGTCAAGACCTTTGTTTTCTTGAGCCCGACTCTTATCTTCTTGTTCAGGAGAAAAATTTATCCTTGAAACTAGATTGTAGTTAATTCTTTAATGCGCTTGAGGTATTCAAAAATTTTCTTTATTCAATCAAATTCAGAAGGGACGACAGACACCTCTATAAACTCAATAAACTAACTCGACTCAACAGGAAAAGAGTAAACTCGATCTAAAGAAAATATGACATTGAAAATTTGGACTCGAGCTAACTCAAATAACTCATGAAAATCAATACAACTACCCACAATGGGCTTGATTAGGACTGAGGACTGAGACATTGCTTACAAACAACAGGATTGAGGCACGATGATCTTCATGGAACAACTGTGCGATATTGAGAAATTTTGAGGTCATTTCTGACTGTTGACTTGATATTGACGTTTACTCTAACTGATCGGATTTACAACCCTAGCTAGACGATGGACGATTGAGCTTAGATACAATGATAACCCTTAAACCTCTTTGAAGGTGAATTTAACCAATTTCAGTGTCACCCCCTTGATAACATTTTAAATGAACCCTGAGATTTTATTGAATTTTTTGCACCAATCCATTAAAAAATTCATCCATTCAATGATTATTCAGAAGAAAAATAATTATGTTGCACTCTTGAAAAATATTGGAAAATAATGTTTTTATTTCACAAATCTGATTATTTTTTTGCAACATTTTTTTGGTAGTTTTCCAAGGTCCATAAAAACTTTTCATGCAAAAATAGATTTTTTGCAAATTATTTTTCCTTCTTTTTCTTTTCTTTTGGAAAACATTTTCTTCTGGAAAATATTTTTTCTCTGAAAAATAGTTTTTTATTTGGAAAGTATCTTCTCTTGGAAAATATTTTTTGGAAAACGTTTTTTCTTAGAAAACAAACTTTTTTTTAGAGAATAACACTTTTTTTGGAAAACACTTCTTTTGGAAAATACTTTCCCTTTGTAAACTATTTTTCTTCTTTGAAAATTTGATTTCTATTTCGATTTAAATGGCCCGGTCCATCAGGATTGTTAGATCGAGTTGGGCTGGGTCATTTGCAAGAGATGGATTTTTTATTGGGTCGGTGCACCCATTTTTATTTTCAAAAATAACATTTTTTTATCCTTGAGGACAATCATACACTCTGATCTCATCATTCACATACATCCATTTCATCATTCACATGCATTCTGATATCATCATTCACATACATTCATACAAAGTCTCACAAGATTTCATTCAATGAACAACCCGGGAACACCCACGATAAGTTCGAGTCGTGACCTACTGGGAAGGTTTCTAGACTCTAAGCTTACTACGTGCAATGCATTTTCATCTGGCCACCCTTGCCCAAGCACACCTATATACCTTTCGATACGTGGTGACTTGGTTTGATATACCGTATAGGTGATAATCTAAAACCTCAATTCACTTCTCTGAAGCCAAAAACAGCCAGTTTGATCTCCAGTTGAGAGGTGGCGCACAATGCTGAGCAAGGGCCCACTTAAATACCTCTCGTCTAGAATAGACGTAGTCTATCCCCCTCGTACAGTAGGGTACAGCGGGGCAAGATCTGCTTAGGCACCGATTTTGACCAAAAAGTGCAATTGATATACTTAGATTATCTTTTATACCTACGGGTACGAGTCAAGGGTTGTAGCTTTCATAAATGGTTTGGCATCCCACGAGGGGACCGACCACGTACTAGTACTACGTTGGCAATCGGGACATGTGACTGTGTGTTCACAATAGGTCAAAGGCTCAGGTCGCTCCAGCCTGGGTGCATCAATATACCTCTCAGAATCACCTGATCAGACGGTATCGATGCCCCCAGTTTGATATACCCTAAGGTACGTGACTGGAGTTGTGGTTTTCATGAATGACGTCGCATCTCCGAAGAGACCGGGCTACGCACTAGTGCCACGTTGGCTATATGGGACGTGTAAGTGGGTAAAACAGTAAACGTGCTTGTGGTGTGTGCAAAACAGGGTGGGGTGTGCCCCGGGCCTTTTTCAAACACGTGGGCCCATGGGCCAGATTATGTCATCACATATGGATATCAAATGAATATTGATCAAGAAAATAATCCAAAACCCATCACATGAAATTAAGATGAAATCAAACACATCACAAATATATCTGTCAAGATCATGGCAAATCAATTAATGAGCATGGCATATAATAATTGATCAAACAAACATTGCAATAGGCATAATTTTTATAATTTTTAAGGTCCAATCAATGATCACTTTTGGGTGATCCAAAATAAATCGAGATTCCAATAGGTGTTACATTGATGATAGAATGACAATGGTTGAGATGAGCTCACTCTCAAGAACATTAATTGTGCCAACATTAGATAAATTCAGATTTTCTATGAATTACGAAAATACAATCTGAACTTGGATCGATGATATCTAAGGCTCCCGATAACGAAATCGAGTGAACTCAAGTTCTAAATTAATCTACTCGATGAGATCTACATTTTATTAATAGGTGTCCAGACTTAGTTCTCACCAGAATGTTCTGTAAAAACGTTTTAACGTTGCTATCCCAACTTTCATTCAGAAATAATTCCAGATTTACAAATTGAATTTGCATCGATGATATCTAAGGCTTCCGATAACGAAATTGAGTGAACTCAAGTTCTAAATTAATCTATTCGATGAGATCTACGTTTTATTAATAGGTTCCCAGATTAATTCTCAGTAGAATGTTCTGTAAAAAAGTTTTAACATTGCTGTCCCAACTTTCATTCAGAAATAATTTCAGATTTACATATTGAACTTGCATCGATGATATCTAAGGCTTTCGATAACGAAATTGAGTGAACTCAGATTCTAAATTAATCTACTCGACGAGATCTATATTTTATTAATAGGTTCCCAGACTTAATTCTCACTAGAATATTCTCTAAAAACGTTTTAATATTTCTGCCCAACCTTCATCATTCCATCATTTTCATAGGTCAATTTGAATCTTTCATTATTTAGGGGTCATCAAAAAGTGATCCTTAATTGGAAAAAAATGCAATACCCAAAATCATCTACAATCAAGATGAAAAATAAATAAACAGAAAAAATAAATAAAATAAATCCAACTAAATAATAAAAAAAAATAGGTCATCTTGGCAATGCTCCCATACTTGGGGTTTTTCAAATTTGATCCTCAATAGTCCCCAGTGGAGTCGCCACTGAAAGCGCCCTCGATCCGCCGGGTGCGCGGATCCGCTTTTGACCCTTGAGGTTTGGGAGTCGCCACCTAGTTATTGTGGTCTAGGAACCAAACTGACTCTAAAATGGATAAAAACTAATCTACTATAGAAATCTGAATCCGGGGATCATGTTATGGGGTTGGAAGGTGTTAGGCACCAACCCCGCCCGACCAATGCCGGTCTCTACTTATCCCAAATAAATCTACATTGCTAATGACAAACCTAGATTAAAAAATAATAAAAAAGCTTACCTTTGATCTGCAAAAGTGCTATTCCCTCAGATCTGGTGAAAATGACTCCTTGTATTGTATTCCTTACTTCGTTTTATCTCCGGATCTGATTTCTGATCTCCGAGGTAAGGTATCTCCTTCTTGGATCTAGGTGCTTCAAATTTATTGTAGATTTTTGGGATATTTTTGAGAGGTTTTTGGGTGTTTTTTAGGCTAAAATCGGAGTAGAGGTGTTAGGGAAGGAGTTGGGGCTCCAAAATTAGGGTTTTGGAGGCTTCTTCACCTATTTTTTCTAGGATTTTTTCTTTGATACGAAAATAGGGTGTGGAGGCTCCTTTTTATAAAGTTTTTAGAAGCATTAAGGTTTGACTAGGGTTTCTTTTAGGGTTTCAATTAGGGTTTTGACTTAGTCTTTAGGGTTTTAATTTAGGGTTTTGACTTTAGTTTTATGAGATTGATTTGATTAGTTTAGATTAGGATTTTGATTTAGGGTTTTGATTTGATTAGATTAGGGTTTTGATTTAGGATTTTGACGTTAGTCTTATGAGATTGACTCGATTAGTTTAGATTAGGGTTTTGATTTAGGATTTTGACTTTAGTCTTATGAGATTGACTTTAATACTTGACTCTAGTCTTACTTAATTGACTTTAATTTTGACTTTAGTCTTATTTGATTGACTTTAGTATCTTGACTTTAGTCTTACTTGGTTGACTTTTAATTTTTGGAGCCCTCTCTATTATATCTTTAATTCTTTGGACCCCCAAATGGAGGGGTCCTTAAAGAAATATCTTGCGAACCCTCAACAATTTTGCCTGAAAGTCTGATTGATCGATTTTTTTGCTCACATTTTAAAATTAATTTTATTAATATTTCACTTTACATTATTTAATGATTTATTTATTAATTTTGAAAATTTTAATTATTAAAATTGTGAAATTACCATTTTGCCCTCGGAGAGGATTTTTTACGTTTTAAGTTATTTTTCAATGTTCCAGGATGTTTTGGAATCAGTTTTTCGTAAGGAATTCAATGGGAATGTTGATTTTTGTCATTTATGAAATTTTTTGTATGAAATGGTCGTGAACTTTATGAGGGGTATTTTCGTAATTTTGTCAAATTTTGTGAAAATTGGCGAAGTGGTTTACTTGGTTTCGATTTGTTATTTTACGTGTTTGAGTGGGTTTTCCTAAGCGTAATGCAGGCTCTAGGGTTGTTTTGATGTTAGGGGTATTTTGGTAATTTGATCAATTTTTAGTGATTTTTATCGTGAAGTTTCTTTTTGGTTTGCAGGATGATGATTTCTATGTTTCTGGGGTAGTATTTTCCTAGCGTAGCGTAGTTTCTAAGTTTTGTCAGTTCGAGATACCTCATTCGGATTTCTGAAACATATCTGGTAACAAAATAAAGCATTGGAATAGACATCCATCATTGGGAACCTTTGCGATCGGGTTGACGACTTGATTAATCAGGCGGATGCAAAAATGGGGTGTCTACAATATCCCTATACGAAAAAAATAAATATGTTGTCAAATAGGGAAGAAAGTTTAAAGAAAAATAAAAAAATCCTACACAAGGGGCATTCAGGTTTTTGAGCCTCAAAATTCCTTTCTTTTTATACCCAGCCCTAAGCTTACCCATGAAAGTCCTCCTAAGTACCATGCGAAAAAGTTAAGGGAGGTAGTAAAGCATGATCAGACAGTAACTCCAGAAGTTTAGAAGGAAAGAAAAAGAAAAAAAAAGCATGCTAAGTTGAAAATTTGAAAAGGGCGACTTAGGCAAAAAATTAAGGCAAGCTCGCTAGATTGAAAACCTGAAAAGGCGATCTAGGCAAAAACTGGAGCAAGCTCGCTAGATCGAAAATCTGAAAAGACGATCTAGGCAAAAGTTAGAGCAACAAAGAAAAACAGAAGAAAATCTCAGGAAGTTCGAGCCGAGACATTTGAAGTCCGAATAATCACGTTCAACACTTGGCTTAAATCAGGCAAAGACTCAGAAGCCACAAGTATCTTGTCTACGATTGATCTAAAATTTTTTGCTTCTCCAAGTGAATCAAGGGGGAAAGGGTGAATTCTATGATGAGTCTCAAAAGGAAATGTTTTGCTCTCTTGAGCCCGACTCAAAATCTTCAATCAAAATTAAGAGTTGAATCTTTATTGCACTTGTGGTAATCAAATATTTCAAACCTTCATACAAGGGGTACTCTCTTTCTTTTCCGGTATGTAGTTTTTCCCCTTATACTAGGGGCATTTAAAAAAAAAATTGTGTTCAATTATCTCCATTGTAATGTTTCTTGTCAAACTAGGGGCATTTTTGTTCTCAAGCTTGATCAGTGTTAATTCTAAAGGAAAATGGGAACCCCGGATTTAAGGTTACCCTCTTGATAGCAATTTCTTTAGAAAACCCATAAGTTACAAAGAAGATAAAAAAATTCATAAAAGTTTTGAAAGACCTTAAGGTTCAAACAGAAGCGTTTCTGATCTCATATTTGGTTTTACCCAGAGATTACACATTACCCTTTCACCAATAATAGGAGATAGGGCATTTTTTTTCTTTCCCAGATTCATTCGTTCCTTTTCAGTTTTGCTCAGTTGCCGCCGAGGGTTATCTCGGATTTTGCTTAGTTGTCGCCAAGGGTATTCTTGAATTTTGCTCAATTACCGTCGAAAGTTATCTTGGATTTTGCTCAGTTGTCGCTAAGGGTTATCTCTGATTTTTCTCAGTTGCCGTCGAGGGTTATCTCGGATTTTGCTCAGTTGCGGTCAAGGGTTTTGGATTTTGCTCAGTTGCCGCTAAGGGTTTTCTTGAATTTTGCTCAGTTACCGCCGAGAGTTATCTCAAATTTTGCTTAGATGTAGCCAAGGATTTTCTTGGATTTTGCTCAGTTGTCATCGAGGGCTATCTCGAATTTTGCTCAGATGCTGAAAGCGCCATCGATCCACAAGGTGCGTAGATCCACTTTTGATTTTTTACGTTTGGGAGTCGCCACCTAGTTATTACGGTCTAGGAACTGAACACTGACTCTAAAAGGCAAATAACACTAATCTACGAAAGAAAATACAGGTCTGGGGATCACGTTATGGGGTTGGAAGGTGTTAGGCACCAATCCCGCTCGGCAAACGTTGATTTCTATTTTTCCCAAATAAAATTACATTGCTAAAAGACCTAAAAAAAATAAGAATGAAAAATACCTAGATGATCACAACGATAGTTCCTTTTGCTTGTGATTCCTTGCTTTGTTTTCGTTACTAGATCCGCTTCGGATCCCTAAGATGAAGTA
This sequence comes from Akebia trifoliata, assembly GCF_017979445.1. Lineage (NCBI taxonomy): Eukaryota > Viridiplantae > Streptophyta > Magnoliopsida > Ranunculales > Lardizabalaceae > Akebia > Akebia trifoliata. The sequence goes on from NC_141385.1 coordinate 25,104,686, forward strand.
TCTTCTCCTTAGATCTAAGTGCTTCCTAATTTTTGATGGATTTCTGAGTATTTTTTGAGCAAAAATTGGGGGTTGGATGATAGGTAAGGGGTTAGGACTTCAAAATTAGGGTTTCGGGAAGGTTGGGGAACCTCCTTGACCTACTTTTTCTAGGGTTTTCTCTTGGATACGAAAATAGGTTGTAGAGACCCCTATTTATAGATTTTTTAAGAGCTTTTTAGATAGAGTTGGAGTTAGATTATATTTCTTTTAGATAGTTTTAGAGTTTAATAATGTTTCTTTTAGATAGTTTTAGAGTTTAATTAGAATTCTTTTAGGGTTTTAGAGTTTAATTAGAGTTCTATTAGGGCTTTAGAGTTTAATTAGAATTCTATTAGGATTAGGATTTGACTTTAGTCTTATTAGATTGATTAGGGTTTTGATTTAAGTCTTACTTGATTTTTAATTTGATTTCAATTTACATTAATTAATGTTTTAATTATTAATTTTAAAAATTTTAATTATTAAAATTATAAAATTAATGTTATGCCCTCAAAGAAGACTTTTTACGTTTTAAGTCGTTTTTCAATGTTTCAAGATGTTTTGGAATCAATTTTTCGTAAGAAATTCAATGAGATTATTGGTTTGTGTCATTTATAAAAAATTTTGTGCAAAATGGTTGTAAACTTTATGAGGGGCATTTTCGTAATTTTGTCAAATTTTGTGAAAATTGGCGAAATGGTTTATTTGATTTTGATTTGTTGTTTTATGTGTTGAAATGATTTTTCTAAGCGTAATGTAGGCTCTAGGGATGTTTTGATGTTAGGGGTATTTTGGTAATTTGGTCATTTTTTAGTAATTTTTATCATGAAGCTTCTTTTTTGTCTGAAAAATGATGATTTCTATGTTTTTGGGACACATTTTCCTAGCGTAGCATGGTTTCTACAGTTTTGTTTATTTGAGATACTTTATCTGAATTTCTGAAACATATCTAAAAACAAAATATAGCATTGGATTAACCATCAATCATTGGGAACCGTCACAATCGGATTGACGAGTTGATTAATCAGGCGAGTAGAAAAATGGGGTGTCTACAGATGCCCCACTTTGGCAGTGGATTTAAGCAAACTAGATAGCAAATCTATTTTGGTAGATAGTGCGATATCTGAATGCCAAAACTAGTGATAGTTCATTTTACAGCTTACTGAGTAAAAATGTGTCAATGAGATCTTCTCTCACTGACAATAATGATTCAAAATTGAAATGTGCTTATGCAACGAAAGCAATCATGGCAAGATTGAATAATGAGGTAATTGGAGTCATAACATTATAGGAAATTTGTTAAATCCTATTTGAAATTCTTTTTTAGAATTTGAAAAATTTTGAGTCTTGTTTATCGGACTCGAACCTATTGTAGCCACGCTTCTCGGGCTAAGGAGCTTAAATAATCCTGTTAGTTCATTCTATGATTCAAAAAAGTTAGAGTCTCGTTTCTCGGACTCGAACTTATTAGAGCCACGCTTCTCAGACTAAGGTTTACAGGAACTTAAACAATTCTGTTAATTCATTCTATGATTCAAAAAAAGTTGGAGTCTCGTTTCTCGAACTCAAACTTACTAAGCTACGTTTCTCGGGCTTAGATTTATAGGAACTTAAACAATCCTATTAATTCATTCTATGATTCAGAAAAAGTTGGAGTCTCGTTTCTCATACTCGAACTTACTAAGTCACGTTTCTTGGGCTTAGATTTATAGAAATTTAAACAATTATATTAATTCATTCTATGATTCAAAAAAAATTGGAGTCTCGTTTCTCGGACTCGAACTCACTAAGCCAAGTTTCTCAGGCTTAGGTTTATAGGAACTTAAACAATCCTATTAATTCATTCTATGATTCAAAAAAAGTTGGAGTCTCGTTTCTCGGACTCGAACTCATTAAGCCACATTTCTCGGGCTTAGATTTATAGGAACTTAAACAATCATATTAATTCATTCTATGATTGAAAAAAAGTTGGAGTCTAGTTTCTCAGACTCGAACTTACTAAGCCATGTTTCTCGGACTTAGATTTATAGGAACTTAAATAATCCTATTAGTTCATTCTATGATTCAAAATCGAACACAAAGTTTGAAAGATCGGGCCTTTATTGGCTTATCATACATCTGGACTCATAATTATCATTGGACTTCATCAGACTTTAAGTAAGATTTTTCTTTTTATCATGTGATTAAGAATAAAATTTTAAAATTAAATGACTTTCAAAAATGACCATAGTTTCAAGGTTGGCTTTAACTGCAACTTGACTACGAGAGTGATGAAATGGATTACGCTTGAAAAATACGAACTCTGATATATGACAGATAGAAGAACTGACATTCCCTTAAATTTAACTCTTAAGATTATTATATTTGCAATAAGGGATTGATCATTTTCTTTCAAATTTTTTTAAAAAAATACTTGAGCTGGACTTACAAAATCTTGATAAATATTAGAATAGAAGATCTTTCTCTTCAAAGTGGTTGATGATTCTACATATTCCATTAGCAAACACTTGAACAAATAAACATACTCTTGAATATTCTACAATGTTCAAAATGGCTTCTGAGTTTCTTCGACTTCAACATTGTTTTTATCGAATGTTGTGGCTTGAATGGTTTTACAATTCCTAGGTTCTGCACAAACTTCATTTTGAATTTTTCTTTTTGATGAGACATTTCCTCTAATTTGATGATGCCCTAATTTTTGCTTAGATCGCCTCTTCAGGTTTTCAACTTAGTGGGTTTTTCTTTTCTTTTTCTAAAGATGCATTGATTTTTGCTTAGATCGTCTTTTTAGGTTTTCAACTTAACAGGCTTTCTTTTTTATAGTTATGCCCTATCGGGTTTTCACCTTTTCGGGTTTTTGACTTAGCGGGCTTCTCTTTTTTCTCGATGATCTTGAATATTCAACTCGACAGCTTCTTGGTTCCCTACATCTTAACCTAGTCAATTAGCATTCAGGAGGACTTAATAGGTGGGCTTAGGACATGATTTAGAAAGAAATGGCAAAAGGCTCGACTTTCCAAAATGCCTCTAGTCTAATATTCTCTTTTTTTGTCATTCTTTTCTGTAAATCTTGACTCTTTTTTTTAATGCCCCTAGTTTGACATTCTTTTCTTTTCGGTCAATTTTTTCTAATGCCCCTAGTTTGGCATGCTCTTTTTTTTTAACCTTTCAATAGGGGATTTTCCTTTTGGATGACACTTTTCTTAAAAGAACACATTTTTTTGAGTAATCGGGCCTAAAGTAACTTACCAGGTTGCCTACGTACCCCAAATATTTATTTTTCTTTTGGGATCAGGTCAAAACGTAGTTCATACTTAGACTTCCCTCCCGAGGTTGGTTGGTGTGGTTTAGAAAGAAGAGGTTATTGATTTTTTTTAAATGGCTGCGAGGGGCTAAAGAAGGTTATCTTCTTCTTGATAAGACAAGAAAATGGTTCGACCAAAAGAGGCCTCCTTTGGTGAAATGCTAATTGATTTGGTCAAGATTCTAGGAACTCGATGTTTTGATTGCTCTGTCAAATACGATCTTCTTTTAATAATGAATATTCTTTAATCTTATTTTGTGAAATCGAGTATGATCGAGTTTTCTGTATTCGACTATTCAACTCTTCTAGAACTTGAGAAAATCTTTTATCTTTTATGAATGAGAACTTTCCTCTCTTAAATGAAAAACATGATAGATCCACTTGTAGGTTTTAGCACATTTGTTGATGGTTTCAACTGCATGATTTTTAACCGATAATTTTTTATTTTGAAAATCACCATTGACTTTATGTCTTGATCTATTTGGGCGCAATCTATCAATATATCCCCATGAAGGAACATTGTTGAATTTCTCAAGTAAATTTATTACTCTCTCATGTTCCCTTGAGGACAATGTATTACCAATTTATACTTCTTGAGTTTACTCTTTAATTCCAATATTTATTAAGTTTGATTAGTGAGCTCTAAGTCAATCCACATGTTAGATATTATGCTCGAATCATTATTACACGCATGATAATCAGAAACTTCTTTATTCTACTAGAATTAAAAAAATATAGACTAACAAACTCGACTAAAACTCGAAAATTAAAGAGAGACTAAAGTAATTGAGAAGACTGACGAAAACTGAACTGAAACTAAAAGAAAAAACTTAGGGATGTTTATCTACAAAGCGGGGAGATCCTTATGGACGGATGGACATAATACTATGGTGAAAGGGTAGACTTCTTAGACTTGGCATTAGTATTTTGCCTAAATGACTCTTTCGACGGACCCAAAGTGGCATAGACAGGGATTTAGAACGTCTAGGAGAAATTCTTACTTGAATGGAAGTACACCAAGATTAACCATTGATTCTGCAGGTTTGACTCTTAACCACATGATTAAAATTTTGAAATTAGCCCAAGTCCGGTGGGAAATATTAAATCTAAATGCACTATAAGTTTATAGTGACCAAGAAGGTGAGAAAGTTTAGAAATAGGTCTAACCCTGATTGGGATAGAACCTTTGATCAGACGAAATAATTTTGACCCTAGGATCGCATCTATTTGGTATAAAATGGTCTGAATCTTTGAAAGTAAAACCAATTAGTCCAACCGGTTTGATGTTGATCAGTTTGATCTATTTGTTGATAGGGCCAATTGACTTACATTTCATACATTGGGTCGGACCGATATTGCGGGTCTAGTTTGAATGGTCTGGATCGGTCCGTCCACTTACTTGTTGGTTGGATTGATTAGAGCAACTCGGGAACACCTATAGTCGGTTCGGGTCGTGACCTATAGGAATGTTCTTAAACTTTAGTTTACTACGTGTAATGTAATTTATCTGACCACCCTTGCCCAAGTACACCTATATATCTCTCGAGTGTACTTAATTAGATGGTACGTGGTGATTTGGTTTGATATATCGTATAGGTGATAATCTAAAACTCCAACCCACTTCTCTAAAGTCCAAAGCAGCCAGTTTAATCTCCAGTTGAGAGGTGGTGCACAATGCTGAGTAAGGGCCCGCTTAAATACTTCTCGTCTAGAATAGACGTAGTCTATCCCCCACGTACAATAAGGTACAACGGGGCAGGATCTTGCTTAAGTACTGATTTTGACCAAGAAGTACAATTGGTGAACTTGATTATCTTTGATATACTGTATAGGTACGAGTCTAGGTTGTAGCTTTCATAAATGGTTTAGCATCCTACGAGGGGATCGACCACGTACTAGTACTACATTGGCAATCGGGACATGTGATTATGCAGCTTATAATAGGACAAAAAGCTCAGGTCGCTCCAGTTTGAGTGCATCGATATACCTTTCAGTGTCACCCGATCAAACGGTATTGATGCCCTAGTTTTATATACCTAAGGTACATGACTGGAGTTGTGATTTTCATGAATGACGTCGCATCTCCGAAGAGACCGGGCCACGCACTAGTGCCACGTTTGTTATAAGGGACATGCAACGTGCAATACAATAAAATAAACATGCTATTGGTGTGTGCAAAATAAGATGGGGTGTGTCCGGGACTTTTTTCAGATAAATGAGTTTATGGGCTTGATCAGAACACACAATTATGGATATCAAATAAATATTGATTTGAAAACACAAAAGTGTCCATAATATCAAGATTAAGATCAAGACATGCACATAAAAAATATATATCAATCAAGATCATAGCATGTCAGATATGAAATCAATTAGCATAGCACCGAAATAATCAATCATTAAACAACCTTTGAAATATGCACAAGAATTTTTTTTTTTAAATGAATTCCAATCAATGATCGTTTTGAGCGACCCAAAACAATTTGGGATTTCAATGAATATTGAATTGAGAATAGAATGATAGTTGCGGAGATAGAGAGTGATGTCTTTTTTTTTTATAAAGAAATTCTTATTTTTTTTTTTTAGCAAAGAAAAATTTTATAAAGGAAAAGAAATCTATCATTGATTAGTACTACACAAATGCTAAACAAATGAACTTTTTTTTTCTTAAGAAAAATTGTTACCGAATATTGATTTGAAAACACAAAAGTATCCATAACATCAAGATGCACATCAAAAATATATATCAATCAAGATCATGGCATGTCAGATATGCAATCAATTAGCATAGCACCGAAATAATCAATCATTGAACAACCATTGAAATATGCATAAGAATTTTTTTTTTTTTAAATGAATTAAAACAAAAAGACTTTTTTTTGGTGGTCCAATCAATGATTGTTTTCAACAACCCAAAACGATTTAGGATTTCAATGAATATTGAATTGAGAATAGAATGATAGTTGCGGAGATAAAAAGTGATGTCTTTTTTTTTTTAAAGAAATTCTTGTTTTTTTTTTTTAGCAAAGAAAAATTTTATAAAGGAAAAGAAATCTATCATTGATTAGTACTACACAAATTACTAAACAAATGGACTTTTTTTTTTCTTAAGAAAAATTGTTACCGAATATTGATTTGAAAACACAAAAGTATCCATAACATCAAGATGCACATCAAAAATATATATCAATCAAGATCATGGCATGTCAGATATGCAATCAATTAGCATAGCACCGAAATAATCAATCATTGAACAACCATTGAAATATGCATAAGAATTTTTTTTTTTTAAATGAATTAAAACAAAAAGACTTTTTTTTGGTGGTCCAATCAATGATTGTTTTCAACAACCCAAAACGATTTAGGATTTCAATGAATATTAAATTGAGAATAGAATGATAGTTGCGGAGATAGAGAGTGATGTCTTTTTTTTTTTAAAGAAATTCTTGTTTTTTTTTTTTAGCAAAGAAAAATTTTATAAAGGAAAAGAAATCTATCATTGATTAGTACTACACAAATTACTAAACAAATGGACTTTTTTTTTTCTTAAGAAAAATTGTTACTGACTATTAAAGAAACCTAAAAAAATAAAATTTTCAATAATTCTGTTGCCATACCAATTTTTACACGTAAGAAAAAAGAGAAACATTATAATGATGTGTTATATGTAAAAACTGGTGTGCTAAAAAAATCCTTTAACGATGGTGCAGTCGAAACAATTTTTTTTATTTATAGAGAAGCTTGATACTGAAAAGTATTTCCCACATAAATGAGAGATCAAAAATTTCACAAGAAACTCAAATCCTCTCATTGAACGCTTCTTAAATCCCAATCGGAATCAAGGGAATTCTACAAAGAGGGCAAATATTGATCACGATTCATCCGATGATCCAAATATTTCAGGTGGAAAACATGATTGCACTTCATCGATCGTCGGATTTCTTCCTCTCCAAATCTAGATTCAAATCCTTGTTTCAATCATCTCTAAAGCTTTATTCACGCTCCCCTTTCAATCTCTTAATTTTCGATTATAAAGTCATGATGGAAACATTGTAATGTTGAACCCCAAAAATTTTCCATCAGTGGATGATTTTAGCAGAATCAAAATCCCAATCCTTAGCTTTAGACCTATCTCTAAGCAAAGAGAAATCGAGAGTAAGCTTTTCTTCAAAAATTTCGGGTTTCAAAATAAAAACCAGATTTTTAGGAAAAAACCAATTTTTTTTTTTTTTTGTTTTTCTAATCGATTTAGATTGAGAGGGAAAGAGAGGATAAAGAGAGAGAGAGAGAAAGAGAGATGAAGAGGGTAGAGGCGTTTTTTTTTTTCTTCTTTGCTATTTTTCATCCTCTTCTTTCTCATTGGAGAAGAAGATAGAAGTAGGAAAAACACATTTTCACTATTGACACCCCACACACAAAAAAAAAAATTTATTTTTTTTCTTGGAATCCTCTCTTTATCACAAACAACATTAAAATAGGTACTTTTTTTGTTTTTTAATGCATCACTCACAAATATTTATATGAGAAGAGGATGAAAATAAAAAAAAATCGTTTTCTACTAATGGCACACCACGCATAGAAATATTTTTTTTTTTGTAATTTTTTTTTTTTTGAATTCTCTCCTCATCACGAACACCATTAAAAAAGACAAATTTTTTTGTTTCTTAGTGCATTACTTACAAATAATTTATTTTCACAACTCGCCACCCAAGCATAGTAATGTGCTAAAAAATTTCATCCAAATTTTTAAAAAAAAAAATCCATAACTCTCATTCCAACCACCATCATTCCGTCCTGAATTCATATGTCAATTTGAATATTTCATTATTTAGGGTCACCAAAAAGTTACCCTCAATTGGATAAAAAAAATAAAAAAAACAAAAATATGATATCCAAAATCCAAATAAATGATCCACAATCAAGTCATAAAAAGAAAAAAAATAAAATAA